>NW_027513355.1:972500-1572500 GCF_048772815.1 Callospermophilus lateralis | reverse complement strand
GGGACTGGCTCTGCGTGCCTTCCCTCCTGGATCCCAGGTTCAGAGAATTCCATCACCAAGGAAGTGAAGTGAGGTCACTTCTTTCAGGAACAGAATATGCTCACTGCCTTGGTAACCACTTTGTGCTAACAGTTGCTTCCAGGGTTCCCATGAGATGGAGGCTGCCCCAACATCCTGTGACACATTCAGAAGTTAGAATGGTATATCAACCATAGGCACCAGGGAACAGCTATCCACAGAGGCCTGGTTCAGTCCATCTTCTCTTTATTAAGAAGAGAGAGGCTGATTCAGACCATCAATTAATCCTGACCAGGTTGTTTGCCATGGAAGATGACTATTGCTCTCTCAGGTCCTACATAGCTGCCTATATCTTCTGCAAGGATCATTTCTCCATGGATCTTTGATGTTCTCAGCAGGTGGAAGATCATCTACATTCCTATATTGTAAGACCCACACTGTCCCTGCTCTTAAGTAAGTTATACTGAGGGAACAGTGTATGGTTAGGGTTAATAACTTGTTCAATTTGGGTTACAAATAATTCTGCGGGATGAATAATGGTATTGGCAAAATGCGATGTTTACAAGAGTATATATGTGAAACATAAGTATGAAAGCAGAAATCTAGGTAAGATTTGAAGACCAGAAGGGCATTGGGGACTTGAGTGGGATACTTAGCTTTGAGTAATGTGCAGCACAGATGCCTCAGATAAATCAATATACACTGGCATCGTACCTTGTACCTTGGATATTGAATGTTGAAGAGAACATCCAGTCAAAAACCGATAGTCGGCAGGATTAGGAAGGTAGTTGGTAGGTTTAGAAAAAAGAGTGAGTATAGGATTTGGACCAAAAGTTCTTTAGCAATAGAATTTAGTGTAGAGAGTGTATGTAAATGTAAGCACATGTGAAGAGTCAGTCACAATGATGAACTGGGGAAAAATATAGGAAATCAGATATCAATAGAGACATTAGGAAATCAAGCAAAGTATAAATTGTGTGATAGGGTTAGACATTTTCAACAGGTTTGAAGTTGAATATATAATCTTAGGAAGAAACAAATATGTAGTCAAAAATAGAATTGATATATGAGAGAATTAGGCAACCTTGACATGGATGTTTTTAGTAATCCATGCTCACTTTCCATTTACGCTTTGGTACAATTGTAAGTGTGACCTATGCTTTTTGTGTCCAGAATATTTCTGTAATAAAATGTGTATGTAGATCAGGTGACAATCGTATTTCTTCCACCAATTCTGGGAACAATATTTTGAAGACTTACAAATTAGTATGGGGGTACAAATAGGTGTACCCTGTTTCTATGAATATAGACATAATGCATGAATAGACCATACTGTGAATAAATAATATAACTGGATCAACTTTAAATAATGAATTGAATAAATATCTGAAAATTTATAAGAAATTTTATATTGATATGCAATCATTCATTCTAACCAGTTATATATCTAACGATAATCTTAGGATTATGGTTTATCATGAAGGGTGTGTGAGTTTTGGTTCAAAATTGATTATGGAAATAGAAAATAATATATTTGGAAAAAAGTATCATGAATAGACCAGTCAAGAGACATAGAGGAATACATGTGTTCTGGAGCAGGAAGTGATTGAAAGTGAAACAAATGCCTATAAATTTGCTAACTAGTGAATAAAATATATATACTATGATGTGCATAAACTGATGAAATAGTAATGTACCAGTGTGGAATAAAAATTAACGTCAAAATACACATCATGTCCCATAGGAACCTACATGCATTAATGTTAAACTGGGTCAGTTAATGTACACATATTAGGATTTGTATGCACCTTTTACTGAAGTTAGTTTTCAGTACTAGGAAACAAATATGTATTTCGGGTGGATGAATATTTCTAAGAATAATCTTGTGAAAAGTTGATTATTAATCCACATACATGAACATGAATGAATTTAGGGAGTGTATATAAGACACATATATTTCATATTTTTAAAAATATGGAGAGTATATATATATATATATATATATATATATATATATATATATATATATATACACACACACACACACACAAACACAGACATTAAAAAGTAGCAATATATATGCCAATCAAAATTCATCATGAAATATATATCATAAAGATGCAAAAACATTCATTTTAGTGAACATGGGTTTATGTATAATGTTGTTCCACTGGGAAGCTCACCCATAGGTTGAATTTTCAGTTCCAACAGCGTTTAGGAGGAGTGATCACTTCTCACAGTTTGTATCTGCTAAGTCATATATCTTACAAGGATGTACGTGTGATACCTTGTAGGATTCTATTTGTGCATATAAAAATACATGTGCTGAATAGGCTCCAGAGAATGGGAGACCGTAATTCACATATTTGTTAACTTTAAAACACATTGAGAACTATTTCAATTAAATATTGAATAGATTTATAACACCTACCCTTTATCATGCAAAAGGCAAGTCCAACTCTGAACTGCAAGTATTTATGTACTGTTTGGGTTACTTTCTTCCATCATATTAGGATTAGTAGTCAGAGTCTAGTAGAATATGGGTTAGTGTCAGGGATTCAGAATTTCAAATGGAAAAAAGGAAAATTAATCTTCCAACTCTCATCCAGAACAATGCCTTGTCATTACCTTCGCCCCAAGGAAGACACAATTAGAGTAGAAGAGTTACAAAATCTGTGATTACATTTCTGGAATCGAAAATGCTCAGGAGTGCACAAACTTGGAGGTGGTATAGGAGTTTCCAAAAGTAAGGACAGGGTACACACTCCACAAACATGAAGCTCTGCTTGCCTAAAACTTTTTGAGAAACTGCCAGTGAAGTTGGGCACTGAAATATAGGTTGTTGTCAGGAGTTAAGCTTCCTTTGTAGTGAGACCCTCAAAGCTGGGTCTTCATCTATGTGACCTGGAGGACATCGTTTCCTATTTTCCAATGAACACGAGGCAGCAGTGCTCAATTCTCTCTTTGTAGGTAAACTGTGTCTCCCTGTGTGGACTGTGAAACAATTTGGTCATCCTCCACTTTTCGTGGTGTTTCTTGCTGCTGCACTTGGAGTTTGGTTCATGCTTCACAAAATACAAGGAGTTCAACTGGGAAACAGTGCTTGAGGTATTTCTGTCACGTGTGGTGGGTCAGGGTCTGCAAGAAAATTCACCAACCAGGCTTCTATCTCTCAAAGATTGCCCCCTTGTCCATAGCAACCTGATTCTGAACATTGCCCTGAAACTATGCCATATAACAAGATGCCTTTACATATAAGGGTCTGATGTCTGCACTCTGTCAGTTACAAGCCATTTGGAAGCCAATGGCAGATCCAAATGGCCCCACCATGATGTTTTATCACACACCTGTCCACCACTGCTCTAGGCCCACTACTCAGCAGGCTCCAAAATACTGGCATCTCTGTTCTAAACAATTTTCATGAAACCCTGTCAATCAAGGCACTGTCTGGTACACTCATGGTAAGCAACAGGACATCGAAAGTTTCTGCAGTTCCACCTGGTCATGGAAAATTCAAAAATTTCGTGGTATTTATCTAGCCATTTTTCAAGGATGACTTTGGATGCACAATTATTCAGGAACCATTAAATGTTGAGAAAGTTCATTTCAAAGAAAATTCTAGAGAACTCTCACAGGCAAGGCTTTCCAAAGAGTGGACAAAAGGTCACTTGAAGCCAGGACCATTGAGATCTACAATGTGAGGTCCTATGTCTTTTGACTCTCAACTATGGCTGCCAAGTCTTTCAGAATAAAATCATGTGATATCCAGGCTGAGATTCCCAGTTCTTTGTGGAAAGCCACCCTGGTCCTAGATCTCAGGTTCCAAGGGCGACTCTCATGTGTGGCCTCCTAAAATCCCAACACAATTCATGGCAATTCTTCTCTGAGATCAGTTTCAGATCTCAGTCTCTAAGTGGAAACACACCAGAGTTCAAGCCCAGTTGACCCAGTCATCTCTTCCACCCGCCACACCAATGACCAGAATTAAAACCAAAACACTCCCACATGGCCCTCATTTTCTTCCATATAGACACTCATCATAACCTTGGCTGGAAGTTTTTATGAGGCACACAGCCCAAGACAAAGTCAAAATAAGTTCCCTTGCCCTTCATTTGTCTAAAGTCAGTGTTTCCTGGACAACGTTCCTGTGAACCAGGACTGATCAAAGAGGTCTGCCATTAATACTGTTCTGCTTTTCCAATTTGAGGCATACAGACTGTCGGGTATAGTTTCTTTATGTGATTTGCAGTCATGAGAAAACCCAAGCACCTGTGGGCTAGCCTCTGCATGGCTTGAAGAACTCAGTTGACCCAAAGATCCCTGTTATCACTTGATGGAGATCAGGAACCTTACAGAGGAAGGCAAGAGACTTCATCACAATGACTTCTCTTTTGGCCATTTTGGATTTGGATGCACACATGGGATCTTTCTTTAGATCCATCAGGTGCTGAGAATCTAAGCGATAATCTCACACTGCACTAAGAGGCTGATTCAGACATATCCCTTTGCAAAGCAATTAAGCCAGGAGCCACAGGTGATGCCCATTTATTTCCATTTGAAAACTGTATTTTTCAGGCTTTGGAAATGTGTGGCTTTAGGCAAAGTCCTTCCTTTCATTCAGGGCAACAGAACAATAGGTAAGCAAAATACCAAAGCAGATTTTCTCCACTGAGACTTTCCTGGTCACAATGATATCTGAGTTTTCTGAGATATTCACCATTCTCTTCAGCTATCCAGTACATGGCCATGTCCCAGATTGTGGAGGAGATACATATCTTGAACACAAAACCATGAGCCTATGGGAGAGTGACCAGATTCAGGAAGATATCAGGAATGTAGGAAGGTAATAGGTGTTGCCCATCCATAAGGTAACCTGCAGTCCATTCATAAATTGGACAGGATGAATTCTGCGAAGAATTCTACTAGACAGGACACATCTATTGATGCATTCTCTTTTCTATTGTCTACAACCACAAATACAGTGGGATACCCAGACATAGAAACACTCACCTTCTCAAAGGACTTACTAGAAACAGTCCACTCCAAACCAAACAAACCGACTTTCCTACATTTTCTCAAAACTTGAGACAAAAATCACAAACACACAAACACACACACACACACCCACAAAGGCACCTTCTTTCCCCAAATAGGTCTGTGACTATCCGGAGCATCCTCTGACTGGTGGGCCATACTCTGTTTCCCCGAAATGGGCTGTCCTATGTCAGATCTGGTCTTCTTGGCCAAAACTGTGAAGTTATCAGGAGCCAGCGGTGAGCCACTGCCTGTTTTCTCAGGTAAAGCCCCTATTCAGAGCTTTCCTGGCATTTGTCCATCTTCAATTTAGTAGTTGCCAAGAAAGACTTACTCTATCCTTCTTAAATCCAAAAATTTGAGACCACTGGGACTTAGACTGGGACTGCTTCAGGGTGCCTGGCTTCCTGGATTCCAAGTTCAGAGTGTTCCATCAACAAGAAAGTGACATGGGTCACTTCGTCTAGAACTGAATGAGGTCACTGCCTTGGCAACCACTTTGTCCTAACAGTTGCTTCCAAGGATCCATGAGATGGATCCTGCCCCTACTTCCTATGACACTTTCACAAGTTAGAATGGAATATCAACCATAGGCACCCGGGAACAGCTCTCCACACAAGCCTGGTTTGGTCCATCTTCTCTACATTAACAAGAGAGAGACTGCTTCAGACACACCCCTTCATCCTGACCTGTTTGTTTTTTTTTTTTTGTCATGAAAGATGACTTTCGCACTCTCAGGTCCATCATAGCTGCCTACATCTTCTTTAGGGATCATTTCTGCATGGACCTTTGAAGTTCTCCGGAAGTTGAAGATCTCCTACATTCCTGTATTGTAAGACCAACTCTGTCCCTGCTCTTCTGTAAAGTTAGATTGAGGGAACAGTGTTTGGTTACGGTTAATAACATGTTTGATTTGGGTTAGGATCATTCTGCTGGATGAATAATGGTATTGGGAACCTGCAATATTTATAAGATTATATAGGTGAAATATATGAATGAAAACAGAAATCTCGGTAACATTTGAAGCCCAGAAGGGCATTGGGTCCTTGATTGGGATACTTAGCTTTTAATTATGTTCTGCACAGATGTCTCAGATAAATCTATACACAATGGCATAAGATCTGATACCTTGGATGATTGAATGTTGAGGAGAACAACCATTCAAAGAGGGAGAGTCGGTAGGATTAGGAAGATAGTTGGTAGGATTATAAAAAAGTGTGAGTATAGTATTTGGACAAATAGTTCTTTAGCAATAGGTTTTCAGGTAGACAGAAAATGTAAATGTCAGCATATGTGAAGAGTCAGTCACAGTGATGAACTGGGGAAAATATGTAGGAAAGCAGATATCAATAGAGACATTAGGAAATCAGGCAAAGTATAAAGTGAGTGATAGCAAAAGACATTTTCAACAGGCTTGAGATTGAATATATAATCTTAGGAAGTAACAAATATGTAGTCACCAATAGGATTGACATTTGAGAGCATTAGGCAACCTGGACATGGGTTATTTTCATAATCCATACTCACATTCCATTTAGGCTTTGGTACAATCGTAAGTGTGACTTTGCATTTTGTGGCCAGAATATTACTGTGATAAAACGTATATGTAGATCAGGTGACATGAGTATTTCTTGCACCTTTTCTTGGAGCAACATTTTGAAGGGGTATAAATTAGTATTGGGGGTACATATAGGTGTACCATGTATGTATGAATATAGAGATAATGCATGAATAGACCATACTGCGAATAAATAATATAACTTGTTCCAACTTTAAATAATGGATTGAATTGATATCTGAAAATACACAGGAATCATATATTGATATACATACATTCATTCCAACCAGTAATACATCTAATGGTAATATTACGGTTGTGGTTTATCACCAAGAGTGTGTGAATTTTGCTTCAAATTTGATTATGGAAATCGAAAATAATGTGTTTGGAAAAAAATCTCATGAAATGACCACTCAAAAACAAGGAGGAATACATATGTTCTGAAGCAGGAAGTGATTGAATATGTTACAAATTTCTTTAAATTTGTGAACTTGTGGATGAAATGTATATTCTATAATGTATAAAAACTGCAGAAATAGTAATGTACCAGTGTTTAATAAAAATGAACGTCAAAATACACATCATGTTCCATAGGAATCTACTTGCATTGATGTTAAAGTGGGTCAGCTACTGTAAAAATATAAGGATTTGTTTGCACCATTCATTGAAGTAACTTTTTAGTACTAGAAAACAAATATGTATTTCAGGTGGATGAATATTTTTAAAATAATCTTATGAAAAGTTTAATATAAAACCACATACATGAACAAGAATGAATTTAGGGAGTGTATAATAGGACACATATATTTTATATTTTGAAAAATCTAGAGAGTATATATATATATATATATATATATATATATATATATATATATATATATATATACACACACACACACACACACAAAACACACACAGAGACATTAAATAGTAGCAATATATATGCCAATTAAAATTCATTGTGAAATATATATCATCCACAGATCCAAAATATTAATTTTACTGAACATGGATTTATGTATAATGTTTTTCAACTAAGAAGCTCACTCATAGTCTGAATTTTCAGTTCCAAAAGCATTAATGAGGAGTGATCTCTTCTCACACTTTGTATCTGCCAAGTTAGCCACCTCTCAAGAATATACGTGTGATACCAGGTAGGATTCTATATGTGCATATAAAAATACATGTGCTGAATAGGCTACAGAAAAATGGAGACAGGAATTCACATATGTGTTAACTTTAAAAACACATGCAGAACTATTTCAACAAAAAATTGACAAGATTTATAACTCCTACCCTATATCATGCAAAAGGCAAACCAACTATCCACCATGCCTCCTCTGAAGTGCTAGTATTTCTATTCTGTTTGGGTTACTTTTCTCCATCATATTAGAATTAGTAGTCAGAGTCTAGTAGGGTATGGGTTAGTGTCAAAGATTCAGCATTTCGAATGGAAAATTGAACAATGAATCCAATGTGTAAGTAAATATGTGCTACACAAAATTATTCCCACTCTCATCCAGAACAATGCCTTGACAATTCCTTCACCCCAAGTAAGACACAATTAGAGGAGAAGATTTAGAAAATCTGTGAATAAATTTGTGGAATGCAATATGCTCAGGAGCTCACAACCTTTGAAGTGGTAGAGTAGTTTCCAAAAGTATGGGACAGGGTAAAAACTCCACAAACATGGAGGTCTGCTGGCCTAGAGATTTCTAGAGAAACTGCCTGTGAGTTTGGGCACTTGAAAAATATGTTGTTGTCAGGAGCTTTAGCTTCCTTTCTAGGGAGACCATAAAAGCTTGGTCTGGATCTATGAGACCTGGAGGACATGGTTTCTTATTTCCCAATGTACATGAGGCAGCAGTGCTGAATTCTCTTTTTAGGTAAACTGTGGCCACTGGGGAATAAATGTGTGCCAGTGTGCACTGTGAAGCCATATGGTCATCTTCCATTTTCGTGGTGTTTCTTCCTGCTGCACTGGGTGTTTGGTATTTGCTTCACGAAATACAAAGAGTTCAACTGGGTCACAGTGCAAGAGGAAGTTCTGTCATGTATGGTTGGTCAGGTTTTGCAGGAGGATCCAAGAACTAGGATCCTATCCTACATATCTTGCCCCCTTGACCATAGCACCCTGATTCTGAACAATGTCCTGAAACCTCTCCAAATAACAACTTGCCTTTACATGGAAGGTTCTGCTGGCTGCACCATGTCAGTCACAAGGCATTTGAAACCAATGGAAGATACATATGGCCCCACCACAGATGTTTTATCACATACCTGCCCACCACTGCTCTAACCTACTACTCAACAGAGTCCAACTTACTGGCATCTCTGTTCTACACCATTTACATGAAACCCAGTCAATCAAGGCACTGTCTGGTATATTCATGATCAGCAACAGGACATCAAAAGGTTTTCCAGTGCCACCTGGTGATGGGAAATTCAAAAATTTCATGGTATTTATCTAGCCATTTTTCAAGGATGAAGTTGGAGGCACTGTGAGTTTCAATTCTTTCAGGAACCATTAAATGGTTAGGAAGCTCATTTCAATGAAATCTCTAGAGAACACTCACAGGTAAGGCTTCCCAAAGAGTGGCCAAAAGATCATATGATGTTATGCCCATTTAGGTCTACAATGTGAGGTCCATATGAGTTTTGACTCTCAACAATGGGTGCCAAGTCTTTCAGAATAAAATTTGTGGTATCCTGGCTGAGAGGCCCAGTGCT
Source organism: Callospermophilus lateralis (assembly GCF_048772815.1). NCBI lineage: Eukaryota > Metazoa > Chordata > Mammalia > Rodentia > Sciuridae > Callospermophilus > Callospermophilus lateralis. The sequence goes on along the minus strand of NW_027513355.1, from coordinate 1,563,160 downwards.
CTGTGGAAAGCCACCCTGGGCCTAGAACTCAGTTTCCAAGGGCAACGCTCATGCCTGGCTTCCTAAAATCTCAACACTATTTATGGCAATACTTCTCTGAGGTCAGTTGAAGAACTCAGACTCTAAGGGAATCACACCAGAGTTCAAGAACATGTGGACCAAGTCATCTCTTCCAACCGCCACCCAAATGACCACAATTTAAACCAAAACACTCCAACGTGGCGCTCATCTTCTTCCATATAGACACTCACAATAACCTATGGCTGGAGTTTTCCATGAGGGGCACACCCCAAGACCGTGTCCAAAATAAGCTCTCTTACACCTAATTTGCCTAAATTCAGGGTGGCCTGGACACCCTTCTTGTGAACCAGGAGAGATTAAGTAGGCCTCCCGTTAATACTGCTCCGCTTCTTCAATTTGAGGCCAAATGACTGTGGGGTTTGGATTCTTTATGTGAATTGGAGTCTTGAGAAAACCCAAGCAAATATGGGCTAGCCTCTGCAGGGCTTTGAAGAACTCATTTGACCCAAAGGATCCCTAATCTGACTTGATGGAGGTCAGGAAAGTTACAGAGGAAGGCGAGAGACTTCATCCACAAGGACTGCTCTTTTGGCCATTTTGTTTTTGGATGTAAACATGGGATCTTTCTTTAGATCCATCAGGAGCTGAGAATCTAAGTCACAGCCTCACACAGGGTAAATAGGCTGATTCAGACACATCCTTTCCAAAGCAATTAAGCAAAGAGCCACAGGTAATGCCCATTCATTTCCATTTGAAAACTGTTTTCTTCAGGCTTCAAAAAGTGGTGGACTGAGGAAAAGACCTTCCTGACATTCAGGGCAACAGAAGAATAGGTAAACAAAAGGCCCCAAGCAGGGTTTCTCCACTGAGACTTTCCTGGTCACACTGATATCTGAGTTTTCTGAGATGCTCACCATTCCCTTCAGTACATGGTCATGTCACAGAGCTTCGAGGTTGTACATATCTTAAACAGAAAACCATGAACCTATTCTGGAGAGTGGCCAGAATTCAGGAATAAAACAGGAACTAAGGAAGATAGCAGGTGTTGCACATCAATAAGGCAAGCTGCAGTCCATTCATAAATAGGGCAGGATGAATGCTGTGAAGCTTTCTACTAGACAGGACATATTCATTGATGCATTCTCTTTTCTAATGTCTACAACCACGGACACAGTGGGATACACAGACATAGAAATTCTCGCCTTGTCAAACGACTTACAAGAAACAGTTCACTCCAAACAAAACAAACTGCCTTTCATACCTATTCTCAGAACATGAGACAAAACCACAAACCCACACCCACACAACAAAGGCAGCTCCTTTCCCCAAGTAGGTCTGTGACTATCCGGAGTGTCCTCTGACTGGTGGGCCTTACTATGTTCCCTGGAAATAGCCTGTTCTGTCTCAGATCTGGTCTTTTTGGCCAACTCTGTGAAGTTGTCAGGAGCCAGCGGTGAGCCACTGCCTGCTTTCTCAGGAAAGGCCCCTCTTCATAGCTTTCCTTGCATTTGGCCATCCTTACATCAGTAGGTCCCAAGAAAGACTGAGTCTGTCCTTGGTAAATCAAAATAAGTTTGACCATTGGGACTGGGACTGGGACTGGCTCTGGGTGCCTGGCTTCCTGGATTCCAAGTTCAGAGAGTTCCATCACCAAGGAAGTTAGGTGTGGTCACTTCCTTTTGGAACTGAATGAGGTCACTGCCTTGGCAACAACTTTGTCTTAACAGTTGCTTCCAAGGTCACCATGAGAAGGATGCTGCTCCTACTTCCTGTGACACTTTCACAGGTCAGAGTGGTATGTCAACCATAGGCATGCAGGAGCAGCTCTCAACACATGCCTGCTTTGGTACACCTTCTCTACATTAAGAAGAGAGTGGCTGATTCAGACACATCCCTTCATCCTGAGCAGGTTGTTTGCCATGGAAGACTTTTGCTCTCTCAGGTCCTTCGTACTTGCCTACATCTTCTCCAGGGATCATTTCTGCGTGGACCTTTGAGGTTTTCAGCAGGTGGAAGATCCTCTATAATTCTGTATTTTAATACCAATTCTGTCCCTGCTCTTCTGTAAAATTAGATTGAGAGAACAGTGTATGGTTAGGATTAATAACAGGTTCGATTTGGTTTAGAAAGGAAACTACACGGTTGAGCAAACAGGGTCCTAACGTTAGCAATAATATGAGGATTTTTAATGGACCGGCCATGGCAGATAAAAGCGTAGTTAATCAGGTCACTATGTGAACCAAGACTCAAAGCTCCCTTTTGGGGCCTCTGTCTCTCTTTGACGCTCTTCAAGTCGTTTTCTTAATTTACTCATAGATTCTTTTACAACTCCAGTATTGTCGGCATAAAAACAACATTCTTCCCTCAATGCAAGCAAAAAGGCACCTTTCTCTCATAAAGAGGAGGTCCAACACTCGCCTGCTTTGTAAAACAACTTCAGAAAGAGAGAGGTTAAAATTCCTGTAAAGCTGTGATGTCGGTTTTTAATGTCTTTAAACTTTGGCATATTTCTGCTTCTAATTGTGTCTTTGTTGTGTCTCATGGACTAGCCCACCCCTTCAGCAACTATTATTTCTAATAGGATGGCTAAAGTGAGGGATACAGGTTCCCAGTGGAACCGGGTTGTATGCCCCCCTAGTTGATCTTTAAATGAACCTAAGTCATGATAGAGAACTCTGGAAAACATCTGCATCATTACATAATTAATCACATATATTGACCATTTTATGAAAACATAAATAATGTTAAAGTGTATAGAATTATACTGTTGTAGGGACGGACAAGGAAAGGGACCTAAGATAGCACCAAACACAGGAAAACAGTCTTATTTGGTTGCATCCGGATTTAGAGGGCATTGCTTCTGTTGTAATCAATTAATCCCCTGAAGCCCAAGTTTCGGTAGTTTTAGAATTTGTACCCAACATGTAAGGGAAGTGGCTCAGAAGTTCACAGTCTGTAGAAATTCACAGAAATCAGTTTTTGTTTTTGTTTTTGTTCCTCTGTTCTGGGCAAGTTAACTTTTCAAAGACACCTTGGAAAGGGAGAGCTTTTTTGTCTCTTTTTTTCTCCCTGCCAGCTGTCACCATGAAGCCCAATTGGTAACTTTTTTATCTTAGAAATCTAGCCATCTCTGTGAATCCCCAGCTCAAGGCCAGAGGCCTTGTTCACATATTTTGTGAAAATCTAGTAAGGCGGTGTCAAGCTTAGGGGTGGTGATTTTTTCAGCGAGTGGCCAAGTAGAACAGGGCAACACGAAAAGTGGAAGTTCATCTACATTGAACTCTTTCAGAGGGACTCTTTTGCTGAAAGACCTAATGTAAGCCTCGGTGAAGACTTCTGGAGAAGGTTATTTAAGACATATCTATGGACCTGGTACAGAGGGGGAAGACGGGGAAGGCGAGGCTGAGAGCAGCTCCGTGGATCTGAGAATGAGGAAGATGAGATGTAAAAGAATAATGGAAAAGGGGTTTGGGATTTTCCTAGAACAAAACTTGAGCAGTAGAACAGGTAGAGCAGAGGTGAAGATGGGAGTGAGTATTCCAAAAAGCCTGTGAGGGACTTTAAATTCTTAGTAACCTGTTTTCAGTGATGACAAAGCAACTTTAAAGGCTATTTTTATTACATCTTGGATAGGGGTCTGAGGGCTCTTCTCAGCTGGTTTGAGCTTTGGTTTAGCTTCTTAGAGGACTTGGTGGGACCTAGTGCAGGCACAGACAGAAAAAGAGAGGAGTGAGTGAGTGGAGGGGTACCTCGGTACCTGCTACCTCAGCAAGGGGGCAATGGTCTGAGAACTGGCGGAGGTTTGGGTTTTTGATGTAGTAATTGGAGGGAAGAAATCAGGTTGCTGAGGTGGGAGTGACAGCAGAGAGTCTAGAGCAGAAGGCTGAGGGTGAGGAACTATTGGAGAAGCATAGTACAGGATGTGAGTGAAGGATGGAAAAGGATTCCACATAAGGGAATTTTCCCCTTTTGAGCACTTGCCGAAGTTAAAAATGTCACGCAGAATTTGAGGATCTAGAGAACCCTCTGGGGGCCATAGTTTTTGGTTGTCTAATTGGTTATATGGCCAATGCTGTGTACTGAATTTGATGAGGAGTTTGGGTTCCACCAGGCAGCCCCGGTATGCTCACATCCCCATGAATTACACAAGAAGTTGGCTTTCACCCCACACAGCCATGGCTGTTTGTGGCTTTGATAGTCCGCCGGGCATATATAGTAATCTAGGCTAACCAACCTTAATCTGGCTCGCGTTTCCGTGCATCCATAATGTTTGTTTCAATTATCTATGGTATGGAAGGGATTTAATGGAACTTTAGTGGGATCCTCTTCATTGGGGTTATCTCAATAGGAAAGACCTATACCAAGCTGAAAAATGTCTGGGTGGAGAGATAGCCACCAGGTCCCTAAGGGGGCTGTATGCGAGATAGACCATACTTCTTGTCTAGTAGGATTTCAGATCAGCCTTCACTGCTGAACAGGCTGATGAGGGTTAGGAGTACTGGTGGCCAAGGGGAGAGTCTATAGTCTTGTCCACATAGCGAATACGCAATTTGAAATGGTTACCAGTTTTTTCCAGTTTCCAACCAGAGTCTGGATACAGCGAAGGCTTGAGATGAGAGGCATGGATCCAAAAAGTGATTCTGTCTACTTTTATGCCTGTAGGTGTTATAAGTAGCACCTGGTATGTTCCTTTCCAGCGGGGTTCTAGGGATAACACCTGATGTTGTCTTATGTTGACGAAGTCTCTTACTTGATATTGATGTGGAATCCCCTCGTCCCCAGGTTGGTAGGCAGTGGCCAGCTGTTTCCACAGTTATCACTGAGTTCTTTCAATGGCTTTAAGTCTGTCAAGCAAGGGGTGTGGAAGGGATTGTTAGGCCTTAGAGTTGGGGATTAGGTCCCTTACTGGATGATGGGCATCATAGAGAATTTCATAGGGGGTGAGGTTACACAAAGAAACTGAGGGAGTATTTCTCGCATGAAACAGTGCATAAGGCAGGAGCATAGTCCAATCTTTTATGCCGGTCTCTAAGCTTAATTTTGTTAAGGTCTGTTTAATGGTTCTATTTATTTTTTCTACCTCTCCTGAGCTCTGGGGTACATAAGCATAATGTAACTTACAATTAATCCACACCTGACTTACCTGGGCCATGAACACAAGTCCATTATTAGACCCTATTATCTTAGACAGACCGTATCTTGGAAAAATATCTTCCAGGATCTTCTTGAGAACCATTTGCGCCGTTTTTTTTTTTTTTTCTCTCTCTCTGTGTGTGTGTGTGTGTGTGTGTGTGTGTGTGTGTGTGTAAGGCTTCAATCCATCCTGAGAATGTATCCACAAAGACTAGGAGATTTTTAAGTTCATACCTTGCTGGCTTAATTTCAGTAATGTCCACTTCCCAGAATTGTCCTGGTCTGGTTCCTCGTAGGTGCTTTCGTCTAAGAAACTTGGAAGGGTAAGCATTAAACAATTGACTGACCCGACAGGCTTTTGTTACCAGTTCAATTATTTCCTTTCGCTGTGAGTCAGTTAGTGGAAAACTCTGTTCTTAATCCTACAGGAATGCCTGCAGTTTCTTTGAACCAAGGTGAGTGAGTTGGTGTACATTTTTAACGTAGTGTAGGGCTTTCTGTAATTGCAGGCTGAGCTCAGTAACGTTGAGGCGTTCAAAGTCAGTGTCCTTAGATGTTATCTAAAACTTCCTGGTACTTAGGGGTCCATTGGAATTGGGCATCTCCCTTTAACAGCGGGTATAAAGGAGCAGATAAGGACTCAAACCCATTTATCCATAACCTGCAAAACCCAGCAATCCCAAGAAACTCTTAGTTGTCTGCTGTAAGATGGGGTTGGTATCTGCTCAATGGTTTGTAATCTGGGCTCAGTGAGCCATCGTTTACCGCCCCTAAGGAAATAGTCGAGGAAGATTACTTCTTGCTGGCAAATTGGGCAATTTTGGCCAAAGCTCTATACCCGAGTTGAGCAAGCTCGGATAATAGTGCTTGGGTCCCAGTTCACAGTTTTCCTTGGTGTTGGATGCCAGTAGCAGGTGATCCACATATTGAAGCTGGGTGAATTCGGGGTGTGTAGTTCAGAAATTGTTGAGATCTCTGTGAAGGGCTTCATCAAAGAGAGTGGGGGAGTTTTTGAACCCCTCTGCGAGTCTAGTCCAAGTTAGTTGACTAGACTTTCCGGTTTCTGGGTCTACCCACCCAAAAGCAAACAGCAACTGACTATCTTTATGCAGAGGCAAGCAAAAGAAAGCTTGTTTTAAGTCCAGAACAGTATACCATTTCTGCTCAGGGTTCAGAGTGCAAAGCAGATTGAACAGATTAGGTACCGTGGGGTAAATGTCCTGCACTCTGTTGTTGATCTCTCTTAGGTCTTTAACAGGGTGATAGTCCCTGGTTCCTGGCTTTTTCTTCTAATAGCAGGGGAGTGTTCCAGGCCAATTGACAGGGCCTTAGGACCCCTAAGGCCAGATATTTCTGAATATAGGGCCTTATCCCATCTTTAGCTTTTTATGCTTAGAAGATATTATTTGACATTGATTGGGGAGGCTGAGGTTTTTAACTCCACTGTTATTGGAGGTTGTTTCACGGCCAGGCCTAACACAGCAGTTTTTGCCCAGGCATCTCGGTAATCTGTTATCCATTTCTGGGGTAGCTTGCCTGTTTGATCAGTCTTGGGGGGTGTGAAGAGTGGACGTTCATCTTCTACTAATATAGTTAAAGCCGTGACTATAGGAGTTTTTACTGAAGGATTTAGAAATTTCATTTGGGGGCCTTCAGGGTTAAAAGTTATTTTGGCCCAGAGCTTGGTGAGCAGATCTCTGCCCATCAATGGGTGTGGGCATTCTGGGATTACTAGGAAGGAGTGATGGATTTTTCCTTTCCCCAGGTCCATGGTCCTCTTAGTAGTCTAAGCCCGATATTTACTGCCATTAGCCCTTTGAACTACAGACCTTTTATTTGATAGACGGCCCAATGGGGCCTTAAGGGCTGAGTATACTGCTCCTGTATTCACTTCAAAGTTTACTGGGGTCCCCTACACTTCAAATCTTACCCTGAGCTAGGGGAAAGAATCTGAGCCCCAACTTTCTTAGTCATCCCCCAGAGTCAGAATGGCTGGCTGGCATGTCTGTCTCTTTATAGGGCACTCTTTGGCCCAGTGTCCTTTTTTTTTTTACAGTAGGCACATTGATCTGAGGCCAGGGGTGGCCTGTGGCACGGGCCCAGGTATCGCTTCCTGTCACCTTATGTCTTAATTTCTGGCCTCTTTCTTGTTGTGACCAGGATCTTAGTCAATGCCTTAGTCTTTCTTTTGCTTCTCTCATCCTCCCTCTGCTCCCTTTCTTTTTCCCTGTTTCTCTCTTATAGTATACTTTTTCGGCTTCTCTGACTAAATCTCTCTTTTAACTTTTTTTTTTTAATATCCATGGCAGCTTCACCAATTAAGGCCATCGTGACAGATGCCTTTTGATCTGCTGCCTGAGGATCGAAAGGAGTATATCTCTTATATGCCTCCATAATTCTCTCTAGAAACATAGAGGAAGATCCATCAGGCCTTTAAATAATTTCTCTTACCATGGCCAAATTAGTTGGTCACCTAGCGGCCCCTTGGATACCCGCAATTAGAGCCTGGCAATAATTGGACAGATGCTCCCTATCTTCAAAGGTGTTGGGGTCCCAGTTGGGTTGGTTAAAGGGGAAGGCAGCTTTTATTATCTTGGGAAGTTGTGTTGGTCGCCCATCAGGTCCGAGGATATTTTTTTCTAGCTTCCAGGAGGTTTTTCTCTCATTCCTCTGTCATGAAGAGAGTCCCTAGGAGTTGTTGGCAGTCATTCCAAGTAGGCAGGTGTGAAAACGTTGGCGAGTTCTCTGAGTTTTTTTAGCCGGGCCAGCTTCCTCCAGGGAAGGAGGCGCTGTGTGTGTCATGGGACAGTCATCTGGAGGGCGCTGGGCCATTCTGGCTTCCTCGAATGGTGGAGAGGCTGAGTCAGCAGCAGGGGAATTACTTACAGGGTTTTGGGGGTTGGGGGACAAGGGCAGAGGATAAGGACGAGTAGAGTCTTGAGACTCAGGGAGAACAGAGGGTGGAGGTTGAGGAACAGAGAGTTTGAGAGATAGAATCATAGGGGAAGGAGTAGGAGTGGGTGCAGGGACAAGGAAAGGCTTCACCCATGGAGGAGGAGATTTGCAGAGGTCCTGACAAGTTAAGATATATGGCTATTGATCTGGATGTCTATGTGGCCCCGGCTGAAAGACAATATCTCAGACTTTTCAAATTAGTGCGAAGTAGAAACATCCTTCTAGAGGCCATCCGACTACAAAGGTGGGTTATTCTGAGACACAGAATCTGCCAGGTCTGGTGTTTTAATGAAAAAGAAAGATTCTGAGCCCTTAAGCAGACTTTGGTCCAGTGATTAAGGGTCAGGGACAGAGGCATTGAAGTGCTCTGTCCCATAATGAAATATACACAGACAGTGAAAGCAACAACACATGACACAGACAAGACAAGACAATAAAGACAGGCAATGGACGTCCAATACTGAGACCAGGACTGAGCAGCCGGCAAAACCTGATGGGCTGGCAATTCCGAATCTGAAAGAAAATATCACTGAGTCGAGGAGACTATGCTTCCTCAATTTCCCGAGTCCATCCCCCAGGGACATGGCCTGTGGCTCTGTGACATGTGTGTCAGCCACCGTGGGAGAGAGCTCACGCTCTTTACCAATAGCCATTTTGTCAAACCCTAACCTGAATCCTGAAACCAGAAAGAGGGGCCTTATTTACCCCCAGAGCATCCCGTTGGGGGTCTTTCATCTGCAGCTGCCGGATCTCGCTGGGGCCACCAGAAGTAAAGGTCGGGTGAGCATCGATGAAAGAGACCACCAAGAGACTGTCTAATGCAACAGCAAAGGGTTTATTGGGAGTCCGGCATGCAAGGGCTCAGAGCTCGCTTGAATAGAACAGAGAGCCCTGAGAACAGCTTAAGAAGTGCTTATATATTTTCCTTGGAGAGGGCAGGGAGGGAAGTTTATTGATGGGTAAGGGCGAGTGGGCGGTTTGCGTGCAAATGGTTGATGGAGTACATTCTGCAGTTTGGCAGTTGGGGGCAGCACATTCTGGGAACAAGAAGAGCAAACAGTTCTCAAGATTTCAACAGTGTTTTATTAAGCATACAGAAAAACAGGAAGTGACAAGTACCTATTTTATTAACCTTTCAATATAAGTATGAAAACAGAAATCTAGGTTAGATTTGAAGCCCAGAAGTTCATTTGGCCCTTGATTGGTATACTTAGCTTTGAATTACGTTCCGTAGAGATGTCCCAGAAATATGGATATACAATGACACAGAACCTTGTACCTTCTCAGAGGTCAGTTCCAAAACACAGTCTCTAAGGGGAATCACACCAAAGTTCAAGACAAGATGGACTCAATTATCTCTACCAACCACCACACAAATGACCACAATTAAAACCAAAACACTCCCAAATGGCACTCATCTTCTTCCAAATAGACACTCATCATAACTTCTGGCAGGAGGATTCCATGAGAGGCGCAGCACAAGACAGTGTCCCAAATAATCTCCCTTTCCCCTCATTTGCCAAAAGTCAGAGTGGCCTGGACACCCTTCCTGTGAACCAGGAGTGATCAAATATGCCTGCCATTAATACAGCTCTGTTCTTCAATTTGAGGCCTACTGACGGTGGGGTTTAGATTCTTTATTTGAATTGGATTCATAAGAAAACCCAAGAACGTATGGGCTAGCATCTGCAAGGCTTCGAAGAACTCAATTGACCCAATGGATTCCTTTTCTCACTTGATTGAGGTCAGGAACCTTACAGAGGAATGCGAGAGACTTCATCAACAATGACTGATTTTTTGGCCATTTTGATTTTGGATCCACACATGGGATCTTTCTTTAGATCTATCAGGTGCTGATAATCTAAGCCACAGGCTCACACAGAGCCAAGAGGCTGATTCAGACACATCCCTTTACAATGCATTTAAGCAAAGAGCCACAGGTGATGCCCATTCATTTCCGTTTGAAAACTGTTTTCTTCAGGCTTCACAAAAGCGTGGCCTGAGGCAAAGACCTTCCTGACATTCAGGGCAACAGAACAATAGGTAATCAAAAGGCCCTTCGCAGGGTTTCTCTACTGAGACTTTCTGGGTCACAGTGATATCTGACTTTTCTGAGATGCTTGCCATTCTCTTCAGCTATCCAGTACATGTCCATGTCACAGTGCTTGGAGGTGGTACATATCGTGGATGCAAATGCATGAACCTATTCTGGAGAGTGTCTAGATTTCAGGAAGAAAACAGGAACTTAGGAAAATAGCAGGTGTTGACCATCGATAAGGCAAGCCCTAGTGCATTCATAAATTGGGCAGGATGAATGCTGGGAAGCTTTCTACTTGACAGGAAACATCCATTGATGCATTCTCTTTTCTAATGTCTACAAGCACGGACACAGTGGGATACACAGACATAGAAACACTCGCCTTGTGAAACAACTTACTAGAAACAGTTCACTCCAAACCAAACAAACCGACTTTCCTGCCTATTCTCAGAACATGAGACAAAACCACAAACACACATCCACACCCACAAAGGCACCTCCTTCCACAAGTATGTCTCTCACTCTCCAGAGTATCCTCTTACTGCTGGGCCATACTATGTTCCCCCGATATGGCGTTTCCTGTCTCAGATCTGGTCTCCTTGTCCAACTCTGTGAAGTGGTCAGGAGCCAGCTGTGAGCCACTACCTACTTTTTCAGGAAAGGCCCCTCTTCAGAGAACTCCTGGCATTTGGCCATCCTCACATCAGTAGGTACCAAGAAAGACTGACTCTGTCCTTGCTAAATCGAAGCAAGTGAGACACTGGGACTGGGACTGAGACTGACTCTGTGTGCCTGGCTTCCTGGATCCCAAGTTCAGAGAGTTCCATTACCAAGGGATTGAAGTGAGGTCACATCCTTCAGGAACTGAATGAGGTCACTGCCTTGGCAACCACTTTGTCCAAACAGTTGCTTTCAAGCGTACCATGAGAAGGAGGCTTACCCTATTTTCTGTGGCACTTTCACAAATTAGAATGGTATATCAACCATAGGCACCAAGGAACCGCTCTCCACACAGGCCTGATTTGGTCCATCTTCTTTATATTTGGAAGAGAGCCTTTAGTCCAGGGAGCACTGCAGTGAACCTCTGCACTAAAACTATTAGCAAGCACCTGATGGAGGACACCTCCATAGGTAAGTGGCTCCTTTATAACATCTGATATCTGGTTAAGGGAGATCTCTTCTGATGACAGAGATGTGGCACGGGGAGGCTCACATATACTTCTGTCCAGGACAGTAACGAGAATCTTTCTGTCCTCTGTTCTGTTCTGTAGGGAATTCCTCTGGAACTGTAAAGAGGTGCCGACGGGCACGCATGCGCTCCTACCCTGGAGCTTTAGCAAGATGTTGCACTCTTGCCCTGTTTCTGTGTTTAGGCGCTGGGTTTCTGTTTTTTTGTGTTCTGTGTTCTATTTTTTGGTTTTTTGTTTGTTTGTTTTTGTTCGTTTTGTTGTGTGATTTTGGTGGTAAAAACTTAAGTATATTGGACATGAAAATCAGAAATAAAGAGATTAAGCCTGACACCCCTTTGGACTGTGTTTTAAGGAACTGCAATGAACTTTATCCCCCATTGTAAAGCAGGATGATAGAAGCCCCTAGCTGGCTGCCTGGAGCACACCCATTGCAGAGGGCTATGCCTGCTGGGGACCTAAGAACTGAGTATCTCCCAGGTTAACAAGTGAAACTCCTTTAAAACCCCTTGTCCCTCCAGATAAAGAGAGTCACAACTTTGGCAGAGTCCCCTGTGTTTCTCCTTTGTTAGCCAAGCAATAAAACTCCTTTTTTCTTTTTCTCAAAACCCAGTCCTCATTATTAAATTTGTATTAATTGGCTTCAAGGTCAGGAACCAAACTTTAAGTTACAAATCTTGTACCCACCCTCCGCTCTGGAACTTTGTGAGAGCTATCTACTGAAATGTTAGGAGATAGAGCATGCTTGATGTGGAACTGAATCAGAGGAGCTAATCCTGTATGTAAAAGGGGAAACTGAGGGACTCCCAGCAGCTGCCAAAGCCCTGTTGATTCAGGGAATTACCTCCTTCCTTCCCTGCACTGTAAGGATTATGCCACCTCTGTCTTGTTAAAAAAAGAGAAAAAGAAAAAGGTGACACTAAATGCAGTAAAGTCACCATGGAGACACTTTATTTTACATTTCAGGTTGCCCTTCTGTGAAAACATCTGGTCCCCTTGTGGGGACATCTATGGTGCCACTGCTGTTGGAGATTTTTCTCTTATCTGCTCTGGTTTAAAGGGTTCTGTCTGACAGCCATAGTCTGGACCTCCTTTCTGTCTGTATTGTGTCTTAGTTTCTGGCCCTTTAAGGCATCTGCAATAATGTGTTGATATTATAAATTGTTTTTGGGGAATGATCTTAGCTGAATGTGTGTCTAAATGATGATGTTTTATTTTAACAATCTGGTAACTGAATGGGTTTTTGAAGCATTGCACAATCTTGGAGTAAAAAGTCGGGTTTAGGTAATTGTTTAGTTTATGATTTCAGATAATTCATGCCAGAGAACTTAAATACTTAGGATGGATAACTGAAGAACTCTACTTCCAAGTTGGCAAGAAACTTCCCAATCATACGGTCTTTTTTTTTTTTTCACCAATTTTGAATTGGGTAGCCTGGGAAAATGTCACTGTGTGTACCAGTGCATTAATTTGGAAATAAATAGTAAATCATAGTATGGTGTCTGTTGACAAAACAAGATGTAAAGATATAAAATTTTGTGAATTGTATCTTAAACTTGTATCATAATTTTCAACATCTGAACCTGAAAATTATGGTTAAAATGCCTTAGTCCTGAGATGTTTGTTCAGAATAGCAGTTTTTTTGCTGCTCCTTCCAGACCTCAGCCATGACTTATGTTGAAATGCAAATGAAAGAAGCCTGCAAGCTTTGTAGGAGAGTGATTTGAGGTCTAAGGGAAAAAAAGGTAAATTGTATGTTATTTACTAATTACACTCAAGTCATTTTTTCTAGGACTCTTATTTTTTTTCTTAGATACTTTATGTTTTTTGACCTCATGATTTTGAGCATACAGACCTAGGTTAATGTTTTTCTGATCAGTTCTATCTTTGACCAACTGTGGACTTTTTGAAACATTGCAATAAAGATTTCAACTACGAAAAGCTACAAGGCCTTGACTATTATTATGTGTGCACAAATTGTTATGTGTTGTATGTCTATATATACATATGTCCGTATGTCATATATATGATACACAAATTAACATATATAAGGAGCGCTCATAAAAAAATAGCGCTCGTAAAAACAAATTTTAAAAAAGTGGATCCAAAGATCTTTAATTCACCTGATTTAAATGTTTCAATTTAAATTGGATAAAGAGATAAAAACAAATGTCTTTAAATTTAAGCTCACAAAGTTTTCTAGGTGTTCAAACATGTAACAAAATATTAACATCTACAAAATGTCTAATATGCCTTGGCTCTAGTACCTTTCCTTCAACATAAAAATGGTTTACACTGTTCAATATGTTTCTCTAACTTTTTGATAAATAAGTAAAGTAAATTTGATATGGGATTACTCATTCATGAGTACTTTTGTTAGATATCTGATTGATTTACTAAGATCTGTATTTTTTTTAGTAAACTCTGTATAAGATTGTAAAAATCAGTCATGTGTTAATGAGACAAAAATTTCTTAAAACATAAGTTTACCCATAACATTGAGTTTATTAAGATTTATGTTTTCTAGAGCAAGCAACCATAAAAATTAAACAACTGATTAAATAAAAACTGTTATTTTAGAGCACTGTACTGCCATTTCTTTAAAAGCCAAACTTGATTAATGTAGAAACATAAATGTAATTGTTATGCTATTAATGTTTTCATATCTTACAGGTATGCAAGTCTGTAAGGTAGAAACGTTTAAAGAGTATTATATCAAGCTGGTGCTCTGAAGTTGTGTGGTAAAAAAATATATTGTGGATTTATTTACCTGTTATCAATAAGATATATAAATTTTTATGTTACTTTTTACATTGGGGAACAATTTAAATGTATTTTTAAGTTAATTAGAGCCTAATCTTTGTAAAGGTTAAAAACTTTCAGCCTTTCTTTAATTCATGTTTTAAATGTGATATCATATGGTGTTAGCTAATGTTCATGTGACCTCAAACAATTTATTTAAACATTGTCAAATGATATTTAAAAATAAAGATCAGCTTTAGAACTAAAATAGTTAAGATTTATAAAGAGCCCTGCCTTACCTGAGATAAGGCTGTGTGTCCCATCTTACTACATGTGAGAATGACTATGAAACCATTAGGTCAGATAATATTTCTTTAAAGTTATGTTAAAAAGGTTTTTTTATTGTCAATATTCCTAGGATCTCAAACAGGGGATATAATGTATAATTCAGCCAAAAAATTCAGGGAAGATATTACACAAACTAAGTATTTTTACTTTTGTTAATTTTAGTTTGAAATTTTCTTATAAGTGATCTAAAGATTCCCTGTTAGTGTTTTACAAATGTGTTGCTTTAAGAACACAACATGGGTTTATTCAAGATAATAAGTCATCAACTACAATACAGACAGAATAATACAGATCCCAATTAATAAAAAGGTAATTATAAAGTTATAGACATTAAAGCCCAGTACTCTTAATGTAAGGCTGTTAAATTTATTTGCTGGATTTTTAAGATTAGGATTTAAAATGAATGTTAAATGAAAAGGGCCAAGAAAACCAATATTTGGCTCTTGCCCTCTGAGTCAGTCTGAATCCAGGGAACAGGGGACTTCTCTAAAGAGCTTTGCAACTCTGAGCCACATAACCTCCTGATCAGGGAGATTAATGAGACCACTGGAGAACAGAAAGCCAATCAGTGCATTTGTTACAAAGAGGAGAGTCATCATAGAAAGGAGACATCCATGATGCTTCTGAGGGAAGCCAAATGGTCAAGCAAGACCTGGACCCACCTAGCGCAAATGGCACTAGCAGAACTGAGAATCTCTTCTCAAGTTTCCCCAGAATTGATTCCCACAAAAGCTCAGCTGACTGTTAACAACAGATAGAAACAAAAGTCAGTTTGACTGCTTCATCTTAAACACTTAGCAAAGACAGTTAAGACCAAAATACAGCCACTCCTGGGCATTTTAAATAATAATAATAATAATAATAATAATAATAATAATAATAATAATAATAATAAAATTTTAAGGTATGCACTTTATCTTATCCTCCCAAAATAAGTAAGACTGGAGGCTACAAAGAAGGATTCTCACACAGGAATGCCTAATACTTATAAAAAGAGACTATCAAGAAGAGCTGCCACAGGCAGAAGTTTTCAGTTTAAGACCTACAGATATTCCTAACCTACACAGGTAGGCTTGGTGTTTGCTAGTACGATTATCCAGCCCTGAGTAACAGAATTAAAGGTTTCTCTATTAGACGCAGAGGTCATACTAGTAAAAGGATTTTTACAAGATCAGATGACATTAAATTATTAAACTGTGTCTTATTGAGAGGGCCAACTGTAACACTTAAAGTTAAATATTAAGTTGACAGTCCTGATAATTGGGGATATTAAAGACTGGTGAGGGAATTTCTATACAGTGACATGTTCCAGCTGCTGCAACATTTATTCAGTACTCATGGTTTTTGTTTCACTCATAGAAGAATCTATTCACAGATGACTTTACAACCTGTTCTTCCCCAACCTGACTTCAAACCGAACTGACTTCTAAAGGGCAACTCATGTCTCTCAACTGACTTCTAATAGGCAACTCATGTCCCTCACGACGAGCCCACTCACGTCACCCTGTCTCAGGACAGAAGAAGAAAAAATTAGTGATGCCACTCTTTTTAAAACAATGGAGAGAAAGATAAATAGACTATCAATATAAATAATTAATTAAGTCAGGTAAAATCAGGGAGATCGGTTTTGGGTGAGTTGTAAAAATTTGGAGACTCTTATCTGAGGGATTAAAATTTCCTCAGTGTTCTTCCCATAATCTATCAAAGATTTGAAAGGGACACAGAGAAAAGGGGGAAATTGTAGACCCAACCTGATCTTTTATTAAAATTGGGAGCCATCATGCCACAAAGCCATGAAAAGATAATTTTGGCTTTACCATAAATTACTTCAAATTCTGAACCTGCGTGGAATGCCTGCCCACGCCTTGAACTCACGCATGCCCAGCTCTCTGACCAGATAGCAGCCCTCTCTGAAACTTTAGTGACACATCATAAATATTTGCCTTCTCTGGCCAGACAACAACCCTCTCTGAGGCTCTAATGGTCCTCATGAATTCTGATGTAGGGACAGCAAAAAAATTGTAAACTACCTTTAATGTGATGTTTATCAGAGTTCTGTTATCTGTAACCCCCCTTTTGTGTAACTTTCTGGGCTATAAAACTGGGCTGTAGGAAAGCTGGGGATGCTGTCTTATTCCCACCATTTTGGGAGGGAGAGGCAGCACGGCAGGTGGAAATAATAAGCTTAATTTTATTTGATTTTAATTTGAGTCAGTGGTCTTTTCTAGCGTCCTGGTCTAACAGGTAAACACTCCAAAGACGTGGAGCTCTGCCGGCCTAAAGACTTCTTGAGAAACTTCCTCTGAGGTTGGGCACTTGAAATATATGTTGTTGTAAGGAGATTTAGCTTCCTTTCTAGTGACACCATAAAAGCTGGGTCTGCATCTACGTGACCTGGAGGACATGGTTTTTTGTATTCTAATGAACATGAGGCAGCAGTGCTGAATTTTGTATTTATAGGTAAACTGTGGCCACTTGGTGCTCAGTGTCTCCCCGTGTGAACTGTGAAGCCATTTGGTCATCCTCCACTTTTCGTGGTGTTTCTTGCTGCTGCACTGGGAGTTTGGTATTTGCTTCATGAAATACAACGAGTTCAACTGGGACCCAGTATTGGAGGGAGTTCTGTCACTTGTGGTGACAGAGAATGCACCAACCAGGCTTCTATCTCACAAAGCTTGCCCATTTGTCCATAGAAATCTGACTCTGAACTTTGCCCAGAAACCTCTCCATGTAACAAGAAGGGTCTGCTGGCTGCACCATATCAGTCACAAGCCATTTTGAAGGCAATGGAAAATCCTCCTGGCCACACCACAGATGTATTATCACACACCTGCCCACCACTGCAATAGGCCCACTACTCAGCAGGGTCCAACTTACTGGCATCTTTGTTCTACACCATTTTCATGAAACCCCGTCAATCATGGCATTCTCTTGTACACTCATGATCAGGAAAAAGACATCCAAAGGTTCTCCAGTGCCACCTGGTTAAGGGAATTTCAAAAATTTTATTGTATTTATTTAGCCATTTTTCATGGATGAAGTTGGAGGCATTGTGGGTTTCAGTTCATTCAGGAACCATTAAATGGTGAGGAAACTCATTTCAATGAAATCTCTGGAGAAATCTCACAGGCAAGTCATCCCATAGAGTGGTCAAAAGGTCACATGAAGCCAGGCCCATTGAGGTCTTCAATGTGACGTCCATGGGTGTTCTGACTGTCAACTATGGCTGCCACATCTTTCAGAATAAAATCATGTGATATCTTAGCTGAGATTCCAAGGCTCTGTGGAAAGTCACCCTTCTTTTTTGATCTCAATTTCCAAGGGGAAATCCAATGTGTGGCCTCCTAAAATCTGAACACAGTTCATGGCAATATTTCTCTGAGATCAGTTCCAGAACTCAGACTCTAAGGGGAATCACACCAGAGTTCAAGCCCAGGTAGACCCTGTCATCACTTCCAAGCACTACACAAATGATCACAATTAAAACCAAAACACTCCCACAAGGCCCTCATCTTCTTCCATATAGACACTCATCATAACCTGTGGCTGGAGGTTTCCATGAGGGGCTCAGCCCAAGACAGTGTACAAAATAAACTCCCTTGCCCATAATTTGCCTAAAGTCAGGGTTGCCTGGATACCCTTCCTGAAAACCAGGAGTGATCAAATAAGCCTGCCATAAATACTGCTTTGCTTCTCCAATTTGAGGCCTACTGACTCTCGGGTATAGACTCTTTATGTGAATTGTAATCATGAGAAAACCCAAGCACATATGGGCTATCATCTGCAGTGTTTTGAGAACTCATTTGACACAAAGGATCCCTATTTTCACTTGATGGAGGTTAGGAACGTTACAGAGGAAGGCGAGAGACTTCGTCCACAATGACTGCTTTTTTGGCCATTTTGGTTTTGGAAGCACACGTGGGAACTTTCTTTAGATCCATCAGGTGCTGAGAATCTATGCAACAGCCTCACACATGGCCAAGAGTCTGATGCAGACACATTCCTTTCCAAAGCAATTAAGCAAAGAGCAACAGATGATGCCCATTAATTCCCCTTGAAAACCGTTTCCTTCAGGCTTCACAAAGGAGTGGCCTGAGGCAAAGACCTTTCTGACATTCAGGGCAACAGAACAATAGATAAGCAAATGGCCCATTGCAGGGTTTCTGGAATGATATCTGAGTTTTCTGAGATGATCCCATTCCCTTCAGCTATCCAGTACATGGCCATGTCACAGAGCTTGGAGGTGGTACATATCGTGGACACAAAACCCTGAACCTATTCTGGAGAGTGGCCAGAATTCAAGAAGACATACAGGAACTTAGGAAGATAGTAGTTGTTGCCCATCCATTAGGAAAGCCACAGTCCATTCATAAATTGGGCAGGATGAATGCTGTGAAGTTTTCTACTAGACAGGACACATCCATTGATGCATTCTCTTTTCTAATGTCTACAACCACGGACACAGTGGGATAAACAGACATAGAAACACTCGCATTGTCAAAAGACTTACTAGAAACAGTCCACTCCAAATCAAACAAACCGACTTTCCTATATATTCTAAGATCATGAGACAAAACCACAAACTCACACGCACACCCACAAAGTCAACTCCTTCCCCCAAGTAGGTCTGTGACTATCCGGAGTGTCCTCTGACTGATGGGACATACTACGTTTCCCCGAAATGGGCTGTCCTATGTCACATCTGGTCTCCTTGGCCAACACTGTGAAGTTGTCAGGTGCCAGTAGTGAGACACTACCTGCTTTCTCAGGAAAGGCCCCTCTTCAGAGCTCTCCTGGAATTTGGCTATCCTCACATCAGTAGTTACACAGAAAGACCGATTCTGTCCTTGGTAAATCCAAACATGTGTGGCCACTGGGACTGGGACTGGGAATGACTCTGGGTACTTGGCTTCCTGGATCCCAAGTTCAGAGAGTTCCATCACCAAGAAAGTTATATAGGTCACTTCCTTCAGGAACTGAATGAGGTCACTGCCTTGGCAACATCTTTGTCCTAACAGTTGCTTCCAAGTGTCCCAATAGATGGAGGCTGCCCCTACTTCCTGTGACACTTTCACAAGTAAGAATGGTATATCAAACATAGGCACCCGTAAACAGCTCTCCACACAAGCCTGGTTTGGTCCATCTTCTCTACATTAAGAAGAGAGAGACTGCTTCAGACACACCCCTTCATCCTGACCTGTTTTTTTTTTTTTTTTTTTTTTTGTCATGAAAGATGACTTTCGCTCTCTCAGGTCCTTCATAGCTTTCTATATCTTCCCCAGGGTTCACTTCTGCATGGACCTTTGAGGTTCTCAGCAGGTGGAAGATCTCTTACATTTCTATATAAGAACAACTTTGTCCTTACTTTTCTGTAAAGTTAGGTTGAGGAAACAAAGTATGGTTAGGATTAATAACATGATTGATTTGGGTTAGGAATCATTCTGCTGCATGAATAATGGTATTGGGAACCTGCAATATTTATAAGGATATATAGAGGTGAAATATATGTATGAAAACACAAATCTAGGTAAGATTTGAAGCCCAAAAGGGCATTGGATCCTTGATTGGGATACTTTACTCTGAATTATGTTGTGCACATGTGTCTCAGATAAATCTATACATAATGGCATAGGACCTTGTACCTTGGATAATTGAATGTTGAAGAGAACATCCAGTCAAAAAAGGATAGTTGGTAGGATTAGGAAGATACTTGATAGGATTAGAAAAAAGAGTCAGTATAGGATTTGGACAAAAACTTCCTTAGCAATAGGGTTTCAGGTAGACAGAAAATGTAAATGTCAGCACATTTGAAGAGTCAGTCACAATGATGAACTGGGGAAAATATGTAGGAAAGCAGATATCATTAGAGACATTAGGAAATCAGGCAAATGATGAAGTGATTGATAGGATTAGACATTTTCAACAGGCTTGAGGTTGAATACATAATCTTAGGAAGAAACAAATATGTAGTCACCAATAGGATTGACATTTGAGAGCATTAGGCAACATGGACATGGGTGATTTTCATAATCCATACTCACATTCCATTTAGGCTTTGGTACAATTGTAAGTGTGACTTTGCATTTTGTGGCCAGAATATTACTGTGATAAAATGTATATGTAGATCAGGTGACATGAGTCTTTCTTGCACCATTTCTGGGAGCAATATTTAGAAGAGATATAAATTAGTATTGGGGGCACAAATAGGTGTACCATGTGTGAATATATAATATAACAGATTCCAACTTTAGAAATTGGAATAAATTGATATCTGAAAATACACAGGAAATGTCATATTGACATACATACATTCATTCCAACCAGTTATACATCTAATGGTAATATTAGGGTTGTGGTTTATCATAAAGTGTGTGTGAGTTTTGCTTCAAAATTGATTATGGAAATCGAAAATAATGTGTTTGGAAAGAAGTCTCAATAAATAACCAGTCAAAAGCAAGGAGGAATACATGTGTACTGAAGCAGGAAGTGATTGAATGTGTTTCAAATGTCTTTAAATTTGTGAACTTGTGGATGAAATGTATATACTATGATGTACAAAAACTGAAGAAATAGTAATGTACCAGTGTTAAATAAAAATGAACGTCAAAATACACATCATGCCCCTTTGGAATCTACTTGCATTGATGTTAAATTGGGTCAGTTACAGTAGAAATATAAGGATTTGTTTGCACCATTCAGTGAAGTGAGTTTTCAGTACTAGAAAACAAATATGTATTTCAGGTGGATGAATATTTCTGAAAATAATCGTATGAAAATTTGATTATAAAACCACATACATGAGCATGAGTGAATTATTTAGGGAGTGTATAATAGGACACATATATTTTATATTTGGAAAAATCTAGAGAATATATATATATATATATATCTCACAGAGAAACATTAGAAAGTAGCAATATATATGCCAATCAAAATTCATCGTGAAATATATATTATCCACCGATCCAAAAATATTAATTTTACTGAACATGGATTTATGTATAATGTTGTTCAACTAAAAATCTCACTCATAGTTTGAATTTTCAGTTCCAAAAGCGTTTAGGAGGGGTGATCTCTTCTCATACTTTGTTTCTGCCAAGTTAGCCACCTCACAAAAATGTACGTGTGATACCAGGTATGATTTTATATGTGCATATAAAAATACATGTGCTGAATTGGCTACAGAAAAAAGGAGACAGAAATTCACATATGTGTTAACTTTAAAAACACATGGAGTACTATTTCAACAAACAATTGACAAGATTTATAACTCCTACACTATATCATGCAAAAGGCAAGACCAACTATACACCATGCCTCCTCTGAACTGCTTGTATTAATATTATGTTTGGGTTATTTGTCTCCATCATATTAGGATTAGTAGTCAGAGTCTATTAGGGTATGGGTTACTGACAGGGATTCAGTATTTCGAATGGAAAATTGGAAAATGAATCCAATGTGTATGTAAATATGTGCTACACAAAAATCTTCCCACTCTCATCCAGAACAATACCTTGACAACACCTTCACCCCATGTAAGACACAATTAGAGGAGAAGAGTTAGAAAATCCATGAATACATATCTGGAATGGAATGCGATCAGAAGTTCACAACCTTGGAAGTGTTAGAGGAGTTTCCAAAAGTAAGGGACAGGGTAAACACTTCATAACATGGAGGTCTGTTGTCCTAGAGACTTCTTGAGATACTGCCTGTGAGGTTGGGCACTTGAAATATATGCTGTTGTCACGTGCTTTAGCTTCCTTTCTAGTGAAATCATCAACCTGGGTCTGCATCTATGTGACCTGGAGGACATGGTTTCTTATTTTCCATCCGTGGGTGGGCCCCTTGCTTAAGAGCTCTGGCTACTGGACAAATTTTACACAAAGAAGCCTCTAATCTGACTTTTGGGGCCCCTTGAACTATCTACTCCCCACATCACTTGAAAGATCTTTTACCTTAAAAGGGTCTTCAAACCCTCCCCACATCCAGAGTTCTGTCGCTCCTCACTTCCTTTCTGGAAAACCCTAATATTATTTTCCTCCCCTGCTCTGCACTGAACCCTGCCTCACTGCTCCCAATAACTCCCATGTCTCACACACCAACTCAAAATTGCTTGGAAAACTTAGATGATTTCCTCCCCTGTCATTCTTCCATTTATGAGAGACCACTCACCAAGCCTGACCTTATCTGGTTTACTGACAGCAGTTCCTTTAGGCAGAATGGAACTCATTACTCTGGATACGCTGTATTTTCAGCCACTGAGATTATAGAGGCCAAAGTTTTGCCTTCAGGAACTACAGACCAGCAGGCTGATTTTATAGCATCCACTCGTGCCTGCCTTCTAGCACAAGGCAAATCCCTCACCCTCTAAAATGATTCAAAATATGTCTTCCATATCTTATTATCCCATGCTGCAATTTGAAAGAAGCGAGGCCTACTTACCACCAAAGGTAATGCGATCACTAATTCAGCTCTTATAACCAATCTGATAGAGGCCTCCCACTTACCCACCCAGTTGGGAGATGTCCATTGTAGATCCCATCAGAAGGACGGCTCTCTTATCACTGAGGGCAATGCCAAAGCTGACCAGGTGGCACGAATGGCTGCTACCACTTCCAATCATGGCCCCCATGGTGGACATATAATGGCCACTTTAGACAGCTCATCTGAAGCCCCTACTTCTTTCAGTAAGAACAAGCATCTTTTCAAGTTCCTTCATACTCTATTCCTTTCCAATTCTCAGTCTTTGACCCTCTTTTTACAGAGTTTCTTCTTCCTCACTCCCTCTGACAAGCCATGCTACAGAATATAGCCTCTAATTGTCAGATCTGTCAGCGGACCAACCCTCATACTCCTTTAAGGCCCAAACGTTTCCCTTCCCAACAAGCCCGGGGACACATTCCCTCTGCTGACTGGCAGGTAGACTTCACCAACATGCCCACAGTATGGCACACTAAATACCTCCTTGTCTTTGTGGACACTTTCTCTGGTTTGGTTGAGGCATTTCCCACTTCCAATAAAAAGGCTTCCACTTTAGCTTCAATCTTACTGACAGACATCATCCCCAGGTTTGGTATGCCCACTTCCCTACAATATGACAATGGCCCTGAGTTTACTTCTAGGATCACACAAAAGGTCTCTCAAGCCCTCTCCTTCAAGTGGCATTTCAACTGTCCATATTTCCCCCAGGCTTCAGGGAATGTGGAAAGGGTAAATCGTACTCTAAAGGAAGTCCTTACCAAATTGACAATGGAATTAAACATAGACTGGGTCAAACTCCTTCCCTTGGCTTTGCTTCGAATCAGAGCTCTCCCTAAGAAACCATCTTTACTGTCTCCTTTTGAGATAATGTATGAAAGACATCTTATAACCCCTGCGTTGGTCATTTCACAAGGACCTCTCACCCGAGATTTGTCTTTGCCTCTCTTGCTTCATCTCCGCTCGGAACTCTGGAAATATCAGGACTGGCTTCTTCTGGACCCAGTCTCCTCTCCAAAAACTCCTCCCTTAACACCTGTTAGTCTAGTCAATTATAATACCCCAGAGGAGAAAGGGACTCTTGCCCCAAAATGGGAAGGCCCCATCCTGTCATTCTCTGTACCCCCACCGCCGCCAAACTCTCCTTACCAGACAACCGTCTCACTCCCTGGAATTACATGTCTAGGTTGAAGCCACATCACCAGGAGGCCCCACATGCTGACGACAGGGCCACCCCAGAGGAACTCCAAGAATCACCTCCTGAACCTCCCCTTTACTCCTGCTCTCCACACCCATCTCACCCATTTAAGTTGCGGCTCACACGGTTTTCCTTGCAGCCCAATTCCTCTTAAAGAAGGCACAATGAGCTCTCCCAACACCCTAGTCTTCTCTAACTGCTTGTTTTTTGTGCTCTGCTTATTTTCTGTGCTCTGTCAGGACTGGTCTTTACCCTCCTCACCTACCATGCATTTATTCACTCTTCGGGAACGATACTCAGAACATGGCATGCAGACGGTCCGCGGAGTGGATGCAACTACTTGCTTCATCCACAACTGCACCTCTATTTCCCTAAAATTGTCACCTTCAAGGACCTTCGTCCCTGGTAGCTGGAACTGGCCTTTCATTTGCTTCCTTTTTGATCAAACAAAAGATTATTGTCATTGGTGGCCTGAGATATATAATGGGTGCCCCTATTGGTCATGCAGGTTCCATGATGAACGTGGTAGCTATTCTTACCACTCACTCGGTTACCCTGAAGGGTGGACTTCTAGTTACATAAAGTGGCATAAAGGCTCTTCATCCAATAACAATGGATGGTATACTTTAGATAAACCTGACCCCAAGGCCAAACGTTGGGGCTATGTTGAGTTTGCTGTCTATGCTCAGACAACCTCAGTCAGACCCACAGGGTGGATGACTATTGGCCGCACCCTGATTACGCCACCTAAGGCAACCATCCAGGTAGTCGAACACATTAAGGACTCAGAATCTAAACTTCGAGATCGTATCCATAGCTCATCCAAAGAGGATTCAGAGCCTTCAACCCCCTCAGGTCCCTCTCCCACATGGCTCAATTTGCTACACCAAACGTTTTGATTATTAAACTCCACCCGTCTTTCTTTGCCTACTTCTCAGTGCTTTCTCTGTGCTTCACTTAGTCGTCCACTTCTAGCAGCAGTCCCATTAGCGGCAGAAAATATTCCAGCAAAACCCTACAATTTCTCTAAAAAGGACAAACCCTACATGTGACACGTAACCCACTGTGGGAAAGTTATTCCACCAATACTTTATTTCCTTTCATCTGTTTCCACCTGCCAATAATGAATCCTTTACCCGTTTGTTCCTTGAGCTACAACACCCCATAGAGCCCTGTGTTTAGGCAACCTGAACATTTCCTCTGGTGTAATGGGTCTTTAAGTACCTCAACCATCAATGTCTCTGGCACCTGTTTCTTGGTTACTGTAGTTCCTCAGCTATCTTTGTATACTCCCACCGAATTCCGACAGTTGGCCCTACCTTCCCGCACCCGTAAGGTAGTCTTTCTGCCGGTTCTGGTAGGCCTCATTTTAACAACCTCAGTGACGAGTCTCGGACTCTCTGGTGGAGCTATAGGTCATGCTCTATGGGCATCCAATGACCTTCAACAAAAACTGCAGGAAACACTCAATACCATGGCTGAGTCTCTGGGTTCCTTGCAGCGGCAGGTTACATCATTGGCACAAGTGGCTTTACAGAACCAAAGGGCAATTGATCTTCTCACTGCAGAAAAAGGGGTTACATGCCTATTTCTCAGAGAGGAATTTTGCTATTATGTTAATGAATCTGGGCTAATAAAAAAAAATGTTGTTAAATTGCAGGAATTATCGACCGAATTTCTCAAACATACCTCCTCCAATCCCATCATAGGGTTCTTCCAATCCTATCTTGCCATGTACTTACTACATATCTTGGGGCCCCTTATTGGGATGCTCCTTTTTGTGCTCTCTTGCCCTGCAAAATGAAGTGCCTTCAAACCCAACTGCAAAAAATTCCTAATCAAACTTTCAACCAGCTTTTGCTTAGGCACTACCAGCCTCTGATGACCGATGAACCCCCAACATCTCCAAGAGAACAGTAACTCAGTGATGAAGCTCACTACCAGGCATGATGGAATGCAATGGGTATCAGACAGCGGGAGACAACGAGCTCTGAGAACCTCTTAATCTGCCATCCTGGATTCATGAGTCTTTACCACCTTCTAAGATTTCTCATGGCCCTTGGCCTCTTCTATGTCAGTCCCCCAACATGGAACTTCTGCCAAAAAATGACATTTCCTTTAATTTTTATCTTCATTCTGTTTTTATTTGCTCTGATCTTCTTCAGGTGCTGGTGACGCCATGTCCAGGCAACGCTTCCAGTATTTCCTAGAGTCTCTGTTACAGGACCAGTGGCTGATACCAACAATCTCTTCCATCCAGGACTAGTTCCATGCCATCGACAACTTTGGCTTCAGGGAACATTCATTGACTTCACCCCTACGAAAGTAGCTGTCTATAGCCACTGGGTTTTATTTCTGGCTGCCATGATAATCCCAAACCTGCTCCATGAGCATTCCTCCACTTCTCTTTCTAGGCCCCACACCACCCCCACACAGCAGGAAGCAGCCGGATCTGACAAATGACGCCCCACTTCCTAAGAAAACAAAAAGGGTGGAATGTTGGGAAAAGAATAAATGGCAGCCATACCCCAGAGAAAAACCTCAACATGGCGCCTAAGGACTTCTTCTTCCTACCTTCTTCATTTCTGCAGTGGCGCAAAAAGTTCCCACCCTTGTGAACTCTCACGTCAGCGCCAATTTCAAATCTCACTTGTGGGGAACCTTAGCCCCAATGAGAACTAATTACTGGGCTCTGGAGCTGATATCTGAAAGAACTTGCCAATAAACGGGTTGCTGCCATTTATCTAAGCCCTACCATCTCCCCCTTAGTTCTATATAAGCACACAGCTTTGAGCAATAAAATTGGAATTCTCCCGGTGAAGTGTCATTTCGTGGGGAATTATTTCACTCATGATCAGCAACAGGATATCCAAAGGTTCTCCAGTGCCACCTGGTCATGGGAATTTCAGAAATTTGATGGTATTTATTTAGCCATTTTTGAAGGATGAAGTTGGAGTCACTGTACGTTTCAATTAATGCAGGAACCATTATGTGGTGAGGAAGCTCATTTAAATTAAAACTCTGGAGAAATCTCACAGGCAAGGCTTCCCAAAGAGTGGCCAAAAGGTCACATGAAGCCAGGATCATTGAGGTCTACAATATGAGTTCCATATGTGTTTAGATTCTCAACTATGGCTGCCAAGTCTTTCAGAATAAAATCATGTGATATCCTGGCTGAGATTCTCACTGCACTGTGGAAAGACACCCTGGCACTCGATCTCAGTTTTCAAGGGAGGCTTCTCATGCGTGGCCTCCTAAAATCCCAACACATTTCATGGCAATACTTCTTTGAGGTAAATTCCAGAACTCAGTCTCTAAGAGGAATCATGCCAGAGTTCAAGCCCAGGTGGATCCAGTTATCTCTTCCAACCGCCAAACAAATGACCACAATTAAAACCAAACACTCCCACATGGCTCTCATCTTCTTCCATATAGACACTTATCATAACCTCTGGCTGGAGTTTTTCATGAGGGGTGCAGCCCAAGACAGTGTCAAAAATAAGCTCCCTTGCCCCTCATTTGCCTAAAGTCAAGGTGGCCTGGACACCCATCCGGTGAACCAGGAATGATCAGATAGGCTAGCTGTTAATACTGCTCTGCATCTCCAATTTGAGGCCTACTGACTGTCAGGTATAGATTCTTTATATGATTTGGAGCCATGAGAAAACCCAAAAACCTATGGGCTAGCCTCTGCAGGGCTGTGCATAACTCATTTGACCCAAAGGATCCGTATTCTCACTTGATGGTGGTCAGGAACCTTACAAATGAATGCGAGAGACTTCATTCACAATAATTGCTCTTTTGGCCATTTTGGTTTTGGATGCACACATGGGATCTCTCTTTATATCCATCAGGTGCTGAGAATCTAAGCCACAACCTCACACAGGGCCAAGAGGCTGATTTAGACACATCCCTTTCCAAAGCAATTAAGCAAAGAGCCACAGGTGGTGCCCATTCATTTTCATTTGAAAACTGTTTTCTTCAGGCTTCACAAAGGGGTGGCCTGAGGCAAAGACCTTCCTGACATTCAGGGAAACAGAACAATTGATAAGCAAAAGGCCGAAAGCATGGTTTCTCAACTGAGACTTTCTTGGTCACACTGATATCTGTGTTTTCTGAGATGCTCGCCATTCCCTTCAGCTATCCAGGACATGGCAATGTCACAGAGCTTGGAGGTGGTACATATTTTGGACACAAAACCATGAGAATATTCTGGAGAGTGGTGAGAATTCTGGAAGAAACAGGAACTTAGGAAGGTAGCAGGTGTTGCCCATGGATAAGGCAAGCTGCAGTCCATTCATAAATTGGGCAGGATGAATGCCGGGAATCTTTCTACTATACAGGACATATCAATTGTTGCATTCTATTTTCTAATGTCTACAACCACGGACACAGTGGGATACACAGACATAGAAACACTTGCCTTGTCCAACGACTTACTAGAAGAAGACCACTCCAAATCAAACAAACCGTCTTTGCTACCTATTCTCAGATCATGAGACAAAACCACAAAATCACACCCACACCCACAAAGACACCTCCTTCCCCCATGTAACTCTGTGACTATCCGGAGTTTTCTCTGAGTGGTGGGCCATACTATGTTCCCCCAAAATGGCCTGTCCTATCTCAGATCTGGTCTCTTCGGCCAACTCTGTGAAGTTGTCAGGAGCCTGCGGTGAACCACTACCTACTTTCTCAGGAAAGGCCCCTATGCAGAGCTCTCCTGGTATTTGGCCATCCTCACATCTGTAGGTACCAAGAAAGACTGACACTCTCCTTGGTAAATTCAAACAAGTGAGCCTACTGGGTCTGGGACTGTACTGGC
Organism: Callospermophilus lateralis; assembly: GCF_048772815.1. NCBI lineage: Eukaryota > Metazoa > Chordata > Mammalia > Rodentia > Sciuridae > Callospermophilus > Callospermophilus lateralis. The sequence continues at coordinate 1,534,235 of NW_027513355.1, read as the reverse complement.
TCCGGGTGCCTGGCTTCCTGGATCCCAAGTTAAGAGAGTTCCATCACCAAGGAAGTGAGGTAGATCACTTCTTCAGGAACTGAATGAGGTCATTGCCTTGACAACCACTTTGTCCTAACAGTTGCTTTCAAGAGTCCCATGAGATGGAGGCTGCCCCTACTTCCTGTGACACTTTCACAAGTTAGAATGGTATATAAACCATGGGCACCCGGGAACAGCTCTCCACCTAGCACTGTTTTGGTCCATCTTCTCTACATTAAGAAGAGAGAGGCTGATTCATACACATCCCTTCATGCTGACAAGGTTGTTTGCCATAGAAGATGACTTTTCTCTCTCAGGTCTTTCGTAGCTGCCTACATCTTCTCAAGGGATCATTTCTGCATGGACCTTTGATGTTCTCAACAGCTGGAACATGCCCTACATTCCTGTATTTTAAGAGCAACCCTGTCCCTGCTGTTCTGTAAAGTTCGATTGAGAGAACAATGTATGGTTTTGGGTTAGTAACATGTTCAATTTGGGGTTAGGAATCCTTCTGCATGACGAATAATGGTATTGGGAAACTATGATATTTACAAGAATATATAGGTGAAATATAAGTATAAAAACAGAAATCTATGGAAGATATGAAGTCCAGAAGGGCATTGGGCCCTTAATTGGTACACTTAGCTTTGAATTATTTAAGGGAAATTGCTTGGAAATGAAAGGAGACCCTCAGATAAATCTATATACAATGGCATAGGAGCTTGTACCTTGGATGATTGAATGTCGAAGAGAACATCCACTCAAAAAGGGATAGTCGGTAGGATTAGGAAGATAGTCAGTAGGTTTACAAAGAACAGTGAGAATAGGATTTAGACCAAAAGTTCTTAAGCAATAGGGTTTCAGGTAGACAGTGAATGTAAATGTCAGCACAAGTGAAGAGTCAGTCACAATGATGAACAGGGGAAAATATGTAGGAAAATAGATATAAATAGAGACATTACTAAATCAGGCAAAGTATAAAGTGAGTGATAGGATTAGACATTTTCAACAGGCTTGAGGTTGAATATATAATCTTAGGAAGAAACAAAAATGTAGTCACCAATAAGATTGACATTTGAGAGCATTAGGCCACCTGGACATGGAAGGTTTTAGTAATCCATGCTCACTTTCCATTTAGGCTTTGGTACAAACTTAAGGGTGACCTTTGATTTTTTTGTACAGAATACTACTGTGATAAAATGTATATATAGATCAGGTGACATGAGTATTTCTTCCACCATTTTTTGAGGAATATTTTGAAAACGTATAAATTAGTATTGAGGGTAAAAATAGGTGTACCCTGTGTCTATGAATATAGAGATAATGCATGAATAGATCATACAGTTAAGAAATAATATAACTGGTTCCCCTTTAAATAATGTATTGAATTGATATCTGAAAATATATAAGAAATCATATATTTTTTTAATTAATTTTTATTGTAGGTTGTTCAAAACATTACATAGTTCTTGATATATCATATTTCACACTTTGATTCAAGTGGGATATGAGCTCCCATTTTTACCCCATATACAGATTGCAGAATCACATCAGTTGCAGAACCATTGATTTACATATTGCCATTCTGGTGTCTGTTGTATTCTGCTGCCTTTTCTATCCTCTACTATCCCCCCTCCCCCCTCCCCTCCCCTCTTCTCTCTCTACCCCCTCTACTGTAGTTCATTTCTCCCCCTTATATTTTCCTCCTTTACCCTCACATCCTCTTGTATGTAATTTTGTATACCCCTAAGGGTCTCCTTCCATTTACATGAAATTTCCCTTCTCTCTCCCTTTCCCTCCCACCTCTCATCCCTCTTTAATGTTAATCTTCTTCTCATGCTCTTCGTCCCTACTCTGTTCTTAGTTACTCTCCTTATATCAAAGAAGACATTTGGCATTTGTTTTTAAGGGATTGGCTAGCTTCACTTAGCATAATCTGCTCTAATGCCATCCATTTCCCTCCAAATTCTATGATTTTGTCATTTCTTAATGCAGAGTAATACTCCATTGTGTATAAATGCCACATTTTTTTTATCCATTCGTCTATTGAAGGGCATCTAGGTTGGTTCCACAGTCTTGCTATTGTGAATTGTGCTGCTATGAACATGGATGTAGCAGTGTCCCTATAGTGTGCTCTTTTTAGGTCTTTAGGGAATAGACCGAGTAGGGGAATAGCTGGATCAAATGGTGGTTCCATTCCGAGCTTTCCAAGAAATCTCCATTCTGCTTTCCAAATTGGCCGCACCAATTTGCAGTCCCACCAGCAATGTACAAGAGTACCCTTTTCCCCACATCCTCGCCAGCACTTGATGCTGTTTGACTTCCTAATGGCTGCCAATCTTACTGGAGTGAGATGGTATCTTAGGGTGGTTTTGATTTGCATTTCTCTGACTGCTAGAGATGGTGAGCATTTTTTCATATACTTGTTGATTGATTGTATGTCCTCCTCTGAGAAATTTCTGTTCAGGTCCTAGGCCCATTTGTTGATTGGGTTATTCGTTATCTCATTGTCTAATTTTTTTAGTTCTTTGTATATTCTGGATATTATGGCTCTTTCTGAAGTGTGAGGAGTAAAGATTTGTTCCCAGGATGTAGGCTCCCTATTTACCTCTCTTATTGTTTCTTTTGCTGAGAAAAAACTTTTTAGTTTGAGTAAGTCCCATTTGTTGATTCTAGTTATTAACTGTTGTGCTATGGGTGTCCTATTGAGGAATTTGGAGCCCGACCCCACAGTATGTAGATCATAGCCAACTTTTTCTTCTATCAAATGCCATGTCTCTGATTTGATATCAAGTTCCTTGATCCACTTTGAGTTAATTTTGTGCATGGCGAGAGAAAGGGATTCAGTTACATTTTGTTGCAAATGGATTTCCAGTTTTCCCAACACCATTTGTTGAAGATGCTATCCTTCTTCCATTGCATGCTTTTAGCCCCTTTATCGAATATAAGATAGTTGTAGTTTTGTGGATTGGCTTCTGTGTCCTCTATTCTGTACCATTGGTCCACCCGCCGGTTTTGTTACCAGTACCATGGTGTTTTTGTTACTATTGCTCTGTAGTATAGTTTGAAGTCTGGTATAGCTATCCCGCCTGATTCACACTTCCTGCTTAGCATTGTTTTTGCTATTCTGGGTCTATTATTTTTCCATATGAATTTCATGATTGCTTTCTCTATTTCTACAAGAAATGCCGTTGGGATTTTGATTGGCATTGGATTAAACCTATAGAGAACTTTTGGTATTATCGCCATTTTGATGTTGTTACTTCTACCTATCCATGAACAGGGTATATTTTTCCATCTTCTAAGATCTTCTTCTATTTCTTTCTTTAGGGTTCTGTAGTTTTCATTGTATAATTCTTTCACCTCTTTTGTTAGGTTGATTCCCAAGTATTTTACTTTTATTGAGGATATTGTGAATGGGGTGGTTGTCCTCATTTCCATTTCAGAGGATTTGTCGCTGATATACAGGAATGCCTTTGATTTATGCGTGTTGATTTTATAGCCTGCCACTTTGCTGAATTCATTTATTAGCTCTAATAGTTTCTTTGTAGACCCTTTTGGGTCTGCTAGGTATCGAATCATGTCATCTGCAAATAGTGATAATTTGAGTTCTTCTTTTCTATTTTTATGCCTTTATTTTTTTTCGTCTGTCTAATTGCTCTGGCCAGTGATTCGAGAACTATGTTGAACAGAAGTGGTGAGAGAGGGCATCCCTGTCTTGTTCCAGATTTTAGAGGGAATGCCTTCAGTTTTTCTCCATTCAGAATGATGCTAGCCTGAGGCTTAGCATAGATTGCTTTTACAATATTGAGGTATGTTCCTGTTATCCCTAGTTTTTCTAGAGTTTTGAATATAAAGGGATGCTCTACTTTGTCGAATGCTTTTTCCACATCTATCGAGATGATCATATGGTTCTTATTTTTAAGCCTATTGATGTGGTGAATAACATTTATTGATTTCCGTATATTGAACCAACCTTGCATCCCAGGGATAAATCCTACCAGATCATGTTGCGCAATTTTTTTGATATGTTTTTGTATCCGGTTCGCCAGAAGTTTATTGAGGATTTTTGCATCTAGGTTCATTAGAGATATTGGTCTGTAGTTTTCTTTCTTTGAAGTGTCTTTGTCTGATTTAGGAATCAGGGTGTTGTTGGCCTCATAGAATAAATTTGGAAGTTCTCCCTCTTTTTCTATTTTCTGAAATAGCTTGAAAAGTATTGGTATTAGTTCCTCTTTAAAGGTCTTGTAAAACTCTGCTGTATACCCATCCGGTCCTGGGCTTTTCTTAGTTGGTAGTCTTTTGATGGTATCTTCTATTTCCTCAATTGATATTGGTCTGTTAAGGTTGTCAATATCCTCCTGACTCAATCTGGGCAAATCATATAACTTAAGAAATTTATCGATGCCTTCACTATCTTCTATTTTGTTGGAGTATAAGGATTCAAAATAATTTCTGATAATCTTCTGTATTTCTGAAGTGTCTGTTGTGATATTGCCTTTTTCATCCCGTATGCTGGTAATATGAGTTCTCTCTCTTCTTCTCTTCGTTAGCGTGGCTAAGGGTCTGTCGATTTTTTTTATTTTTTCAAAGAACCAACTTTTAGTTTTGTCAATTTTTTCTATTGTTTCTTTCGTTTCGATTTCATTAATTTCAGCTCTGATTTTAATTATTTCTTGTCTTCTACTTCTTTTGCTGTTGTTTTTCTCTTCTTTTTCTAGGATTTTGAGTTGAAGTATTAGATCATTTATTTGTTGGTTTTTTCTTTTTTTAAGGAATGAACTCCAAGCAATAAATTTTCCTCTTAGAACTGCTTTCAATGTGTCCCATAGATTCCAATATGTTGTGTCTGTGTTTTCATTTATCTTTAAGAATTTTTTAATTTCCTCCTTGATGTCTTCTATAACCCATTGATCATTCAGTAACCTATTGTTCATTCTCCAAGTGATGCATGATTTTTCCTTATTTCTTTTATCGTTAATTTTCAATTTCATTCCATTATGATCAGTTAAGATGCATAGTATTATCTCTACTCCTTTATATTGTCTAAGAGTTGCCCTGTGACATAATATATGATCTATTTTTGAGAAGGATCCATGTGCTGCTGAGAAAAAGTGTAACTGCTTGATGTTGGGTGGTATATTCTATATATGTCAATTAAGTCTAGGTTATTAATTGTGTTATTGAGCTCTATAGTTTCCTTATTCAACTTTTGTTTGGAAGATCTGTCCAGTGGTGAGAGAGGTGTGTTGAAGTCTCCCATGATTATTGTATGGTGGTCTATTAGACTCTTGAACTTGAGAAGTGTTTGTTTGATGAACATAGCTGCACCATTGTTTGGGGCATATATATTTATGATTGTTATGTCTTGTTGGTGTATGGTTCCCTTGAGAAGTATGTAGTGTCCATCTTCATCCCTTTTGATTAACTTTGGCTTGAAATCTATTTTATTTGATATGAATATGGACACTCCTGCTTGTTTCCGAAGTCCATATGAGTGATATGATTTTTCCCAACCTTTCACCTTCAGTCTAAGTATGTCTTTTCCTATCAAATGCGTCTCCTGAAGGCAGCATATTGTTGGGTCTTGTTTTGTGATCCATTCTACTAGCCTGTGTCTCTTAATTGGTGAGTTTAAGCCATTAACATTTAGGGTTATTATTGAGATATGGGTGTTCTTCCAGCCATATTGGTTTATTTATGTTACTAAACATGGTTTGTTTTTCCTCTTTGATTATTCCCCCCCTTCACTGTACTACCTCCCGCTGTTGGTTTTCATTGACATTTTCCATTTCCTCTTCCTGTAATATTTTGCCGAGGATGTTTTGAAGAGATGGTTTTCTAGCTGCAAATTCTTTTAACTTTTGTTTATCATGAAAGGTTTTAATTTCATCTTCCATCCTGAAGCTTAATTTCACGGGATACACAATTCTTGGTTGTAACCCATTTTCTTTTAGTGTATGAAATATGTTATTCCAGGATCTTCTAGCTTTCAGAGTCTGTGTTAAAAGATCAGCTGTTATCCTGATTGGTTTACCCCTAAATGTAATCTGCTTCCTTTCTCTTGTAGATTTTAAAATTCTCTCCTTATTCTGTATGTTGGGCATCTTCATTATAATGTGTCTAGGTGTGGATCTCTTATGATTTTGCACATTCGGCGTCCTGTAGGCTTCTAGGATTTGGGATTCTGTCTCATTCTTCAAGTCTGGGAAGTTTTCTCGTATTATTTCGTTGAATAGATTGCTCATTCCTTTGGTTTGGACCTCAATACCTTCCTGTATCCCAATGACTCTTAAGTTTGGTCTCTTTATGTTATCCCATATTTCTTGAATGTTCTGCTCATGGTTTCTTAACAGCTTTGCTGAGCTGTCTATGTTCTTCTCCAGTTGAAATACTTTGTCTTCATTGTCTGATGTTCTATCTTCTAAGTGTTCTACTCTGCTGGTAGTATTCTCAATTGAGTTTTTATGTTGGTTTATTGTTTCCTGAATTTCCAGGATTTCTGTTTGTTTGTTTTTTATAACCTCTATCTCCCTGAATAATTGATCTTTTGCTTCTTGGATTTGTTTATGTAATTCATTGTCGAAGTGGTCGAAGTGGTCTTTCATTGTCTGATTTTGCTATCTAATGTCTTATTTGAGACTCCAGATCATCTGAAGCATGTATATCCTGAATTCTTTATCTGACATTCCATCTGCTGCAGATATTACCTCTTCTAAAGTTGAATTGACCTGCATTGCTTGTGGTCCTTTTTTTCCTTGTCTTTTCATACTGATCGCGTTTCTTTCTGCTTGGTGAAACTGTTGTGTTATTGATTTTTCCCCCTATATATTTATATTGCTTTTGTATAGCTGCATCGTCTCCCTTGCAGGCTTTGGCGGTGGTTCTGCCCCTCCTTCAATTGAGGCAATGTGCCTACCACGCCGGGAGGCCGCTGTGCCTCTACTTTCGATGGGCCTGTTCTTTCGGTGGTCACAGGTCCGCCTACCTTGCAGGAGTGAGCAGCGGTTTTGCCCCTCCGCTGGCCACTAGGCCTGTTCTGTCTGTCGGTTGCAGGTATGTCTACCTAAAAGGCGCTGGTGACGGCTCTGCCCCTCCCCCAACCGGGGTGATGTATCTGGCGGGCCACTGGGCCTGTTTTGTCGGTGGTCACGGTTCCGCCTACATTGCACGTGCGTGGAGCAGCTGTGTCCCTCTGAGAGTTGCTGAGCCTGACCTGCCGGTGGATGGCAAGTCTGCCTACCTTGCAGGCGCAGGGGTGGCTCTGTCGCTCCGCGGGTCACTGGGCCTGATCTGCTGGTGAGTTGCAGGTCTGCCTAACTTGCAGGCGCCCGGCGGCTCTGCCCCTCCCCCAACTGGGGCGGGGCGATGTGTCTGGCCGGCCGCTGGGCCTGTTCCGTTGGTGGTCATGGTTCAGCCTACCTAGCAGGCACGTGGGGCAGCTGTGTCCCTCCGCAGTTTTTTGGGCCTGACCTGTCGGTGGGTCGCAGGTCTGCCTACCTTGTAGGCTCGGGGGGTGGCTCTGCCGCTCTGTGGATTGCTGTGCCTGTTCTGCTGGTGGGTCGTGGGTCCGCCTACCTTGCAGGCACCCGGCGCCTCTGCCCCTCCCCCAACCGGAGCTATGTGTCTGGCGGTCCACTGGGCCTCTTTTGTCGGTGGTCACGGTTCCGCTTACCCTGCACGCGCGTGGAGCAGCTGGGTCTCTCTGAGAGTTGCTGGGCCTGACCTGTCGGTGGGTGGCAAGTGCGCCTACCTTGCAGGCCCGGGGGTGGCTCTGCCACTCCGCGGGTTGCTGGGCCTGATATGCTGGTGAGATGCAGGTCTGCCTAACTTGCAGGCTCCCGGCGGCTCTGCCCCTCCCCCAACCGGGGTGGGGCAATGTGTCTGGCCGGCCTCTGAGCCTGTTCTGTTGGTGGTCAGCGTTCTGCCTACCTAGCAGGCTCGTGGGGCAGCTGTGCCCCTCCGCAGTTTCTTGGGCCTGCCCTGCCGGTGGGTGGCAAGTGCGCCTATCTTGCAGGCCCGGGGGTGGCTCTGCCGCTCCACAGTTGCTGGGCCTGATCTGCTGGTGAGTCGCAGGTCTGCCTACCTTGCAGGCGCCCGGCTGCTCTGCCCCTCCCCCAACCGGGGCGGGGCGATGTATCTGGCCGGCCTCTGGGCCTGTTCTGTCGGTGGTCAGGGTTCTGCCTACCTAGCAGGCTCGTGGGGCAGCTGTGCCCCTCCGCAGTTTGTTGGGCCTGACCTGCCGGTGGGTGGCAAGTGTGCCTACCTTGCAGGCCCGGGGGTGGCTCTGCCGCTCCGCGGTTGCTGGGCCTGATCTGCTGGTGATTCGCAGGTATGCCTAACTTGCAGGCGCCCGGCGGCTCTGCCCCTCCCCCAACCTGGGCGGGGCGATGTGTCTGGCCGGCCGCTGGGCCTGTTCTGTTGGTGGTCACGGTTCAGCCTACCTAGCAGGCACGTGGGGCAGCTGTGCCCCTCCGCAGGTTTTTGGGCATGACCTGCCGGTAGGTCACAGGTCTGCCTACCTTGTAGGCTCGGGGGGTGGCTATGCCGCTTTGTGGATTGCTGTGCATTTTCTGCTGGTGGGTCGCGGGTCCGCCTACCTTGCAGGCGCCCGGTGGCTCTGCCCCTCCCCCAACCGGAGGGATGTGTCTGGCGGTTCACTGGGCCTGTTTTGTCGGTGTTCACAGTTCCGCCTACCTTGCACACGCGTGGAGCAGCTGTTTCATTAGTGCCTGGGCACACTCTTCTTGTTGGCCTCCCTCAGGCCCTAAGTTTGTAGAGCTTGGGGCTGAGAAACCCCAGCCAATTTGCTTACCTTCTGGTAGCCACGCCCCCATATCTGGTGCAAGAGACCTCAGTTGTCAGCACTGGTGGGAGCGGTAGCCGTGAGTCCCACGCCGAGGCGAGTCGGTGCAAGAGACCTCAGTTGTCAGCACTGGTGGGAGCGGTAGCTGGGAGACCCGCGCCGCGCAGGTCGCTGGACCTGTGCCAGTGCTGCCTCCGGGTTTTCTTGACTACCACGCCGGCAGGTCGCTGGACCTGTTACGGGCCCGGGCGGCGGCTCTGTTCAGCCCCTCTGGCCTCCACAGTATTCAGCAGGACCCGGACCGAGAAACAGTTTCCGCGGGTTCTTTATCACCGGGCCAAAACAGTTCCGGGAGCCAGAATTCAGCCTCTCCGGACTTGGTGCATGCTCCGACAGGAGCAGGCTCCAAGAAGCAGTTTCAGCGGGTTCTATAGCCCTGGGCCAGAGCAGCTCCGGGAGCCGGAACTCCGACACTCCGGGCTCGGTGCGTGTTCTGATAGGAGCAGGCTCCAAGAAGCAGTTTCCGCGGGTTATTTAGCACTAAGTCTGAGCAATTTGTCTGCGAGATGCAGACAACTGTCAGCCTGAAATTACCTGTTCTATAGCTGAAAGAGCTGCAATCAGTCGAAAACAAGGATGGTGACGTCAGCTCTCCAAGATGGTGACCGCTGGCTTCCTCCATGGTCTGACCGGTGTGGAGAACCAACCTGGACCGTTTCCTTTCCCTGTCTCCAACCCAGAATTCAGCTCCGAGCTCAGCAAATGCCTAGCTGGCAGGAGCCCACAGAATCAGCATTGCTGTATCTCTGCGCCACCAGCCTGTCATTTCCCAGCGCGCGCTGCAGACTCCAGCCATGGGGTGATCTGCCGAACAAGCAGCACTCCATACAGACGGACAGATCACTCGCATTTGAGCCCCTGAAGCTGATCCTCGTGCGATGAAAATCCTTCCACTAGGTTTTGGAGCACCCCAATTTTGCTGGAAATTCCTAACAAGATAGCTTTTAGCCGTTCTAACTCGTCATTTTCCCTCACAGTGACGCAGTACACAGAGTTACTGCACTCTCTTTGCGGCCATCTTGCCTCTCAAGAAATCATATATTGATATAGAATCATTCATAACAACTAGTTATACATCTAATTGTAATCCTAGGCTTATGGTTTATCATGAAGAGTGTGTGAGTTTTGCTTCAAAAGTGATTATGGAAATCAAAAATAATGTGTTTTGAAAGAAGTCTCATGAAAAGACCAGTTTGAAACATGGCGGAACACGTGTTTTCTGAAGCAGAAAGTGATTGAAAGTGAAATATATGCCTATAAATTTGTGAACTTGTGGATGAAATATATATCCTATAATGTGCATAAACTGAAGAAATAGTAATGTACCAGTGTTGAAATAAAAATGACCTTCAAAATACTTATCATGTCCCATAGGAATCTACTTGCATTGATGTGAAACTGGATCAGTTACTGTAGAAATATTAGGATTCATATGCACCATTCACTGAAGTTAGTTTTCAATACTAGGAAAAAAATACGTATATCAGGTGAATGAATATTTCTGAGAATAATCTTGTGAAAAGTTTTTTATAAATCCACATACATATTCATGAATGAATTTAGGGAGTGTATAATAAGACACATATATTAAATATTTTGAAATATCTGGAGAGAATATATATATATATTATATATTACACCGTGAAATACATATCATCCACAGATCCAAAAATATTCATTTTACTGGATATGGATTTATGTATAACTTTTTTCACTAGGAAGCTCACCCATAGTTTGAATTTTCAGTTCAAACAGCGTTTAGGAGGAGTGATCTCTTCTCACACTTTGTATCTGCCAAGTTATGTAACTCACAAGAATGTACGTGTGATACCAGGTAGGATTCTAAATGTGCATATAAAAATACATGTGCTGAATAGAATACAGAGAAAGGGAGACAGGAATTCACATATTTGTTAACTGTAAAAGCACATGGAAAACAATTTCAACAAAAAATTTACTAGATTTATAACTCCTACCCTATATAATGCAAAAGGCAAGTCCAAGTATACAACGTGCCTCCTCTGAACTGCTTGTATTTCTATTCTGTTTCGGTTATTTTTCTCCATCATATTAGGATTAGTATTCAGAATCTAGTAGGGTATGTGTTAGTGTCAGGGATTCAGTATATCAAATGTAAAATAGAAAAATGAAACCAATGTGTATGCAAATATGTGCTAAACAAAATCTTCCCACTCTCATCCAGAACAATTCCTTGACATTTCCTTCCCCCAAAGTAAGACACAATTAGAGGAGTAGAGTAATAAAATCTGTGAATAATATGCTCAGGAGTTTACAACCTTGGAAGTGGTAGAGGAGTTTTCCTAGTATGGGACAGGATAAAAACTCCATATATATGGAGCTCTGCTGGCCTAAATACTTCTTGAGAAACTGCCTCTGAGTTTGGGCACTTGAAATATATGTTTTTGTCAGGAGCTTTAGCTTCTTTCTAGTGAGACCATCAAAGCTGTGTCTGCATCTATGTGACCTGGAGGACATGATTTCTTAATTTCCAATGAACATGAGGCAGCAGTGCTGAATTCTCTCTTTGTAAGTAAACTGTGGCCACTGGGGGCTAAGGGTATTCCCATGTGGACTGGGAAGCGATTTGGTCATCCTCCACTTTTCGTGGTGTTTCTTGCTGCTGCACTGGGACTTTGGCATTTGCTTCATGAAATAAAAGAAGTTCAACTGGGACACAGTTCTGGAGGCAATTCTTTCATGTGTGGTTGGTCAGGGTCTGCAGGAGAATGCACCAACCAGGCTTCTATCCCACATAGCTTGGCCACATGTCTATAGCAACCTGATTCTGAACATTGCCCGGAAACATCTCCATATAACAAGAAGCCTTTACATGGAAGGGTCTGCTGGCTGCACCATGTCAGTCACAAGCCATTTGGAAGCCAATGGCAGATCCACATGGCCCCACAACAAATTTTTTATCACACATCTGCCTACCACTGCTCTAGGCCCACTACTCAGCAGGTTCCAACATACTGGCATCTCTGTTCTACACCATTTTCATGAAACCCACTCAATCAAGGCACTGTCTTGCATATTTACGATCAGCAACAGGACATCCAAAGTTTCTCCAGTGCCACCTGGTCATGGGAATTTCAAAAATTTCATGGTATTTATCTAGGCATTTTTCAAGGATGACGTTGCAGGCACTGTGGGTTTCAATTCATTCAGGAACCATTAAATGGTGAGGAAGCTCATTTCAATGAATGCTCTGTAGAACACTCACAGGCAAGGCTTCCCAAAGAGTGGCCAAAATGTCACATGAAGCCAGGCCCATTGAGGTCTACAATGTGACGTCCATGGGTGTTGTGACTCTCAACTATGGCTGCCAAGATTCAGAATTAAATCATGTGATATCCTGGCTGAGATACCCAGGGCTCTGTGGAAAGCCAACCTGGGCCTAGATCTCAGTTTCCAAGGGTGATTCTCATGGGTGGACTCCTAAAATCCCAACAAAATTCATGGCAATACTTCTCTGAATTCAGTCTCTAAGGGGAATCACACCAGAGTTCAAGCCCAGGTGGTCCAGGTCATGTCTTCATACTGGACACAAATGACCAAATTTAAAACCAAAACCCTCCCATATGGCCCTCATCTTCTTCCATATAGACACTAATCACAACCTCTGGCGGAAGGTTTCCATGAGTGGCGGAGTCCAAGAGAGTGTCCAAAATAACTCCCTTGCCCCTCATTGGCGTAAATTCAGGGTGGTCTGGACACCCTTCATGTGAAACAGGAGTGATCAAATATGCTAGACGTTAATACTTCTATGCTTCTCCAATTTGTGGAAAACTGAGTGTCAGGTATATATTTTTATGTGATTTGCAGTCATGAGAAATCACAAGCACCTCTGCAGGTCTTTGAAGAACCCATTTGACCCAAAGGATCCCTATTCTCACTTGATGGAGTTCAAGAACTTTAAAGAGGAAGGCGACAGACTTCATCCACAAGGACTGCTTTTTGGCCGTTTTGGTTTTGGATGCACACATGGGATCTCTCTTTACATCCACCAGGTGCTGAGAATCTAAGCCACAACCTCACACAGGGCCAAGAGGCTGATTCAGACACATCCCTTTCCAAAGCAATTAAGCAAAGAGCCACAGGTGATGCCCATTCATTTCCATTTGAAAACTGTTTTCTTTAGGCTTCACAAAGGGGTGGCCTGAGGCAAAGACCTTCCTGACATTCAGGGGAACAGAACAATAGGTTAGCAAATGGCCCAAAGCAGTGTTTCTCCACTGAGACTTTCCTGGTCACACTGATATCTGAATTTTCTGAGATGCTCACCATTCCCTTCAGCTATCCAGTACATGGCCATGTCACAGAGCTTAGAGGCGGTACTTATCTTGGTCACAAAATCATGAGCCTATTCTGGAGAGTGGCCAGAATTCAGGAAGAAAACAGGAACTTAGGAAGATAGCAGGTGTTACCCATCCATAAGGAAGCCGCATTCCTTTCATACATTGGGCAGAAAGAATTCTGGTAAGCTTTCTACTAGCCTGGACACATCCTTTGATGCATTCTCTTTTCTAATGTCTACAACCATGGAAACAGTGGGATACACAGACTTAAAAACACTCGCCTTGTCAAATCACTTGTTAGAAATCGTCCACTCCAAACCAAACACACTGCCTTTCCTACCTATTCTCAAAACATGAGACAAAATCACAAACACACACTCACACCCACAAAGTCACCTCCTTTCCCAAAGTAGGTCTCTGACTATCGGGTGTGACCTCTGACTGGTGGGCCGTACTATGTTCCCATCAAATGGCCTGTTCTGTCTCAGATCTGGTTTCCTTGGCCAACTCTGTGAAGTTGTCAGGAGACAGCGGTGAGCCACTTCCTGCTTACTCAGGAAAGGCCACTCTTCAGAGCTTTCCTGGCATTTGGCCATCCTCACATCAGTAGATACCAAGAAAGACTGACTCTGTCCTTGGTAAATCAAAAGAAGGGAGACCACTGGGACTGGGCCTGGGACTAGATTTGTGTGCCTGGATGCCTGGATCCCAAGTTCAGAGAGTTCCATCACCAAGAATGTGAGGTGAGGTCACTTCCTTCAGGAACTGAATGAGGTTAATGCCTTGGCAAGCACATTGTCCTAACATTTGCTTCCAAAGGTCCCATGAAATGGAGGCTGTCCCTAATTTTTTTGACACTTTCACAAGTTAGAATGGTATATCAAATATTGGTAACCAGGAACAGCTCTCCACAGAGGCCTCGTTTTTTCCTTCTTCTCTACATAAAGAAGAGAGAATCTGATTCAGACACATCCCTTCATGCTGACCAGGTTGTTTGCAATGAAAGATGACTTTTGCTCTCTCAGTTCCTTCATAGGTGCCTACAACTTCTCTAGGGATCATTTGCGCATAGACCTTTGAGTTTCTCAGCAGTTGGAAGATCCCCTACATTCCTGTATTTTAAGACCAACTCTGTCTTTGGTCTTCTCTAAAGTTAGATTGAAGGAACAGTGTATGGTTAGGGTTAATAACAGGTTTGATTTGGAATAGAAATCATTCTGCTGGATGAATAATGGTATTGGGAATCTGCGATATTTTCAAGAATATATAGGTAAAATATAGGAATCTGAAAACAGAAATCTAGGTAAGATTTGAAGCCCAGAAGGGCATTGGGCCCTTGATTGCGGTATTAAGCATAGGACCTTGTAACTTGGATGATTGATTTTCAAAGAGAACTTCCAGTCAAAATGGATAGTCAGGAGTATTAGGAAGATAGTCGGTATGTTTATAAAGGAGAGTGAGTATAGGATTTGGACCAAAAGTTCTTTAGCTATAGGGTTTCGGGTATTGAGTGAATGTAAATGTCAGCACATGTGAAGAATTAATCACAATGATGAACTGGGGAAAATATGTAGGAATGCAGATATCAATAGAGACTTTAGGAAATCTGGCAAAGTATAGTCGGTAGTGAAATGTTAATAAAATAGATTCTTGTCACTTCCTGTTTTTCTGTATGCTTAATAAAACACTGTTGAAATCTTGAGAAGTGTTTTCTAAACTTTTTCCCAGAATGTGCTGTCCCCAACAGCCAAACTTCAGAATGTACTCCCTCACCCAGTTGCACGCAAACTGCTCACCCGCCCAGGCCCATCAATAAACTTTCCTCCCTGCCCTCTTCAAGGAAAGTATATAAGCTCTGCTTAAGCTGTTCTCAGGGTTCTCTGCTCTATTCAAATGAGCTCTGAGCCCCAGCATGCTGGACCCCCAATAAACCCTTTGTTTTTGCATGAGAGAGTCTCTTAGTGGTCTCTTCCCCCAATGCTCTTCCGATCTTTATATATGGAGGTTCCACCGAAATCCAGCAGCGGTGAACGAGAGACCCCAATGGGCTACTCTCAGGGTAAGTAAGGCGCCTCTTTCTGGTTTCAGGTTTCAGGTTAGGGCTTGGCAAAATGGCTGTCGATGAAGTGTGTGAGCTCTCTTTGATGGTGGCTGGCAGACGTGTCACAGAGCCACAAGCCAAGTCCCTGGGGGAGGCCACAGAGGACTCGGGAATCGAGGAATAATAGTCCCCTTGACTCAGTGATACTTTGTTTCAGATTCGGTATTGCCAGCCCATCGGGTTTTGCCGCCTGCTCAGTCTTGGTCTCAGTGTTGGACGTCCATTGCCTGTCTTTATTGTTTTCTCTTGTCTGTGTCCTGTGTCGTTGCTTTTACTGTTTGTGTATCTTTCATTATGGGACAGATCACTTCAATGCCTCTGTCCCTGACCCTTGATCTATGGACCAAAGTCCGCTTAAGGGCTCAGAATGTTTCTTTTTCAGTAAAACGCTGGACCTGGCAGACTCTGTGTGCCTCAGAATGGCCCACCTTTGGATTCGGATGGCCCCTAGAAGGATCTTTCTACTTAACACTAATTTAAAAAGACAGAGATATTGTCTTACAGCCAGGGCCACATAGCCATACTGATAAACAGGAATATACCTTAACTTGGCAGGACCTCTGCAAATCTCCTCTTCCGTGGGTGAAGCCTTTCCTTGCTGTGTCCCCGTTCCTACTCCTTCCCCCACGATCTCTCAACCCCTCTGCTCCTCCTCCTCCTCCACCCTCTGTTCTCCCTGAGTCACAAGATTTGACTCTACTGGACTCTCCTCCCCTTCCTTATCTTCTACCCTTGTCCCACAACCCCCAACACCCTCTAAGTGATTCTCCAGCTGCTGACTCAGCCTCTCTGCAATTGGAGGACGCTAAGCCAGCCCAGGGCCCTCCAGATAACTCCCCTGCGTCACACACAGCCCCTCCTCCCCTGGAGGAAGCTGGACTTGCTAAAGGAACTCGCTGGTGGCAAATGATTGAAAACCCTGGAACTCCCGTGTTGCTTCCCTCCATCCCTAAGGGCCAATGATTGACGATGGCCATGGGGAAAAAAATGGAAGCCTAAAAGTATTGGCCTTCTCCTCTTCAGACCTATATAAATGGAAAAATAACAATCCCCCTTTTACCGAGGACCCAACCTGGCTCTCAGGTCTGGTGAAGTCATTGATGTTTTCACACCAACCTACTTGAGATGACTGCCAACAACTCCTAGGCACTCTTTTCATGACAGAGGAACAAAAGAGAATCCTCCTGGAGGCTAGAAAAAAGTATCCTCGGACCAAATGCGTGACCGACACAACTTCCCAACATATTCAAAGCCGGCTTTCTCTTGAAACGACCCAACTGGGACCCCAACACCTTTGAAGGTAGGGAGCATCTGTCCACTTATCGCCGGACTCTAATAGTGGGTATCTTAGTGGCCGCTAGGTGACCAACTAATTTGGCCAAGGTAAGAGAGATTATTTAAGGGCCTGATGAATCTCCCTGTATGTTCCTAGAGATAATTATGTAGGCATATAAGAGACATACTCCTTTCGATCCTCAGGCAGAGGATCAAAAGGCATCTGTCACAATGGCCTTTATTGGGAAAGCTGCCCTGGATATTAAAAGAAAGTTACAATGCTTAGATGGATTACAAGATATGACTTTGAGGGATTTAGTCAGAGAACCCGAGAAGGTATACTTTAAGAGAGAGACTGAGGAAGAGAAGGGAGCTGAGTGAGGATAAAAGAAACAAAAGACAGACTAAGGCATTGACTAAGGTCCTGGTCACAACAACAAATAGGCCAGAAACTAAGAAACAGAGAGACAGGAAGGGATACCTGGGCACACACTAGAGGCCACCCCTGGCCTCAGATCAATGTGCCTACTCTAAAGAAAAAGGACACTGGGCCAAAGAGTGCCCTAGAAAGAGACAGCAATGCCAGCCAGATATTCTGACTCTGGAGGAATACTAAGAAAGTCCGGGCTCAGATCCTCTCCCTGACCTCAAGGTAACTTTTGAAATGGAGGGGAACACAATAAACTTTGAAGTAGATTCAGGGGCAATATACTCAGCCCATAAGGCCCATTGGGCCCTCTACCGAATAAAAGGTCTCTAATTCAAGAGTCTAACAGAAGTAAATATCGGGCTTTGACAACTAAGAGGACCATGGACCAGGGAAAAGGAAAAATCCATCACTCCTTCCTAGTAATCCCAGAATGCCTGGCCCCATTGATGGGCAGAGTTCTGCTCACCAAGCTCTGGGCCAAAATAACTTTTAACCCTGAAGGCCCCCAAGTGGAATTTTTTAATCCTTCAGTAACTACTCCTATAATCATGGCTCTAACTATGTCAGTAGCTAATGTTCATCAACTCACTCACCTTTGTTCAAAGAAACTGCATTCATTCGTGAAGGATCAAGAACACAGTTTTCCACTAACCTACTCACAGCAAAAGGAAATAACTGAATGGGTAACAAAAGCCTGTCAGGTCCATTAATTGGTTAAAGCTTACACTTCCAAGCTTCCTGCAGGAAAGCACCTATGAGGAACCAGACGAGGACAATTCTGGGAAGTGGACTTTACTGAAATTAAGCCAGTAAGGTATGGACTTAAATAACTCCTAGTCTTTGAACATACATTTTCAGGATGTATTGAAGCCTTCCCCACACACACACAAAAAAAAGAAATAAAAAAGAAGAAAAAAGAAACATCGCAAATGGTTGTAAAGAAGATCCTGGAAGATATTTATTCTCCCCTTGACGACCAGTAGTCTTAACCCTCATCAGCCCCTTAAGCTGCGATGGCTGATCACAAATCCTACTGGACACGAAGTATGGCCGATCTCGAATACAGCCCCCTTACGAACCTGGTGGCCATCTCTCCACCAAGTCATTTGTCAGCTGGCTATAGGTCTTTCCTATTGGGATATCCCTGATTAACAGGATCCCACTAAAATTCCATTAAATCCCTTCCGTACCATAGATAATGGAAACAAACATTATAGATGTAGGGACACGTGAGCCAGATGCAGGTTGGCTAGCCTAGATTACTATGTTTGCCCGGCAGACTATCAAAGCCACAAACAGTCACGGCTGTGGGGGGGGAGAGCAGACTTCTATTGTAAGTCATGGGGATGTGAGCATACAGGGACTGTCAGATGGAACCCAAACTCCTCATCAAATTCTGTACACAGCATTGGCCATATTACGAATTAGATAACCAAAACCGATGGCCCCCAGAGGGGTCTCTAGATCCTCAAATTCTGTGTGACCTTTTTAACTTCTGCAAGTGCTCAAAAGGGTGAAAGGAGATTCCGCTATGTGGAGGCCTTCTCTCTCCTTTGCTCACATCCTGAACTATGCTTCTCCAATAGATGCTCACCCTCAGCCTTGTGCTCTAGACTCTCTGCTGTCACTCCCACCTCAGCAACTTGATTTCTCCCCTCCAATATCTAGATCAAAAACCCAAATCTCGACTGGTTCTCAGACCATTGCTCCCTTGCTGAGGTTGCAGGTACTGAGGTACCACTCCATTCACTCACTCCTCTCCTCTCCTGTCAGTGCCCGCACCGGGTCCCACCCAGTCCTCTTACCACCTAATGCAAAGCTCACACCCACTGAGAAGAATCCTCAGACCCTAATACAAGATGTAATGAAAATGGCCTTTAATGTTGCTTTGTCATCACTAAAAACAGGTTACTAAGAATTTAAAGTCCCTCACAGGCTTTTTGGAATCTCACTCCCGTCTCCCCCTCTGTTCTATCTGTTCTACTGCTCAAGTTTTTGTTGCTATTAAGATCCCAAAGCCCTCTCCCAATATTCTTTTACATCTCTCCTTCCTCATTCTCAGATCCACAGAGCTGCTCTTATTTCTGCCTTCCAAATTGTCCCCCTCTGTACCAGGCCCACAGAAAAGTCTTAACTGACCTTCTCCAGAAGTCTTCACCATGGCTGATTTAGGACTTTCAGCAAAAGAGTCCCTATAAAAGAGTTCACTGTAGATAAACTTCCTATTTTTGTGTTGCCCTGGTCTCCTTGGCAACTGGCTAAAAAATTAAGCACTCCTGATCTAGACACACCCTTACTAGTTTTTCACAAAATATTTGAAAAAAAGGCCTCTGGCCTTGAGCTGGGGCTTCACAGAGATGGCTACATTTCTAAGATAAAGAAGTTACAAACTGGGCTGTATGGAAACAGCTGGAAGGGGGAAAAAAAGAAAGGGAAGACACCCACACGCAGGTGTCCTTGAAAAGTTAACTTGCCCAAACTGAGGAAAAAAGAGAAACAAAAACTGCTTTTTGTGAACTTCTGCAGACTGTGAACTTCTGAGCCCCTTCCCTTACGTGTTGGGTACAAAATTCTGAAACTACGTAACTTGGGTTTCAGGGGATTAATTGATTACAACAGAAGCAATGCCCTCTGAATCTGGTTGAAACCAAAAAAGACTGTTTCCGTGTCTTTGGTGCTATCTTAGGTGCCTTGCCTTGTCCGTCCCTACAACAGTATAATTCTATATACTTAAACATTGTTTATGTTTTCATGAAATGGTCAACAGATGTGATTAATTGTGAAATGGTGCAGATGTTTCCCAGAGTGCTCTATCATGACGCAGGTTCATCTGAAGATCAAAGAGGGGGACATACAACCCGGTTCCGCTGGGAACATATGTCCCTCACCTTAGCCATTCTATTACGAATAGGAGTTGCTGCAGGGTTGGGCACAAGAACCACTGCTCTGGTCCATGGGACACAACAAGTGACCCAATTAGAAGAAGCAATAGATCAAAACTTAAAGATTTTAGAAACCTCCATCACAGCTTTGCAGGAATCTTTAACCTCTCTCTCTGAAGTTGTTTTACAGAAAAGGCGAGGGTTGGACCTCCTTTTCATGACAGAAGGGGGCCTTTGTGCTTCATTGAGGGAAGAATGTTGTTTTTATGTCGACAATACTGGAGTTGTAAAAAAATCTATGAGTAAATTAAAAAGATGCCTTGAAGAGCAACAACGAGAGAGAGAGGCACAAAAACGGTAGTTTGAGTCTTTTTTTACACAGTCCCCCTGGTTAATTACTTTTTTATCAACCCTGGCTGGTCCAATAATAATCCTCATAGTATTACTAACTATAAAACCCTGTTTCCTCAATCATGTAATTTCTTTTCTCCAAGCTCAAATTGGACAAATTAAAATTATGGTAATACCCCACTAGCAGACATAGAATGTGACACCCCACAATGATCACTTTTATGATTAAAAGTAGCCAGAAAAAGAAGTGGGGAATGAAAGGTTAATAAAATATGTACTTGTCACTTCCTGTTTTTCTGTACGCTTAACAAAACACTGTTGAAATCTTGAGAACTCTTTGCTAATCTTGTTGCCAGAATGTGCTGTCCCCAATTGCCAAACTGCAGAATCTACTCCCTCACCCGGTTGAATAGAAACCTGAACTGTACTTGGATCATTGAATGTAGAAGAGAACATCCATTCAAAAAGTTATAGTCAGTTGGATTAGAAAGATAGTCGGTAAGTTTAGGAAGAAAAGTGAGTATAGGATTTGGAACAAAAGTTCTTTAGCAATAGGGTTTTGGTTAGAGAGTCAATGTAAATGTCAACACAGGTGAAGAGTCAGTCACAATGATGCACAGGGCAAAATATGTAGGAAAGCAGATATCAATAGAGACATTAGGAAATCAGGAAAAGAATAAAGTGAGTGATGGGATTAGATATTTTCAACAGGGTTGAGGATGAATATGTGAGCTTAGGATAAAACAAATATGAAGTCAACAATAGGATTGACATTTGATAGCATTAGCGTAGCCCAAGACAGTGTCCAAAATAAGCTCTGTTGCCCCTCATTTGCCTAAATTCCCAGTGGCCTGTACACCCTTCCTGTGTACCAGGAGTGATCAAATAGGCCTGCCCTTAATACTGCTCTGCTTCTCCAATTTGAGTCCTACTGAGTGTCGGGTACAGATTCTTTATGTGAATTGGAAAGATGAGAAAACTCAAGCACCTATTGGATAGCCTCTGAATAGATTTGAAGAACTCATTTGACCCAAAAGATCCCTATTCTCACTTGATGGAATTCAGGAACCTTACAGAGGAAGGCAAAATACTTCATCAACAATGACTGCTCTTTTTGCCATTTTGGATTTTATGCACCCATGGGATCTTTCTTTAGATCCATCAGGTGCTGAGAATCTAAGTCAAAGAATCACACTGGGCCAAGAGGCTGATTCACACACATCTCTTTCCAAATCAATTAAGGAAAGAGCCAAAGGTAAAGCATATTCATTTCCATTTGAAAAATCTTTCCTTCAGGATTCACAAAGGGTTGGCCTGAGAAAAAGACCTTCCTGACTCTCAGGGCAACAGAACAATAGGTAAGCAAATGGCCCAAAGCAGGGATTCTCCACTGAGACTTTACTGGTCACACTGATATCTGAGTTTTCTGAGATGCTCGACATTCCATTCATCTATCCAGTACATGGCCATGTCACAGAGCTTGGAGGTAGTACATATCTTGGACACAAAACCATGAGCCTATTCTGGAGATTGGCCATAATTCAGGAAGAAAACAGCAACTTAGGAAGGTAGCAGGTATCGCCCATCAATAAGGCAAGCCACAGTCAATTCATAAATTGTGCTGGATGAATGCTGGGAAGCTTTCTATGAGACAGGACACATCCATTGATGCATTCTCTTTTCTAATGTCTACAAGCACGGACACAGTGGGATACACAGACATAGAAACACTTGCATTGTCAAACGACTTGCTAGAAACAGTTCACTCCAAACCAAACAAACTGCCTTTTCTACCTATTCTCAGAACATGAGACAAAACCACAAACCCACACCCGCAATGGCACCTCCTTCCCCCAAATAGGTCTGTGACTCTCCGGAGTGTGCTCTGACTGATGGGTCATACTATGATGCTCCGAAATGGCCTGACCTGTCTCAGATCTGATCTTCTTGGCCAACAATGTGAAGTTGTTAGAAGCCAGGAGTGAGCCACTATCTGCTTTCTCAGGAAGAGCCCCTCTTCCGAGCTTTCCTGGCATTTGGCCATCCTCACATCAGTAGGTATCAAGAAATACTGACTCTGTCCTTTGTAAATCCAAAAAAGTGAGACCACTGGGACTAGGACTGGGACTGGCTCTGGGTGCCTGGCTTTCTGTATACCAAGTTCAGAGAGTTCCATCACCAAGGAAGTGAGATGAGATCACTTCCTTCAAGAACTGAATGAGATCACTGCCTTGGCAACCACTTTGTCATAACAATTGCTCCCAACGGTCCCATGAGATGAGGGCTGCCCCTACTTCCTGTGACACTTTCACAAGTTAAAATGGTATATCACCCGTAGGCAAAAGGGAACAGCTCTCCACACAGGCCGGGTTTGGTACATCTTCTCTACATTAAGAAGAGATAGGCTCATTCTGACGCAACCCTTATTCCTGACCAGGTTGTTTGCCATGGAAGATGATTTTTGCTCTCTCAGGTCTTACATAGCTGCCTACATCTTCTCCAGAGATCATTTCTGCATGGAGCTTTGAGGTTCTCAACAGATGGAAGATCCACTGCATTCCTGTATTGTAAGACCAACACTGTCCCTGCTCTTCAGTAAACATAGATGTGAATTGGAGTCATGAGAAAACCCACGAACCTATGGGATAGCCTCTGCAGGGCTTTAAAGAATTCACTTGACCCAAATGATCCCTATTCTCACTTAATGGAGGTCAGGAACCTTACAGATGAAGGCGAGAGACTCTATCCACCATGACAGTTCTTTTGTCCATTTTGGTTTTGGATGCACACATGGGATTTTTCTTTAGACCCATCATGTACTGTGAATCTAAGCCACAGCCTCACATAGGGCCAAGAGGCTGATTCAGACACATCCATTTCCAAAGCAATTAACCGAAGAGGCACAGGTAATGACCATTCAATTCCATTTGAAAACTATTTTCTTCAGGCTTCACAAAGTGTGGCCTAAGGCAAAGACCTTCCTGACATTCAGGGCAACAGAATAGGTAAGCAAAAGGCCCAAAGCAGGGTTTCTCCACTGAGACTTTCTTGGGCATACTGATATCTGAGTTTTCTGAGATACTCACCATTCCCATCAGCTATCCAGTACATGGCCATGTCACAGAGATGGAGGTGGTACATATCTTGGACACAAAATCATGAGCGTATTCTGGAGAGTGTCCAGAATTCAGGAAGAAAACAGGAATTTAGAAAGATGGCAGTAATTGCCCATCCATACGGCAAGCTGCAGTCCATTCATAAATTGCACAGGATGAATGCTTTGAAGCTTTCTCGTAGACAGGGCACATCCATTGATGCATTCTCTTTTCTACTGTCTACAATCACGGACACAGTATGATATATAGACACAGAAACACTCACGTTGTCAAAGGACTTACTAGAAACAGTTCACTCCAAAACAAACAAACCAGCTTTCCTAACTATTCTCAGAACATGAGACAAAACCACAAACTCACACTCACACCCAAAATGGTACCTCTTTCCCCAAAGTAGGTCTGTGTCTATCCGGAGTGTCCTCTGACTTGTGGGCCATACTATGTTCCCCAAAAATGGCGTGTCCTGTCTTCAATCTGGTCTCTTTAGCCAACTCTGTGAAGTTGTCAGGAGCCCGTGGTGAGAAACTACCTGCTTTCTCTGGAAAGGCCAGTCTTCATAGTTTCCAGGCATTTGACTGTCCTCACATCAGTAGGTACCAAGAAAGAGTGACTCTGTCTTGTTAAATCCAAACAAGTGAGCCCACTGGGACATGGAGTGGGTTTGACTCTGTGTGCCTGGTTTCCTGGATCCCAAGATCACAGACTTTCATCACCAATAATGTAAGGTGAGGTCACTTCCTTCAAGAACTGAATGAAGTCACTGCCTTGGAAACCACTTTGTTTTAACAGTTGCTTCCGAGGTTCTCAAAAGATGGAGTCTGCCTCTACTTGCTGTGACTCATTCATAAGTTAGAATGGTATATCAACCATAGGCACCGGGGAACAGCTCTCCACACAGCCATGGTTTCTTCCATCTTCTCTACATTAGGAAGAGAGAGGCTAATTCAGACACATCCCTTCAACCTGACCAGGTTGTTTGCCATGGAAGATGACTTTTGCTCTCTCAAATCCTTCATACCTGCCTACACCTTCTCCAGGGATTATTTCTGCAGGGACTTTTGAGGTTCTCAGCTGGGGAATGATACCCTACCTTCCTGGATTTTAAGACCAACTCTGTCCCTGCTCTTCTGTAAAGTGAGATTGAGGGAACAGTGTATGGTTAGTGTTAATAGCATGTTCGATTTGGGTTAGGAGTCATTCTGCTGGATGAATTATGGTATTGGGAACCTGTGATATTTATAACAATATAAATGTGAAATATATGTATGAGAACAGAGATCTAGGAAAGATTTGAAGCCCAGAAAGGCATTGGGCCCTTGATTGGTATACTTAGATTGAATCATGTTCTGCACCGAGGTCTCAGATAAATCGATATACAATGGCATAGGACCCTATACCTCGGATGATTGAAAGTAGAAGAGAACATCCAGTCAAAAGGGATAGTCTGTAGGATTAGGAAGATAGTAAGTAGGTTTAGGAAGAAGAGTGAGTCTCGGAGTTGGACCAAAAGTTCTTTAGCAATTGGTTTTCAGTTAGAGGGTGAATGTAAATGTCAGCACATGTGAAGAGACAGTCACAATGTTGAACTGGGAAAAATATGTAGGAAAGCAGATATCAATAGGGGCATTAGGAAATCAGGAAACATATAAAGTGAGTGATAGGATTAGATATTTTCAAAAGGCTTGAGGTTAAATATATAATCTTAGGAAGAAACAAATATGTAGTAACCAATAGGATTGACATTTGAGAGCAGTAGGCACCCTGGACATAGATGCTTTTAGTAATCCATGGTCACTTAACATTTAGGCTTTGGTACAATCATATGTGTGACCTTTGCATTTTGTGTACAGAATACTACTGTGGTAAAATGTATATGTAGATCAGGTGACATGAGTATTTCTTGCACTATAAAGGGGAGTAATATTCTGGAAACTTATAAATTAGTACTGGGGATAAAAATAGGTGTACCTTGTGTTGATGATTATTCAGATGATGCATGAATAGACCATATTGTGAATAAAGTATGTAACTGGATCCAACATTAAATAATGGTTTGAGTTTGCATCTGAAAATATATTGGAAATCTTATATTGATATATATACCATCATTCCAACGAGTTATATATGCAATGGTATTATTAGGGTTATGGTTTATCGTGAAGAGTGAGTTTTGCTTCAAAAATGATTATGGAATCGAAAATAATGTGTTTAGAAAGAAGTCTAGTGAAAAGACCAGTAAAGAAACATGGAGGAATACATGTGTTCTGAAGTAGTAAGTAATTGAAAGTGAACCAAATGCCAAAAAAATTTGTGAAGTTGTGGATGAAAAAATACATCCTATGATGTCCATAAACTGAAGAAATAGTAATGTACCAGTGTTGAGTAAAAATGAACTTCAAATTACACATCATGTCCCATAGCAATCTACTTGCATTAATGTTAAACTGGGTCAGTTACTGTAGAAATATTAGGATTTTTAAGCACCATCCACTGAACTTAGTTTTCAGTAGTAGGAAACCAAAATATATTTCAGGTGTATGAATATTACTGAGAATAATCTTGTGAAAATTTGAATTTAAATGAACATAAATGAATATGAATGGATTTAGGGAGTGTATAATAAGACACATATTTTTCATATTTTTTTAAAATCTGGAGAATATACACACACACACACACACGCACACACACACACACACACACGCACACACACACACATTAATATTTAGCAATATATATGCCAATCGATATTCATCATGAAATATAATTCATTCACAAATCCAAAAATATTCATTTTACTGAACATGGATTTATGTATAGTGTTTTTCACTAGGAAGCTCACCCATAGGTGGAATTTTCAGTTCCATCATTATTTAGGGAAAGTTATCTCTTCTCACAATTTTTATATTCCAAAGCCAGTGTTCTTTCAAGAATGTACGTGTGATACCAGGTAGGATATTGTATATGCATAAAAAAATTACATGTGCTGAATAGGATACAGAGAAAGGGAGACAGGAATTTACATATGTGATAACTTTAAAAAATCATGGAGAAATATTAAAATGAAAAGTTTACTAAATTTAAAACACATACTCTTGATAAAGAGGAAGACAAATACAAATATACACCATGCTTCCTATGAAAGGACTGTACTTCTATTCAGTTAGGTTTTTTTTTCTCCATGATATTAGGATTAGTAGTCAGAGTCTAGTAGGGTATGGGTTAGTGTCAGGGATTCAGTATTTCAAATGGAAAATAGGAAAATGAATCTAATGTGTATGCAAACATGTGATACACAAAAATCATCCCTCTCTTATCCAGAACAATGCCTTGACATAACCATCGCTAAAAGTAAGACACAATTAGAGGAGAGGAGTTAGAAAACCTGTGAATACATATGTGGAATAAAAAATGCTCAGGAGTTCACAACACTGGAGGTGGTAAAAGAGTTTACAAAAGTATGGGAGAGGGTAAACACTCCAGAAACATGGAGCTGTGCTGACCTAAAGACTTATTGAGAAACTTCCTCTGAGGTTAGGCACAAGAAATATATGTATGGCAATATGTAAATCAATGGTTCTGCAACTGATGTGATTCTGCAATCTGTATATGGAATAAAAATGGGAGCTCATATCCCACTTGAATCAAAGTGTGAAATATGATATATCAAGAAGTATGTAATGTTTTGAACAACCTACAATGAAAATTAATTAAAAAAAGAAAAAGAAATATATGTAATTGTCAGGAGATTTAGCTTCGTTTATAGTGACACCAAAAATCTGGGTCTGCATCTATGTAACCTGGAGGACATGGTTGTTTATTTTGTAATGAACATGAGGCAGCAGGTCTGAATTCTCCCTTTGTAGGTAAACTGTTGCCACTGGGAGCTAAGTGTCTTCCCGTGTGGTCTGTGAAGCCATTTGGTCATCCTCCACTTTTCAGGGTGTTTCTTACTGCTGCACTGGGAATTTGGTATTTGCTTCACGAAATACAATATGTTCAACTGGGACACAATGCTGGAGGGAGTTCTGTCATGTGTGGTTGTTCAGGGTCGGAAAGAGAATGTACGAACCAGGCTTCTATCCCACATAGCTTTCCCCTTGACTATAGCAACCTGATTCTGAACATTGCCCTGAAACCTCTACATATAACAAGATGCCTTTACATATAAAGGTCTGCTGCCTGCACCATGTCAGTCGCAAGTTTTGGAAGCCAATGGAAGATCCAGGTGGTCCTACCAAAAATATTTATTTACACACCTACAGTCCACTGCTCTACACCCACTACCCAGCAGGCTCCAACTTACTGGCATTTCTGTTCTACACCATTTTCACGAAACTCAGTCAATCAAGGCACTGTTTGTTATACTCATGATCAGCAGCAGGATATCTAAAGGTTATCCAGTGCCACCTGGTCATGGGGATTTCAAAAATTTCATGGTATTAATCTAGTCATTTTTCAAGGATGAAGTTGGAGGCACTGTGTGTTTCATTTAATTCAGGAACCATTAAATGGTGAGGAAGCTCATTTCAATGAAAGCTCTGGAGAACACTCACAGGCAAGCCTTCCCAAAGAGTGGCCAAAAGGACACATGAATCCAGGCCCATTGAGGTATACAATGTGAGGTCCATGTGTGTTTGGACTCTCAACTATGGCTACCAAGTCTTTAAGAATTAAATCATGTGATATCCTGGCTCAGAATCCCTGAGCTCTGTGGAAAGCCATCCTGGGCCTAGATCTCAGTTTCCAAAACCGATTCTCATGCGTGGTCTCCTAAAATCCCAACACTATTCATGGCAATACTTCTCTGAGGTCAGTTCCAGAACTCAGTTTCTAAGGGGAATCACACCAGAGTTCAAGCCCTGGTGGACCCAGTCATCTCTTCCAACTACCACACAAATTACCACAATTAAAACAAGAACCCTCCCATATGGCCCTCATCTTCTTTCATATAGACACTCATCATAATCTGGCTGGAGGTTTCCATGAGGGGCGCAGACCAAGACAGTGTCCCAAATAAGCTCCTTTGCCCCTCATTTGCCTAAAGTCAAGGTGGCCTGGACACCCATCCTGTGAACCAAAATTGATCAAATAGGCCTGCCATTAATACTGCTCCAATTTGAGGACTACTGTCTGTGGGGTTTAGATTCTTTATGTGAATTTTAGTCATGAGAAAACCCAAGCACAATGGGCTAGCCTCTGCAGGTTTTGTAGAACTCTTTTGACCCAAAGGATCCCATTCTCACTTGATGGAGGTCAGGAACCTTACAGAGGAAGTCGAGAGACTTCATCCCAATAATTGTTCTTTTGGCGAATTTTCTTTTGGATGCACACATGGTAACTTTCTTTAGATCCATCAGGTGCTGAGAATCTAAGCCACAGCCACACACAGGGCCAAGGGCCTGATTCAGACACATCCCTTTCCAAAGCAATTAAGGAAAGTGCCACAGGTATGCCCATTCATTTCCATTTGAAAACTGTTTTCTTCAGGCTTCACAAAGGGGTGGCCTGAGGCAAAGACCTTCCTGACATTCAGGGCAACAGAACAATAGGTAAGCAAAAGGCCCAAAGCAGGATTTCTCCTCTGAGACTTTCCTGGTCACACTGATATCTGAGTTTTCTGAGATGCTTGCCATCACCTACAGCTATCCAGTACATGGCCATGTCACAGAGCTTGGAGGTGGTACATATCTTGGACACAAAACCATGGGCCTATTCTTGAGATTGGCCGGAATTCAGGACGAAAATAGAAACTTAGGAAGGTAGCAGGTGTTGCTCATCGATAAGGCAAGCTACAGTCCATTCAAAAACGGGGCAATATGAATGCTGAGAAGCTTTCTACTAGACACGACATATCCATTGATGAATTCTCTTTTCTAATGTCTACAACCACGGAAACAGTGGAATACACAGACATAGAAACACTCGCCCTGTGAAAAGACTTACTAGAAACAGTCCACTTCAAATGAAACAAACCGACTGTCCTACCTATTCTCAGAAAATGAGACAAAACCACAAACCCACAACCACACCCACAAAGGCACCTCCTTCCCCTAAGTAGGTCTGTGAATATCCAGAGTGTCTTCTGACTTGTGGGCCATAATTTGTTCCCCCAAAATGGCATTTCCTGTCTCAGATCTTGTCTCCTTGGCCAACTCTGTGAACTTCTTAGGAGCCAACGGTGAGCAACTACCTGCTTTCTCATGAAAAACCCTGCATCCGAGCTTTCCTGGCATTTGGCCTTCGTCACAACTGTAGGTACCAAAAAATACTGACCCTGTCCTTGGTAAATCCAAACAAGTGAGACCACTGGGACTGGGACTTGGATTGGCTCTGTGTGCCTGGCTTCCTCGATCCCACGTTCAGAGAGTTCCATCACCAAGAAAGTGAGGTGAGGTCACTTCCTTCCTGAACTGAATGAGGGCACTGTCTTGGCAGCCACTTTGTCCTAACTGTTGCTTCCAAGGGTCCCAAGAGATTGAGGCTGCCCCTACTTCCTGTGACATTTTCACAAGTTAGAATGGTATATCAACCAAAGGCACCCAGGAATAGATCTCCACACAGGCCTGGTTTGGTCCATGATCTCTACATTAAAAAAAATCTGATTCAGACACAACCTTTTATCCTGACCGGGTTATTTGCCATGGAAGATGACTTTTGGTCTCTCAGGTCCTTTATTGCTTCCTACATCTTCTCCAGGGATCATTTCTGCATGGACCTTTGAGGTTCTCAGCAGGTGGAAGTTTTTCTACATTTCTGTATTGTAATATCAACTCCTTCCCTGCTCTTCTGTAAAGTTAGATTGAGGGAACAGTGTCCAGTTATGGTTAAAAACATGATCGATTTGGGTTAGAAATCATTTTGCTGGATGAATGATCGTATTGAGAACTTGCTATGTGTAGAAGAATATATAGGTGAAATATATGTATGAAAAAAGAAATCTAAGTCTGATTTGAAGCCCAGAAGGGCATTGGGCCCTTGATAGGGATACGTGGTGTTGAATTACGTTCTGCAGAGTTGTCTCAGATAAATCGATATACAATGGCATAGCACCTTGTACGTTGCATGAATTAATGTAGAAGGAACATCAAGTCAAAAAGGCATAGTCGGTAGTGAAAGGTTAATAAAATTAATAAAATAGGTACTTGTCACTTCCTGTTTTTCTGTATGCTTAACAAAACACTTTTGAAATCTTTAGAAATGTTTGCTAATCTTGTTCTAGAATGTACTGTTCCCAACAGCCGAACTGCAGAATGTACTCCCTCACTCGGTGTCATGCAAACCGCCCACTCGCCCTTACCCATCACTAAACTTCCCTCTCTTCCCTCTCCAAGGAAAGTATATAAGCTCTGCTTAAGCTGTTCTCAAAGGTCTCTGCTCTATTTAATTTAGCTCTCAGCTCCAGCATGCTGGACCACAAATAAACCCTTTGCTGTTGCATGAGACAGTCTCTTGATAGTATCTTCCTCTGACACTCGCCTGACCTTTACATATTGAGGTTCCACCGAGTTCCAGCAGTGGCGGAGGAGAGACCCCAATGGGCTCCTCTTGGAGCAAGTAAGGCGCCTCTTTCCGGTTTCAGGTTTCTTGTTAGGGCTTGGCAAAATTGCTGGCGATGAAGAGCCTGGGCTCTCTCCGACGGTGGCTGAGAGACGTGTCACAGAGACAAAGGGCACCTCTCTGGAGGACCCCGCAGAGAACTCGGGAAATCAAGGAACAATAGTCTTCTCGACTCAGTGATATTTTCTTTTAGATTCGTTGTTGCCATACCATTGGGTTTTGCCGGCTACTCATTCCTGGTCTCAGTGTTGGACGTTCATTGCCTGTCTTTATGGTCTTGTCTTATCTGTGTCGTGTGTCCTTGCTTTTACTGTTTGTGGAACTTTCATTATGGAACAGAGCACGTCAATGCCTCTGTCCCTGACCCTTGATCACTGGACCAAAGTCCGCTTAAGGGCTCAGAATCTTTCTTTTTTTAGTAAAACGCTGGACCTGGCAGAATCTCTGTGCCTCAGAATGGCCCATCTTTGGAGTCGTATGGCCCCTAGAAGGATCTTTCTACTTCCCACTAATTTAAAAAGTCAGAGGTATTGTCTTTCAGCCAGCGCCACATAGCCATCCGGATCAACAGCCATATATCTTAACTTGGCAGGACCTCTGCAAATCTCCTCCTCCATGGGTGAAGCCTTTCCTTGCCCCTACCTCTGCTCCTACTCCTTCCCCCATGATCTCTCAAACCCTCTCAACCTCCTCCTCCTCCACCCTCTGTTCTCCCTGAGTCACAGATTTGACTCTACTGGACTCTTCTCCCCCTCCTTATCCCCTGCCCTCGTCCCCTAACACACAACACACTCTAAGTGATTCCGCTGCTGCTGACTAAGCCTCTCTACCATTGGAGGAAGCTAAGCAGGTAATAGGATCTGACAATGGACCGATGTTCATGGCCCAGGTAAGTCAGGGGTTAGCCAGGAACCTGGGGATTAATTGGAAGTTAAATTGTGCTTATAGACCACAGAGTTCAAGACAAGTAGAAAGAATGAATAGAACCATTAAAGAGACCTTAACGAAATTAAGCTTAGAGACCAGCATAGGATTGGACTATGCTCCTGCCTTATGCAATGTTTCATGCAAGAAAAAATCCCTTTGTTTCTTTGAGTAACCTTACCACGTGTGAAATTCTTTATGGTGGCCCTCCTCCAGTAGGGGACCTAAGCCCAACTGTAAGACCTAAAGATCCTTTCCACACCCCCTTGCTTGACAGACTTAAAGATCTTGAAAGAACTCAGTAATACCTGTGAAAACAACTGGCCACTGCCTACCCAACTGGGAACCAGGGGATTCCACATCCATATCAAGTAAGAGATTTCATCTATGTAAGATGATATCAGGTGTCATCCCTGGTACCCCGCTGAAAAGGACCATACCAGGTGCTATTATAACACCTACAGTGGTAAACGTAAACAGAATCACTTCCAGGATCCATGCCTCTCACCTCAAGCCTGCTCCCTGTACAGAATCTTTCTGGAAACTGAAAAAGACTGGTAACAGTTTCAAATTGTGTATTCGCAATGTGAATAAGGTTATATACTCTCCCCTTGGCTACAAGTAGTCCTAACCCTCATCAGCCCATTAAGCAGTGATGGCTGATCACAAATCCTACTGGAAAAGAAGTATGGTCTATCTCGCATACAGCCCCCTTAGGGACCTGGTGGCCATCTCTCCACCCAGACATTTTTTAGCTGCCTATAGGTATTTCCTATTGTGATATCACTGATGAAGAGGATCCCACTAAAATACCATTAAATCCCTTCTGTACCATAGATAATGGAAACAAACATTATGGATGTAGGGACACGCAAGCCAGATGCAGGTTGGCTAGTCTAGATTACTAAGTTTGCCTGGCAGACTATCAAAGCCACAAAGAGTAACGGCTGTGTGGGGGAAAAGCCGACTTTTTCTGTATGTCATGGGAATGTGTGCATACAGGGGCTGCCTGATGGAACCCCAATTCTTCATCAAATTCAGTACACAGCATTGGCCACATTACCAATTAGACAACCAAAAACTATGGCACCCAGAGGGGTCTCTAGATCCTCAAATTTTGCATGACCTTTTTGACTTCTGCAAGTGCTCAAAAGAGTGAAAGGAAATTCCCCTATGTGGAAGCCTATTCCCTCCTTCACTCACATCCTGAACTATGCTTCTCCAATAGATCATTATCCTCAGCCTTCTGCTCCAGACCCTCTGCTGTCACTCCCATCTCAGCAACTTGATTTCTCCCCTCCAATAACTAGATCAGAAACCCAAAGCTCCACCAGTTCTCTGACCATAGCCCCCTTGCTGAGGTAGCAGGTACATAGGTACCGCTCCACCGACTCATTCCTCTCATCTCCTGTCAGTGCCCTCACCGGGTCCCACCAGGTCCTCTTACCAGCTAACCCAATGCTCAAACGAGCTGAGGAGAGCCCTGAGACCCTTATCCAAGATGTAATATAATTGGCCTTTAAAGTTGCTTTGTCATCACTGAAAACAGGTTACTAAAATTTAAAGTCCCTCACAGGATTTTGGGATCCTCACTCCCGTCTTTCACTCTGCTCTACCTGATCTACTGCTCAAGTTTGCTGCTAGGAAATTCCCAATACCCTTTCGCATTATTCTTTTACATCTCTCTTTTCCCTCATTCTCAGATCCTCGGAGGTGCTCTCAGCCCCAACTTCCCCGTCTTTCCCCCTCTGTACCAGGTCCACAGAAAAGTCTTAAATGACCTTCTTCAGAAGTCTTCACCATGGCTGAGTTTTGAACTTTCAGTCAAAGAGTCCCAATAAAGACTTTAATGTAGATAAACATTCTCTTTTGTATTGCCCTGTTCTACTTGGCCACTGGCTAAAAATCTCAGTACTTCTAAGCTAGACAACCTCTAACTAGTTTTTCACAAAATATGTGAACAAGTCCTCTGGCCTTCAGCTGGGGCTTCACAGAGATGGCTACATTTCTAAGATAAAGAAATTACCAACCGGGCTCCATGGTAACAGCTGGCAGGGGGAAAATAAGAAAGGGAAGAAAAAGCTCTCCTCCTCCCAGGTGTCCTTGAAAAGTTAACTTGCCCAGAACAGAAGGAAAAACAGAAACAAATACTGCTTTTTTAAACTTCTGAAGACTGTGAACTTCTGAGCCCCATGCCTTATATGTTGGGTACAAATTTCTGAAACTACCTAAACTTGAGTTTCAGGGGATTAATTGATTACAATAGAAGCAATGCCCTCTGAATCCGGTTGCAACCAAATAGGACTGTTTCCCTCTCTTGAGTGCTATCTTAGGTGCCTTGCTTTGTCAGTGCCTACAACAGCTTAATTCTATATACTTAAACATCGTTTATGTTTTCATGAAATGATCAAGATATGTGATAATTTGTGTAATGGTGCAGATGTTTCCCAGAGTGCTCTATCATGACGCAGGTTCATTTGAGGATCAAATAGGGGGGGGCATACAACCGGTTCCACTGGGAACATATATCCCTCACTTTAGCCATCCTATTAGGAATAGGAGTTGCTGCACGGGTGGGCAGAGGAACCAGAGGCATTGTCCATGGGACACAAAAGATGACCCAATTAGAAGCAGCAATAGAGCAAAAGTAAGATATTAGAAACCTCCTTCAGGGCTTTGCATGAAACTTTAACCTCTCTCTCTGAAGTTGTTTTACAGAACAGTTGAGGGTTGGACCTCCTCTTCATTAGAGAAGGGGGCCTTTGTGCTGCATTGAGGGAAGAATGTTGTTTTTATGCTGACTATACTGGAGTTGTAATAAAATCTATGAGTAAATTTAAAAGACACCTTGAAGAGCATCAACAAGTGAGAGAGGCCCAAAAAGGGTGGCTTGAGTCTTGGTTCACACAGTCCCCCTGGTTAACTACGTTTTTATCAACCCTGGCCGGTCCAATAATAATCCTCATATTATTGCTAACTATAAAACCCTGTTTGCTCAACCGTGTAATGTCTTTTCTCCAGGCTCAAATTGGACGAGTTAAACTTATGGTAATACCCCACTAGCAGACATTGAATGTGACACCCTCCAATGATCATTTTTATGATTAAAATTAGCCAGAAGAAGAAGTGGGGAATGAAATATTAATAAAATAGGTACTTGTCACATCTTGTTTTTCTGTATGCTTAACAGAACACTGTTGAAATCTTGAGAAATGTTTGCAAATCTTGTTCCCAGAATGTTCTATCCCCAGCTGCCAAATTGCAGAATGTACTCCCTCTCCCAGTTGCATGCAAACCGCCCACTCGCCCTGACCCATCAATACAATTCCCTCCCTTCCCTCTCCAGGGAAAGTATATAAGCTCTACTTCAGCTATTCTCAGGGCTATCTGCTCTATTCAGGTGAGCTCTGAACCCCAGCCTGCTGGACACCCAATAAACCGTTTGATGTTGCATGAGATAGTCTGTTGGTAGTCTCCTCCTCTGAAGCTCGCACCACATTTACTTGGATGATTAAATGTAGAAGAGAAAATCCAGTCAAAAAGGGATAGTCTGTAGCATTACGAAGATAGTCAATAAGTTTAGGAAGAAGGGTGAGTATAAGATTTGGAACAAAAGTTTCTTAGCTATAGGATTTCGATTAGAGAGTGAATGTAAATGTCAGCACAGGTGAAGAGTCAGTCACAATGATGAACTGGGGAAAATATGTAGGAAAGCATATATCAATATAGACATTACAAAATCAGGCAGAGTATAAAGTGAGTGATAGGATTAGACATTTTGAACAGGGTTGAGTTTAAATATATAATCTTAGGAAGAAACAAATATGTAGTCACAAATAGGATTGACATTTGAGAGCACTGGGCAAATTTCAGGTGGATGAATATTTCTGAGAATAATCTTGTGAATAGTTGATTATAAATCCACATACATGAACATGAATGAATTTAGGGAGTGAATATAAGACACATATATTTCATATTTTGAAAAATCTGGAGAGTGTATATATATATATATATATATATATATATATATATATATATATATATACATATATATACATATACATATAACACACACACAGACAAAAAAGTAGCAATATATATGTCAATCAAAATTCATTATAAAATATATACCATCGACAGATCTAAAAATATTCATTTTACTGAACATGGATTTATGTATAATGCTCTTCAACTAGCAAGCTCACCCATAGGTTGAATATTCAGTTCCAACAGGGTTTAGTAGGAGTGATCTCTTCTAACAATTTGTATCTGCCAAGTCAGCCACCTCACAAGAATGTACGTGTGGTACCAGATAGGAATCTATATGTGCATATAAGAATACAGAGAAAGGGAGACAGGAATTCACATATTTGTTAACCTTAAAAATACTAGGACAACTATTTCAACAAACAATTGACTAGATTTATAACTCCAACTCTGTATCATGCAAAAGGCAAATCCATCTATACACCATGCCTACTCTGAACTGCTTGTATTTCTATTCTTTGTGGGTTATTTTTCTCCATCATATTAGGATTAGTAGTCAGAGTCTGGTAGGGTATGGGTTAGAGTCAGGTATTCAGTATTTTGAATTGAAAATAGGACACTGAATCCAATGTGTATGCAAATATATGCTACGGAAAAATCTTCCCACTCTCCTCCAGAACAATGCCTTGACATTACCTTCGCCCCAAGTAAGACACAATTAGAGGAGAAGAGTTAGAAAATCTGTGAATACATATCTAGAATGGAAAATGCTCCAGATTTCACATCTTTGGAGGTGGTAGAGGAGTTTCCAAAAGTAAGAGACAGGGTAAACACTCCACAAACATGGAGCTCTGCTGGCCAAAAGACTTTTTGAGAATCTGCCTCTGAGGTTGGGCACTTGAAATATATGTTGTTGTCAGGAGCTGTAGCTTTATTTGTAGTGAAACCATCAAAGCTGGATCTGCATCTATGTGACCTGGAGGAAATGGTTACTTATTTTAAAATAAAAATGAGGCAGCAGTGATGAATTCTCTTTTTGTAGGTAAACTTTGGCCACTGAGGGCTAAGGATCTTCCCGTGTGGACTGTGAAACCAATGGTCATCCTCCAATTTTCGTGGTGTTTCTTGCTGCTGCACTGGGAGTTTGGTATTTGCTTCATGAAATACAATGAGTTCAAATGGGACACAGTGCTGAAGGGAGTTCTGTCAGGTGTGGTTGGCAGGGTCTCCAGGAGAATGCACCAACCAGGGTTCTATCTCAAGTAGCTTGCCCCCTTGACAATTACAACATGATACTGAACATTGCTCTGAAACCTCTCCATATAAAAATATGCCTTTACATATATGGGTGTGATGGTTGCACCATGTCAGTCACAGCCATTTGGAAGCCAATGGAAGATCCACATGGCCCCACCACAGATGTTTTATCACACATTTGCATAACACAGCTCTAGGCCCACTACTTACCAGGCCCCAACTTACTGGCATCTCTGTTCTACACCATTTTCATGAAACCCAGTCAATCAAGGCCCTGTCTGGTATACTCATGATCATCAACAGGACATCAAAGGTCCTCCAGTGCCAGCTGGTCATCGGAATTTGTAAAATTTCATGGTAATTATCTAGCATTTTTTCACAGATGCATTTGGAGGCAATGTTGGTTTCAATTCATTCAGGAACCATTAAATGGTGAGGAAGCTAATTTCAGGGAAATCTCTGGAGCACTCTCACAGGCAAGTCTACCCAAAGAGTGGCCAAAAAGTCACATGAAGCCAGGCCCATTGAGGTCTACAAAGCGAGGTCCAAGTGTGTTTTGAATCTCAATTATGCCTGCCAAGTCTTTCAGAATAAAATCATGTAATATCCTGGCTGTGATTCCCAGTGTTCTGTGGAAAGCCACTCTGGGCCTTGATCCCAGGTTCCCAATGGCAACTCTCATTCCTGGCCTCCTAAAATCCCCACACAATTCATGTCAATACTTCTCTGAGGTCAGTTCCAGAACTCAGTCTCTAAGGGGAATCACAGCAGAATTCATGCCCAGGTGGACCCAGTCATCTCTTCCAACTGCCACACAAATGACCACAATTATAACCAAAACACTCCTACATGGCCCTCATCTTCTACCATAAAGATACTCATCATAACATCTGGATGGAGGTTGGCTTGGACACCCTTCCTGTGAACCAGGAGTGATCAAATAGGCCTGCCCTTAATACTGCTTCGCTTCTCCAATTTGAGCCTCTCTGACTGTGGGGTCTAGATTCTTTTTGTGAATTGGAGTCATGAGAAAAGCCAAGCACCTCTGCAAAGATTTGAAGAACTCATTTCACCCAAAGGATCCCTATTCTGACATGATGGATTTCAGAAACCTAACAAAGGAAGGCAATATACTTCATGCACATTGATTGAACGTTTTTCCATTTTGGTTTAGATGCACATATGGGATCTTTCTTTACATCCATCAGGTGGTGAGAATCTAAGTCACAGCCTAAAACAGGGCAAAGGGCCTGAATCAGACACATCGTTTTCCAATGAAATTAAGCAAAGAGCCAGAGGTGATGCACATTCATTTCCATTTGAAAACTGTTTTCTTCAGGCTTAACAAAGGGGTTGCATGAGACATAGACCTTTCTGATATTCAGGGCAACAGAACAATAGGTAAGCAAAAGGCCCAAAGCAGGGTATCTCCACTGAGACTTTCCTGGTCACACTGATATCTGAGTTTTCTGAGATGCGGGCCATTCCATTCAGGTATCCAGTACATGGCCATGTCAAAGAGCTTGGATTTGGTACGTATCTTGGACACATAACCATGAGCCTATTCTAGAGAGTGGCCAGAATTCAGGAAGAAAACAGGGACTTAGGAAGGTATTAGGTGTTGCCCGTGCATAAGGCAAGCCACACTCCATTCATAAATTGGGCAGGATGAATGCTGGGAAGCTTTATACTAGACATGACACATCCATTGCTGCATTCTCTTTTCTCATGTCTACTACCACAGGCACAGTGGGATACACAGACATGGAAACACTCACCTCGTCAAACGACTTACCAGAAACAGTTCACTCCAAAACAAACAAACCGCCATTCCTACCTATTTTCAGAACATGAGACAAACCACAAACCCACACCCACTCCCAAAAAGGCACCTCCTTCCCCAAGTAGCTGTGTGACTAACCAGAGTGTCTTCTGACTGGTGGCCATACTCTGTTCTTCTGAAATGGCCTGTCCTCTCTCAGATCAGTTTTCCTTGGCGAACTCTGTAAAGTTGTAAGGAAAAAATGGAGAGCCACTACCTGCTTTCTCAGGAAAGTTCCCTCTTCAGAGCTCTCCAGGCATTTGGTAATCCTCACTTCAGTAGGAACCAAGAATGACTGACTTTATCCTTGCTAAATCCAAACAAGTGAGCCCACTGGGACTGGGACTGAAACTGCCTCTGGGTGCCTGGCTCCTTGGATACAAAGTTCAGAGAGTTCCATCACCAAGGAAATGAGGTATCACATTCTTTGGAACTGAATGAGGTCACTGCCTTGGCAAAGGTATATCTTATGATGTGCAAAAACTGAAGAAATAATAATGTACCAGTGTCGAATACAAATGAATGACAAATTACATATCATGTCCCATAGGATTCTACTTGCATTGATGTTAGACTGCGTCAGTTACTGTAGAATAATTAGGATTTGTATGCACCATTCACTGAAGTTAGTTTTCAGTACTAGGAAACAAATATGTATTTCAGGTGGATGAATATTTCTGATTATAATCTTGTGAAAAGTGGATTATAAATCCACATACATGAACATGAATGAATTTAGAGAGTGTATATTAGACACATATATTTCATATTTTGAAAAATTTGGAGAGTATATCTATATCTATATCTACATCTATACACACACACACACACACACACACACACACACAACACTCACAGACATTAAAAAGAACCAATATAAATGCCAATTGAAATTCATCAGTAAATATATATCATCCACAAATGCAAAAATATTTATTTTACTGAACATGAGTTAATATATAATGTTGTTCTACTAGGACGCTCTCCTATAGGTTGAATTTTCATTTCCAACAGCATTAAGGAGGAGTGAACACTTCTCACAATTTGTATCTGCCAAGACAGCCACCTCACAAAAATGTACGTGTGATACCTGGTAGGATTCTATATATGCATATAAATATACATGTGTGAATAGGCTACAGAAAAGGGAAACAAGAATTCACATATTTGTTAAGTTTAAAAACACATGGAGAATATTTCAATTAAAATATGACTAAATTTATAACTCCTACCTTATATAATGCATATGTCAAGTCCAACTATACAACATGTCTCCTCTGAAATGCTTGTATTTCCATTGTGTTGGGTTAATTTTCTCCATTATATTAGGATGAATAGTCTGAGACTACTAGGTATGGGTTAGTGTCAGGGATAGAGTATTTCGAATGGAAAATTGGAAAATGAATCCAATGTGTATGTAAATATATGCTGCACAAATATCCTCCCGCTCTCATCCAGAACAATGCCTTGACATTACCTTCACCCCAAGTAAGACACAATTAGAGGAGAAGAGTTACAAAATCAGTGAATACATATCTGGAATGGAAAATGCTCAGGAGTTCACAACCTTGGAGGTGGTAGAGAAGTTTCCAAAACTAAGGGACAGGGTAAACACTCCACAAACATGGAGCTCTGCTGGCCTAAAAACTTTTTGAGAAACTGCCTCTGAGCTTCCACACTTGAAATATATGTTGTTTTCAGGAGATTTGGATTCCTCTGTAGTGAGACCATCAAAGCTGGGTCTGCATCTATGTGACCTGGAAGACATGGTTTCTTATTTTCCAATGAACAAGATGAAGCAGTGCTGAATCCTCTCTTTGTAGGTAAACTGAGGCCACTGGGGACTAAGTGTCTCCCCGTGTGGACTGTGATGCCATTTGGTCCTCCTCCAATTTGTGGTGTTTTTGCTGCTGCACTGTGAGTTTGGTATTTGTTTCATGAAATACTAGGAGCTAAACTGGGACACAGTGCTGGAGGAGGTTCTGTCACGTGTGGTGGGTCAGGGTCTGCAAGAGAATGCACCAACTAGGCTCCTATCTCTCACAGCTTGCCCCATTGCCCCCTTGTCCATATCAACCTGATTCTTAATTTTCCTCTGAAAACTCTCCATATAAAAAGATGCCTTTACATATAAGGGTCTGCTAGCTGCACCTTGTAAGTTATAAGCCATTTGGAATTCAATGTTAGATCCACATGGCCCTACCACGGATGTTTTATCAAACACCTCCCCACCACTGCTCTAGACCCACTACTCAGCAGGCTCCAAATTTCTGGCATCTCTGTTCTACACCATTTTCATGAAACTCAGTAAATCAAGGCACTGTCTGGTATACTCATGATGAGCAACAGGACATCCAATATTTCTCCAGTGCCACCTGGTCATAGGAATTTCAAAAATTTCATGGTATTTATCTAGCCATTTTTCAAGCATGAAGTTGGAGGCACTGTGGGTTTCAGTTCATTCAGCAAACATTAAATGGTGAGGAAGCTCATTTCAATGAAATCTCTGGAGAACTCTCACAGGCACGGCTTCCCAAAGAGTGGACAAAAGGTCACATTAGGCCAGGCCCATTGAGGTCTACAATGTGAGGTCCATGTGTGTTTTGACTCTCAACTATGGCTGCCATTTCTTTAAGAATAAAATCATGTGATATCCTTGCTGAGATTCCCAGGCCTCTGTGGAAATCCACCCGGGGCCTAGGTCTCAGTTTCGAAGAGTGACTTTCATGCGTGGCCTCTTAAAATCCCAACAAAATTCATGGCAATACTTCTCTGAGTTCAGTTCCAAAACCCAGTCTCTAAGGGGAATCACACCAGAGTTCAAGCCCACGTGGACCCAGTCATTTTTTCCAATGCAACACAAATGACCAAAATTAAAACCAAAACACTCCCACATGGCCTTCATCTTATTCCATATAGTCAATCATCTTAACCTCTGGCTTGAGGTTTCCATGAGGGGCGCAGCCCAAGACACTGTCCAAAATCAGCTCGTTTGCCCCTCATTTGCCTAAAGTCAGGGTAGCCTGGACACCGTTTCTGTGAACCAGGAGTGAACAAATAAGCCTGCCGTTAATACTTCTTTCTTTCTCCAATTTGAGGCCTACTGATTTTAGGTATCGATTCTTTAGGTGATTTAGAGTCATGCAAAACACAAGCACCTCTGCAGGGCTTTGAAGAACTCATTTGACCCAAAGAATCCCTATTGTCATTTGATGGAGTGCAGGAACCTAACAGAAGAAGGCAAGAGACTTCATCCACAATGAATGATATTTTTTGCCATTTTGGTTTTGGAAGCTCACATGGGATCATTCTTAAGATCCATCAGGTGCTGAGAATCTAAGTCACAGCCACACACAGGTCCAAGAGGATGATAAAGAGCCACAGGTGAGGCGCATTCATTTCCATTTGTAAACTGTTTTCTTCAGGCTTCACAAAGGTGTGGCCTGAGGCAAAGACCTTCCTGACATTCAGTGCAACACAACAATAAGTAAGCAAAAGGCCCAAAGCAGGGTTTCTGCACTGAGACTTTCCTGGTCACACTGATATCTGAGTTTTCTGAGATGCTCGCCATTCTCTTCAGCTATCCAGTACATGGCCATGTCACAGAGCTTGGAGGTGTTACATATTTTGGACACAAATCCATGAGCCTATTCTGGAGAGTGGCCAGAATTCAGGAAGAAAACAACAACTTAGAAAGATAGCAGGTGTTGCACATTGATAAGACAAGCTGCAGTCCATTCATATATTGGGCAGGATGAATTATGGGAAGATTTATACTAGACAGGACACATGCATTAATGCATTCTCTTTTCTAATGTCTACAACAACGGACACAGTGGGACACACAGAAAGAGAAACACTCGCCATGTCAAATGACTTACTAGAATCTGTCCACTCCAAACCAAACAAACCGCCTTTCCAATCTATTCTCAGAATATGAGACAAAACAACAAACCCACACCCACTCCCACAAAGGCACCTCCTTCCCCCAAGTACGTCTGTGACTATCCGGAGTGTCCTCTGACTGGTGGGCCATACTATGTTCCCCCGAAAGGCCTGTCTTCTCTCAGATCTTGTATCCTTGACCAACTCTGTGAAGATGTCAGGAAAAAGTGGTTAGCCACTACCTGTTTTCTCAGGAAACGTCCTTCTTCAGAGCTCTCCTGGCATTTGGCCATCCTCACATCATTAGGTACCAAGAAAACTGACTCTGTCCTTGGTAAATCCAAACAAGTGAGCCCACTGGGACTGGGTCTGGGAGTGCCTCTGGGTGACTGGCTTCTTGGATACCAAGTTCAGAGAGTTCCATCACCAAGGAAATGAGGTATGTCACATTCTTT
Organism: Callospermophilus lateralis; assembly: GCF_048772815.1. Taxonomy (NCBI): domain Eukaryota; kingdom Metazoa; phylum Chordata; class Mammalia; order Rodentia; family Sciuridae; genus Callospermophilus; species Callospermophilus lateralis. The sequence continues at coordinate 1,490,981 of NW_027513355.1, read as the reverse complement.
GGAACTGAATGAGGTCACTGCCTTGGCAACCACTTTGTCCTAACAGTTGCTTCCAAGGGTAACATAAGATGGAGGTTGCCAGAACTTCCTGTGACACTTTCATAAGGTAGAATGTATATCACCATTGGCACCCGGGAACAGCTCTCCACTCAGCCCAGGTTTGGTCCATCTTCTGTACAATAAGAAGAGAGAGAGGCAGATTCAGACACATCCCTTCATCCTGACCAGGTTGTTTGCCATGGAAGATGACTTTTGCTCTCTCAGGTGCTTCATACCTGCCTACAACTTCTCCAGGTATCATTTGTGCATGGACATTTGAGGTTCTCATCAGGTGGAAGGTCCCCAACTTTCCTGTATTGTAAGAACCACTCTGTCCCTGCTCTTCTGTAAAATGATTGAGGGAACAGTGTATACTTGGGGTTAAAAACAGGTTTGATTTGGGTTACGAGTGATTCTGTGTGATGAATAATGGTATTGGGAACCTGCAATATTTACAAGAATATAGAGGTGAAATATAAGTAGGAAAACAGAAATCTAGGTATGATTTGAAGCCCAGAAGGGTTTTGCCCTTGATTGGGATACTTAGCTTTGAATGATGTTCTGCAAAGATGCCTCAGATAATTCGATATACAATGGCATAGGACCTTGTACATTGGATGATTGAATTTAGAGAGAACATCCAGTCAAAAAGGGATATTCAATACGATTAGGAAGATAGTCGGTAGGTTTAGGAAGAAGAGTGAGTATAGAATTTGGACCAAAAGTTCTTTAGCAATAGACTTTCGGTTGTTGAGTGAATGTAAATGTCAGCACATATGAAGAGTCAGTCACTATGTTGAACTGGGGAAAATATGTAGAAAAGCAGATATCAATAGAAACATTACGAAATCAGGCAAAGTATAAAGTGAGTGATAGAATTAGACATTTTCAACAGGGTTGAGTTTGAATATATAAATTAGGAAAAAAACAAATATGTAGTCACCAATAGGATTGACAATTGACAGCATTAGGCAACCTGGACATGGATGTTTTTAGAAATCCATGTTCACTTTCCATTTAGGCTTTGGTACAATCATAAGTGTGACCTTTCCATTTTTTGTCCAGAATATTACTGTGACAATGAGGTGACATGAGTATTTCTTTCACCATTTCTGGGAGCAATATATTGAAGATGTAAAATGAGAATCGGGGGTACAAAGAGGTGTACCCTGTTTCTAGGAACATAGAGAAAAAGCATGAATAGACCATACTGTGAATAAATAATATAACTTTTTTGAACTATAAATAATGAATTGAACTGATATCTGAAAAATTAAAGGAAATCGTATATTGATATACAATCATTCATTCCAACCAGGTATATATGTAATGGAAATATTAGTGTTTTGGTTTATCATGAAGGGTGTGTGAGTTTTGCTTCAAAATGATTATGGAAATTCAAAATAATGTGTTTGGAAAGAAGTCTCATGAAAGGACCAGTCAAGAAACCCTGACAATACATTTGTTCGGAAGCAAGAAGTGGTGAAAGTTGAAACAAATGCTTACTAATTTGTGAGCTTGTGGATGAAATGTATATCCTGTGATGTGCAAAAACTGAAGAAACAATAATGTACCAGTGTCGAATACAAATGAATGACAAATTACATATCATGTCCCATAGGAGTCTACTTGCATTGATGTTAGACTGGGTCAGTTACTGTAGAATAATTAGGATTTGTATGCACCATTCACTGAAGTTAGTTTTCAGTACTAGGAAACAAATATGTATTTCAGGTGGATGAATATTTCTGATTATAATCTTGTGAAAAGTGGATTATAAATCCACATACATGAACATGAATGAATTTAGAGAGTGTATATTAGACACATATATTTCATATTTTGAAAAATTTGGAGAGTATATCTATATCTATATCTGTATATACACACACAACACTCACAGACATTAAAAAGTACCAATATAAATGCCAATCGAAATTCATCAGTAAATATGTATCATCCACAAATGCAAAAATATTTATTTAACTGAACATGAGTTAATGAATAATGTTGTTCTACTAGGACGCTCTCCTATAGGTTGAATTTTCATTTCCAACAGCATTTAGGAGGAGTGAACTCTTCTCACAATTTGTATCTGCCAAGACAGCCACCTCACAAAAATGTACGTGTGATACCTGGTAGGATTCTATATATGCATATAAATATACATGTGTGAATAGGCTACAGAAAAGGGAAACAAGAATTCACATATTTGTTAAGTTTAAAACACATGGAGAATATTTCAATTAAAATTTGACTAGATTTATAACTCCTACCTTATATAATGCAAATGTCAAGTCCAACTATACAACATGTCTCCTCTGAAGTGCTTGTATTTCCATTGTGTTGGGTTAATATTCTCCATTATATTAAGATGAATAGTCTGAGACTACTAGGTATGGGTTAGTGTCAGGGATTCAGTATTTCGAATGGAAAATTGGAAAATGAATCCAATGTGTATGTAAATATATGCTGCACAAATATCCTCCCGCTCTCATCCAGAACAATGCCTTGACATTACCTTCACCCCAAGTAAGACACAATTAGAGGAGAAGAGTTACAAAATCAGTGAATATATATCGGGAATGGAAAATGCTCAGGATTCACAACCTTGGAGGTGGTAGAGGAGTTTCCAAAACTAAGGGACAGGGTAAACACTCCACAAACATGGAGCTCTGCTGGCCTAAAAACTTTTTGAGAAACTGCCTCTGAGCTTCCACACTTGAAATATATGTTGTTTTCAGGAGATTTGGATTCCTCTGTAGTGAGACCATCAAAGCTGGGTCTGCATCTATGTGACCTGGAGGACATGGTTTCTTATTTTCCAATGAACAAGATGAAGCAGTGCTGAATTCTCTCTTTGTAGGTAAACTGAGGCCACTGAGGACTAAGTGTCTCCCCGTGTGGACTGTGAAGCCATTTGGTCCTCTTCCACTTTTGGTGGTGTTTTTGCTGCTGCACTGTGAGTTTGGTATTTGTTTCATGAAATACTAGGAGCTAAACTGGGACACAGTGCTGGAGGGAGTTCTGTCACGTGTGGTGGGTCAGGGTCTGCAAGAGAATGCACCAACTAGACTCCTATCTCTCACAGCTTGCCCCATTGCCCCCTTGTCCATATCAACCTGATTCTTAATTTTCCTCTGAAAACTCTCCATATAACAAGATGCCTTTACATATAAGGGTCTGTTGGCTGCACCATGTCAGTTACAAGCCATTTGGAATCCAATGGTAGATCCACATGGCCCTACCACGGATGTTTTATCAAACACCTCCCCACCACTGCTCTAGACCCACTACTCAGCAGGCTCCAAATTTCTGGCATCTCTGTTCTACACCATTTTCATGAAACTCAGTAAATCAAGGCACTGTCTGGTATACTCATGATCAGCAACAGGACATCCAATGTTTCTCCTGTGCCACCTGGTCATTGGAATTTCAAAAATTTCATGGTATTTATCTAGGCATTTTTCAACCATGAAGTTGGAGGCACTGTGGGTTTCAGTTCTTTCAGCAAACATTAAATGGTGAGGAAGCTCATTTCAATGAAATCTCTGGAGAACTCTCACAGGCATGGCTTCCCAAAGAGTGGACAAAAGGTCACATTAGGCCAGGCCCATTGAGGTCTACAATGTGAGGTCCATGTGTGTTTTGACTCTCAACTATGGCTGCCATTTCTTTAAAAATAAAATCATGTGATATCCTTGCTGAGATTCCCAGGCCTCTGTGGAAATCCACCCGGGGCCTAGGTCTCAGTTTCCAAGAGCGACTTTCATGCGTGGCCTCTTAAAATCCCAACAAAATTCATGGCAATGCTTCTCTGAGTTCAGATCCAAAACCCAGTCTCTAAGGGGAATCACACCAGAGTTCAAGCTCACGTGGACCCAGTCATTTTTTCCAATGCAACACAAATGACCAAAATTAAAACCAAAACACTCCCACATGGCCTTCATCTTATTCCATATAGTCAATCATCTTAACCTCTGGCTGGAGGTTTCCATGAGGGGCGCAGCCCAAGACAGTGTCCAAAATCAGCTCGTTTGCCCCTCATTTGCCTAAAGTCAGGGTAGCCTGGACACCGTTTCTCTGAAACAGGAGCGAACAAATAAGCCTGCTGTTAATACTTCTTTGTTTCTCCAATTTGAGGCCTACTGATTTTAGGTATCGATTCTTTAGGTGATTTAGAGTCATGCGAAAACACAAGCACCTCTGCAGGGCTTTGAAGAACTCATTTGACCCAAAGAATCCCTATTGTCATTTGATGGAGTGCAGGAACCTAACAGAGGAAGGCAAGAGACTTCATCCACAATGAATGATATTTTTTGCCATTTTGGTTTTGGAAGCTCACATGGGATCATTCTTAAGATCCATCAGGTGCTGAGAATCTAAGTCACAGCCACACACAGGTCCAAGAGGCTGATAAAGAGCCACAGGTGAGGCCCATTCATTTCCATTTGAAAACTGTTTTCTTCAGGCTTCACAAAGGGGTGGCCTGAGGCAAAGACCTTTCTGACATTCAGTGCAACACAACAATAAGTAAGCAAAAGGCAGAAAGCAGGGTTTCTGCACTGAGACTTTCCTGGTCACACTGATATCTGAGTTTTTTGAGATGCTCGCCATTCTCTTCAGCTATCCAGTACATGGCCATGTCACAGAGCTTGGAGGTGGTACATATTTTGTACACAAATCCATGAGCCTATTCTGGAGAGTGGCCAGAATTCAGGAAGAAAACAACAACTTAGAAAGATAGCAGGTGTTGCACATTGATAAGACAAGCTGCAGTCCATTCATATATTGGGCAGGATGAATTATGGGAAGATTTATACTAGACAGGACACATCCATTAATGCATTCTCTTTTCTAATGTCTACAACAACGGACACAGTGGGATACACAGAAAGAGAAACACTCGCCATGTCAAATGACTTACTAGAAACTGTCCACTCCAAACCAAACAAACCGCCTTTTCTATCTATTCTCAGAACATGAGACAAAACAACAAACCCACACCCACTCCCACAAAGGCACCTCCTTCCCCCAAGTACGTCTGTGACTATCCGGAGTGTCCTCTGACTGGTGGGCCATACTATGTTCCCCCGAAATGGCCTGTCTTCTCTCAGATCTTGATTCCTTGACCAACTCTCTGAAGATGTCAGGAAAAAGTGGTTAGCCACTACCTGTTTTCTCAGGAAAGGTCCATCTTCAGAGCTCTCCTGGCATTTGGCCATCCTCACATCATTAGGTACCAAGAAAACTGACTCTGTCCTTGGTAAATCCAAACAAGTGAGCCCACTGGGACTGGACTGGGACTGCCTCTGGGTGTCTGGCTTCTTGGATACCAAGTTCAGAGAGTTCCATCACCAAGGAAATGAGGTATTTCACATTCTTTGGAACTGAATGAGGTCACTGCCTTGGCAACCACTTTGTCCTAACAGTTGCTTCCAAGGGTAACATAAGATGGAGGTTGCCAGAACTTCCTGTGACACTTTCATAAGGTAGAATGTATATCACCATTGGCACCCGGGAACAGCTCTCCACTCAGCCCTGGTTTGGTCCATCTTCTGTACAATAAGAAGAGAGAGAGGCAGATTCAGACACATCCCTTCATCCTGACCAGGTTGTTTGCCATGGAAGATGACTTTTGCTCTCTCAGGTGCTTCATACCTACCTACAACTTCTCCAGGTACCATTTGTGCATGGACATTTGAGGTTCTCATCAGGTGGAAGGTCCCCAACTTTCCTGTATTGTAAGAACCACTCTGTCTCTGCTCTTCTGTAAAATGATTGAGGGAACAGTGTATACTTGGGGTTAAAAACAGGTTTGATTTGGATTACGAGTGATTCTGTGTGATGAATAATGGTATTGGGAACCTGCAATATTTACAAGAATATAGAGGTGAAATATAAGTAGGAAAACAGAAATCTAGGTATGATTTGAAGCCCAGAAGGGTTTTGCCCTTGATTGGGATACTTAGCTTTGAATGATGTTCTGCAAAGATGCCTCAGATAATTCGATATACAATGGCATAGGACCTTGTACATTGGATGATTGAATTTAGAGAGAACATCCAGTCAAAAAGGGATATTCAGTAGGATTAGGAAGATAGTCGGTAGGTTTAGGAAGAAGAGTGAGTATAGGATTTGGACCAAAAGTTCTTTAGCAATAGACTTTCGGTTGTTGAGTGAATGTAAATGTCAGCACATATGAAGAGTCAGTCACTATGTTGAACTGGGGAAAATATGTAGAAAAGCAGATATCAATAGAAACATTACGAAATCAGGCAAAGTATAAAGTGAGTGATAGAATTAGACATTTTCAACAGGGTTGAGTTTGAATATATAAATTAGGAAAAAAACAAATATGTAGTCACCAATAGGATTGACAATTGACAGCATTAGGCAACCTGGACATGGATGTTTTTAGAAATCCATGTTCACTTTCCATTTAGGCTTTGGTACAATCATAAGTGTGACCTTTCCATTTTTTGTCCAGAATATTACTGTGATAATGAGGTGACATGAGTATTTCTTTCACCATTTCTGGGAGCAATATATTGAAAATGTAAAATGAGAATCGGGGGTACAAAGAGGTGTACCCTGTTTCTAGGAACATAGAGAAAAAGCATGAATAGACCATACTGTGAATAAATAATATAACTTTTTTGAACTTTAAATAATGAATTGAACTGATATCTGAAAAATTAAAGGAAATCTTATATTGATATACAATCATTCATTCCAACCAGGTATATATGTAATGGAAATATTTGTGTTTTGGTTTATCATGAAGAGTGTGTGAGTTTTGCTTCAAAATGATTATGGAAATTCAAAATAATGTGTTTGGAAAGAAGTCTCATGAAAAGACCAGTCAAGAAACCCTGACAATACATGTGTTCTGAAGCAAGAAGTGGTGAAAGTTGAAACAAATGCATATTAATTTGTGAACTTGTGGATGAAATGTATATCCTGTGATGTGCAAAAACTGAAGAAACAATAATGTACCAGTGTCGAATACAAATGAATGACAAATTACATATCATGTCCCATAGGAGTCTACTTGCATTGATGTTAGACTGGGTCAGTTACTGTAGGATAATTAGGATTTGTATGCACCAATCACTGAAGTTAGTTTTCAGTACTAGGAAACAAATATGTATTTCAGGTGGATGAATATTTCTGATTATAATCTTGTGAAAAGTGGATTATAAATCCACATACATGAACATGAATGAATTTAGAGAGTGTATATTAGACACATATATTTCATATTTTGAAAAATTTGGAGAGTATATCTATATCTATATCTATACCTATACACACACACACACACAGACACACACACACACACACACACAACTCACAGACATTAAAAATTACCAATATAAATGCCAATCGAAATTCATCAGTAAATATGTATCATCCACAAATGCAAAAATATTTATTTTACTGAACATGAGTTAATGTATAATGTTGTTCTACTAGGACGCTCTCCTATAAGTTGAATTTTCATTTCCAACAGCATTTAGGAGGAGTGAACTCTTCTCACTATTTGTATCTGCCAAGACAGCCACCTCACAAAAATGTACGTGTGATACCTGGTCGGATTCTATGTATGCATATAAATATACATGTGTGAATAGACTACAGAAAAAGGAAACAAGAATTCACATATTTGTTAAGTTTAAAACACATGGAGAATATTTCAAATAAATTTGACTAGATTTATAACTCCTACCTTATATAATGCAAATGTCAAGTCCAACTATACAACATGTCTCCCCTGAAGTACTTGTATTTCTACTGTTTTGGGTTAATTTTCTCCATTATATTAGGATGAATAGTCTGAGTCTACTAGGTATGGGTTAGTGTCAGGGATTCAGTATTTCGAATGGAAAATTGGAAAATGAATCCAATGTGTATGTAAATATATGCTGCACAAATATCCTCCCGCTCTCATCCAGAACAATACCTTGACATTACCTTCACCCCAAGTAAGACACAATTAGAGGAGAAGAGTTACAAAATCAGTGAATACATATCTGGAATAGAAAATTCTCAGGAGTTCACAACCTTGGAGGTGGTAGAGGAGTTTCCAAAACTAAGGGACAGGGTAAACACTCCACAAACATGGAGCTCTGCTGGCCTAAAAACTTTTTGAGAAACTGCCTCTGAGCTTCCACACTTGAAATATATGTAGTTTTCTGGAGATTTGGCTTCCTCTGTAGTGAGACCATCAAAGCTGGGTCTGCATCTATGTGACCTGGAGGACATGGTTTCTTATTTTCCAATGAACAAGATGAAGCAGTGCTGAATCCTCTCTTTGTAGGTAAACTGAGGCCACTGGGGACTAAGTGTCTCCCCGTGTGGACTGTGAAGCCATTTGGTCCTCTTCCACTTTTTGTGGTGTTTTTGCTGCTGCACTGTGAGTTTGGTATTTGTTTCACGAAATACTAGGAGCTAAACTGGGACACAGTGCTGGAGGGAGTTCTGTCACGTGTGGTGGGTCAGGGTCTGCAAGAGAATGCACCAACTAGGCTCCAATCTCTCACAGCTTGCCCCATTGCCCCCTTGTCCATATCAACCTGATTCTTAATTTTCCTCTGAAAACTCTCCATATAACAAGATGCCTTTACATATAAGGGTCTGTTGGCTGCACCATGTCAGTTACAAGCCATTTGGAATCCAATGGTAGATCCACATGGCCCTACCACGGATGTTTTATCAAACACCTCCCCACCACTGCTCTAGACCCACTACTCAGCAGGCTCCAAATTTCTGGCATCTCTGTTCTACACCATTTTCATGAAACTCAGTAAATCAAGGCACTGTCTGGTATACTCATGATCAGCAACAGGACATCCAATGTTTCTCCAGTGCCACCTGGTCATAGGAATTTCAAAAATTTCATGGTATTTATCTAACCATTTTTCAACCATGAAGTTGGAGGCACTGTGGGTTTCAGTTCATTCAGCAAACATTAAATGGTGAGGAAGCTCATTTCAATGAAATCTCTGGAGAACTCTCACAGGCACGGCTTCCCAAAGAGTGGACAAAAGGTCACATTAGGCCAGGCCCATTGAGGTCTACAATGTGAGGTCCATGTGTGTTTTGACTCTCAACTATGGCTGCCATTTCTTTAAGAATAAAATCATGTGATATCCTTGCTGAGATTCCCAGGCCTCTGTGGAAATCCACCCGGGGCCTAGGTCTCAGTTTCCAAGAGCGACTTTCATGCGTGGCCTCTTAAAATCCCAACAAAATTCATGGCAATGCTTCTCTGAGTTCAGTTCAAAAACCCAGTCTCTAAGGGGAATCACACCAGAGTTCAAGCTCACGTGGACCCAGTCATTTTTTCCAATGCAACACAAATGACCAAAATTAAAACCAAAACACTCCCACATGGCCTTCATCTTATTCCATATAGTCAATCATCTTAACCTCTGGCTGGAGGTTTCCATGAGGGGCGCAGCCCAAGACAGTGTCCAAAATCAGCTCGTTTGCCCCTCATTTGCCTAAAGTCAGGGTAGCCTGGACACCGTTTCTCTGAAACAGGAGCGAACAAATAAGCCTGCTGTTAATACTTCTTTGTTTCTCCAATTTGAGGCCTACTGATTTTAGGTATCGATTCTTTAGGTGATTTAGAGTCATGCGAAAACACAAGCACCTCTGCAGGGCTTTGAAGAACTCATTTGACCCAAAGAATCCCTATTGTCATTTGATGGAGTGCAGGAACCTAACAGAGGAAGGCAAGAGACTTCATCCACAATGAATGATATTTTTTGCCATTTCGGTTTTGGAAGCTCACGTGGGATCATTCTTAAGATCCATCAGGTGCTGAGAATCTAAGTCACAGCCACACACAGGTCCAAGAGGCTGATAAAGAGCCACAGGTGAGGCCCATTCATTTCAATTTGAAAACTGTTTTCTTCAGGCTTCACAAAGGGGTGGCCTGAGGCAAAGACCTTCCTGACATTCAGTCCAACACAACAATAAGTAAGCAAAATGCCCAAAGCAGGGTTTCTGAACTGAGACTTTCCTGGTCACACTGATATCTGAGTTTTTTGAGATGCTCGCCATTCTCTTCAGCTATCCAGTACATGGCCATGTCACAGAGCTTGGAGGTGGTACATATTTTGTACACAAATCCATGAGCCTATTCTGGAGAGTGGCCAGAATTCAGGAAGAAAACAACAACTTAGAAAGATAGCAGGTGTTGCACATTGATAAGACAAGCTGCAGTCCATTCATATATTGGGCAGGATGAATTATGGGAAGATTTATACTAGACAGGACACATCCATTAATGCATTCTCTTTTCTAATGTCTACAACAACGGACACAGTGGGATACACAGAAAGAGAAACACTCGCCATGTCAAATGACTTACTAGAAACTGTCCACTCCAAACCAAACAAACCGCCTTTTCTATCTATTCTCAGAACATGAGACAAAACAACAAACCCACACCCACTCCCACAAAGGCACCTCCTTCCCCCAAGTACGTCTGTGACTATCTGGAGTGTCCTCTGACTGGTGGGCCATTCTATGTTCCCCCGAAATGGCCTGTCTTCTCTCAGATCTTGATTCCTTGACCAACTCTGTGAAGATGTCAGGAAAAAGTGGTTAGCCACTACCTGTTTTCTCAGGAAAGGTCCATCTTCAGAGCTCTCCTGGCATTTGGCCATCCTCACATCATTAGGTACCAAGAAAACTGACTCTGTCCTTGGTAAATCCAAACAAGTGAGCCCACTGGGACTGGGACTGCCTCTGGGTGTCTGGCTTCTTGGATACCAAGTTCAGAGAGTTCCATCACCAAGGAAATGAGGTATTTCACATTCTTTGGAACTGAATGAGGTCACTGCCTTGGCAACCACTTTGTCCTAACAGTTGCTTCCAAGGGTAACATAAGATGGAGGTTGCCAGAACTTCCTGTGACACTTTCATAAGGTAGAATGTATATCACCATTGGCACCCGGGAACAGCTCTCCACTCAGCCCTGGTTTGGTCCATCTTCTGTACAATAAGAAGAGATAGAGGCAGATTCAGACACATCCCTTCATCCTGACCAGGTTGTTTGCCATGGAAGATGACTTTTGCTCTCTCAGGTGCTTCGTACCTGCCTACAACTTCTCCAGGTACCATTTGTGCATGGACATTTGAGGTTCTCATCAGGTGGAAGGTCCCCAACTTTCCTGTATTGTAAGAACCACTCTGTCTCTGCTCTTCTGTAAAATGATTGAGGGAACAGTGTATACTTGGGGTTAAAAACAGGTTTGATTTGGATTACGAGTGATTCTGTGTGATGAATAATGGTATTGGGAACCTGCAATATTTACAAGAATATAGAGGTGAAATATAAGTAGGAAAACAGAAATCAAGGTATGATTTGAAGCCCAGAAGGGTTTTGCCCTTGATTGGGATACTTAGCTTTGAATGATGTTCTGCAAAGATGCCTCAGATAATTCCATATACAATGGCATAGGACCTTGTACTTTGGATGATTGAATTTAGAAGAGAACATCCAGTCAAAAAGGGATATTCAGTAGGATTAGGAAGATAGTCGGTAGGTTTAGGAAGAAGAGTGAGTATAGGATTTGGACCAAAAGTTCTTTAGCAATAGACTTTCGGTTGTTGAGTGAATGTAAATGTCAGCACATATGAAGAGTCAGTCACTATGTTGAACTGGGGAAAATATGTAGAAAAGCAGATATCAATAGAAACATTACGAAATCAGGCAAAGTATAAAGTGAGTGATAGAATTAGACATTTTCAACAGGGTTGAGTTTGAATATATAAATTAGGAAAAAAACAAATATGTAGTCACCAATAGGATTGACAATTGACAGCATTAGGCAACCTGGACATGGATGTTTTTAGAAATCCATGTTCACTTTCCATTTAGGCTTTGGTACAATCATAAGTGTGACCTTTCCATTTTTTGTCCAGAATATTACTGTGATAATGAGGTGACATGAGTATTTCTTTCACCATTTCTGGGAGCAATATATTGAAGATGTAAAATGAGAATCGGGGGTACAAAGAGGTGTACCCTGTTTCTAGGAACATAGAGAAAAAGCATGAATTGACCATACTGTGAATAAATAATATAACTTTTTTGAACTTTAAATAATGAATTGAACTGATATCTGAAAAATTAAAGGAAATCGTATATTGATATACAATCATTCATTCCAACCAGGTATATATGTAATGGAAATATTTGTGTTTAGGTTTATCATAAAGAGTGTGTGAGTTTTGCTTCAAAATGATTATGGAAATTCAAAATAATGTGTTTGGAAAGAAGTCTCATGAAAAGACCAGTCAAGAATACCCTGACAATACATGTGTTCTGAAGCAAGAAGTGGTGAAAGTTGAAACAAATGCTTATTAATTTGTGAACTTGTGGATGAAATGTATATCCTGTGATGTGCAAAAACTGAAGAAACAATAATGTACCAGTGTCGAATACAAATGAATGACAAATTACATATCATGTCCTATAGGAGTCTACTTGCATTGATGTTAGACTGGGTCAGTTACTGTAGAATAATTAGGATTTGTATGCACCATTCACTGAAGTTAGTTTTCAGTACTAGGAAACAAATATGTATTTCAGGTGGATGAATATTTCTGATTATCATCTTGTGAAAAGTGGATTATAAATCCACATACATGAACATGAATGAATTTAGAGAGTGTATATTAGACACATATATTTCATATTTTGAAAAATTTGGAGAGTATATCTATATCTATATCTATATCTATACACACACACACACACACACACACACACACACACACAACTCACAGACATTAAAAAGTACCAATATAAATGCCAATCGAAATTCATCAGTAAATATGTATCATCCACAAATGCAAAAATATTTATTTTACTGAACATGAGTTAATGTATAATGTTGTTCTACTAGGACGCTCTCCTATAGGTTGAATTTTCATTTCCAACAGCATTTAGGAGGAGTGAACTCTTCTCACAATTTGTATCTGCCAAGACAGCCACCTCACAAAAATGTACGTGTGATACCTGGTAGGATTCTATATATGCATATAAATATACATGTGTGAATAGGCTACAGAAAAGGGAAATAAGAATTCACATATTTGTTAAGCTTAAAAACACATGGAGAATATTTCAAATAAATTTGACTAGATTTATAACTCCTACCTTATATAATGCAAATGTCAAGTCCAACTATACAACATGTCTCCTCTGAAGTACTTGTATTTCCAATGTGTTGGGCTAATTTTCTCCATTATATTAGGATGAATAGTCTGAGTCTACTAGGTATGGGTTAGTGTCAGGGATTCAGTACTTCGAATGGAAATTTGGAAAATGAATCCAATGTGTATGTAAAAATATGCTGCACAAATATCCTCCCGCTCTCATCCAGAACAATGCCTTGACATTACCTTCACCCCAAGTAAGACACAATTAGAGGAGAAGAGTTACAAAATCAGTGAATACATATCTGGAATGGAAAATGCTCAGGAGTTCACAACCTTGGAGGTGGTAGAGGAGTTTCCTAAACTAAGGGACAGGGTAAACACTCCACAAACATGGAGCTCTGCTGGCCTAAAAACTTTTTGAGAAAGTGCCTCTGAGCTTCCACACTTGAAATATATGTAGTTTTCAGGAGATTTGCCTTCCTCTGTAGTGAGACCATCAAAGCTGGGTCTGCATCTATGTGACCTGGAGGACATGGTTTCTTATTTTCCAATGAACAAGATGAAGCAGTGCTGAATCCTCTCTTTGTAGGTAAACTGAGGCCACTGGGGACTAAGTGTCTCCCCGTGTGGACTGTGAAGCCATTTGGTCCTCTTCCACTTTTTGTGGTGTTTTTGCTGCTGCACTGTGAGTTTGGTATTTGTTTCACGAAATACTAGGAGCTAAACTGGGACACAGTGCTGGAGGGAGTTCTGTCACGTGTGGTGGGTCAGGGTCTGCAAGAGAATGCACCAACTAGGCTCCTATCTCTCACAGCTTGCCCCATTGCCCCCTTGTCCATATCAACCTGATTCTTAATTTTCCTCTGAAAACTCTCCATATAACAAGATGCCTTTACATATAAGGGTCTGTTGGCTGCACCATGTCAGTTACAAGCCATTTGGAATCCAATGGTAGATCCACATGGCCCTACCACGGATGTTTTATCAAACACCTCCCCACCACTGCTCTAGACCCACTACTCAGCAGGCTCCAAATTTCTGGCATCTCTGTTCTACACCATTTTCATGAAACTCAGTAAATCAAGGCACTGTCTGGTATACTCATGATCAGCAACAGGACATCCAATGTTTCTCCAGTGCCACCTGGTCATAGGAATTTCAAAAATTTCATGGTATTTATCTAGCCATTTTTCAACCATGAAGTTGGAGGCACTGTGGGTTTCAGTTCATTCAGCAAACATTAAATGGTGAGGAAGCTCATTTCAATGAAATCTCTGGAGAACACTCACAGGCACGGCTTCCCAAAGAGTGGACAAAAGGTCACATTAGGCCAGGCCCATTGAGGTCTACAATGTGAGGTCCATGTGTGTTTTGACTCTCAACTATGGCTGCCATTTCTTTAAGAATAAAATCATGTGATATCCTTGCTGAGATTCCCAGGCCTCTGTGGAAATCCACCCGGGGCCTAGGTCTCAGTTTCCAAGAGCGACTTTCATGCGTGGCCTCTTAAAATCCCAACAAAATTCATGGCAATGCTTCTCTGAGTTCAGTTCCAAAACCCAGTCTCTAAGGGGAATCACACCAGAGTTCAAGCTCACGTGGACCCAGTCATTTTTTCCAATGCATCACAAATGACCAAAATTAAAACCAAAACACTCCCACATGGCCTTCATCTTATTCCATATAGTCAATCATCTTAACCTCTGGCTGGAGGTTTCCATGAGGGGCGCAGCCCAAGACAGTGTCCAAAATCAGCTCGTTTGCCCCTCATTTGCCTAAAGTCAGGGTAGCCTGGACACCGTTTCTCTGAAACAGGAGCGAACAAATAAGCCTGCCGTTAATACTTCTTTGTTTCTCCAATTTGAGGCCTACTGATTTTAGGTATCGATTCTTTAGGTGATTTAGAGTCATGCGAAAACACAAGCACCTCTGCAGGGCTTTGAAGAACTCATTTGACCCAAAGAATCCCTATTGTCATTTGATGGAGTGCAGGAACCTAACAGAGGAAGGCAAGAGACTTCATCCACAATGAATGAAATTTTTTGCCATTTTGGTTTTGGAAGCTCACGTGGGATCATTCTTAAGATCCATCAGGTGCTGAGAATCTAAGTCACAGCCACACACAGGTCCAAGAGGCTGATAAAGAGCCACAGGTGAGGCCCATTCATTTCAATTTGAAAACTGTTTTCTTCAGGCTTCACAAAGGGGTGGCCTGAGGCAAAGATCTTCCTGACATTCAGTGCAACACAACAATAAGTAAGCAAAAGGCCCAAAGCAGGGTTTCTGCACTGAGACTTTCCTGGTCACACTGATATCTGAGTTTTCTGAGACGCTCGCCATTCTCTTCAGCTATCCAGTACATGGCCATGTCACAGAGCTTGGAGGTGGTACATATTTTGGACACAAATCCATGAGCCTATTCTGGAGAGTGGCCAGAATTCAGGAAGAAAACAACAACTTAGAAAGATAGCAGGTGTTGCACATTGATAAGACAAGCTGCAGTCCATTCATATATTGGGCAGGATGAATTATGGGAAGATTTATACTAGACAGGACACATCCATTAATGCATTCTCTTTTCTAATGTCTACAACAACGGACACAGTGGGATACACAGAAAGAGAAACACTCGCCATGTCAAATGACTTACTAGAAACTGTCCACTCCAAACCAAACAAACCGCCTTTTCTATCTATTCTCAGAACATGAGACAAAACAACAAACCCACACCCACTCCCACAAAGGCACCTCCTTCCCCCAAGTACGTCTGTGACTATCCGGAGTGTCCTCTGACTGGTGGGCCATTCTATGTTCCCCCGAAATGGCCTGTCTTCTCTCAGATCTTGATTCCTTGACCAACTCTGTGAAGATGTCAGGAAAAAGTGGTTAGCCACTACCTGTTTTCTCAGGAAAGGTCCATCTTCAGAGCTCTCCTGGCATTTGGCCATCCTCACATCATTAGGTACCAAGAAAACTGACTCTGTCCTTGGTAAATCCAAACAAGTGAGCCCACTGGGACTGGGACTGGGACTGCCTCTGGGTGTCTGGCTTCTTGGATACCAAGTTCAGAGAGTTCCATCACCAAGGAAATGAGGTATTTCACATTCTTTGGAACTGAATGAGGTCACTGCCTTGGCAACCACTTTGTCCTAACAGTTGCTTCCAAGGGTAACATAAGATGGAGGTTGCCAGAACTTCCTGTGACACTTTCATAAGGTAGAATGTATATCACCATTGGCACCCGGGAACAGCTCTCCACTCAGCCCTGGTTTGGTCCATTTTCTGTACAATAAGAAGAGAGAGAGGCAGATTCAGACACATCCCTTCATCCTGACCAGGTTGTTTGCCATGGAAGATGACTTTTGCTCTCTCAGGTGCTTCGTACCTGCCTACAACTTCTCCAGGTACCATTTGTGCATGGACATTTGAGGTTCTCATCAGGTGGAAGGTCCCCAACTTTCCTGTATTGTAAGAACCACTCTGTCTCTGCTCTTCTGTAAAATGATTGAGGGAACAGTGTATACTTGGGGTTAAAAACAGGTTTGATTTGGATTACGAGTGATTCTGTGTGATGAATAATGGTATTGGGAACCTGCAATATTTACAAGAATATAGAGGTGAAATATAAGTAGGAAAACAGAAATCAAGGTATGATTTGAAGCCCAGAAGGGTTTTGCCCTTGATTGGGATACTTAGCTTTGAATGATGTTCTGCAAAGATGCCTCAGATAATTCCATATACAATGGCATAGGACCTTGTACTTTGGATGATTGAATTTAGAAGAGAACATCCAGTCAAAAAGGGATATTCAGTAGGATTAGGAAGATAGTCGGTAGGTTTAGGAAGAAGAGTGAGTATAGGATTTGGACCAAAAGTTCTTTAGCAATAGACTTTCGGTTGTTGAGTGAATGTAAATGTCAGCACATATGAAGAGTCAGTCACTATGTTGAACTGGGGAAAATATGTAGAAAAGCAGATATCAATAGAAACATTACGAAATCAGGCAAAGTATAAAGTGAGTGATAGAATTAGACATTTTCAACAGGGTTGAGTTTGAATATATAAATTAGGAAAAAAACAAATATGTAGTCACCAATAGGATTGACAATTGACAGCATTAGGCAACCTGGACATGGATGTTTTTAGAAATCCATGTTCACTTTCCATTTAGGCTTTGGTACAATCATAAGTGTGACCTTTCCATTTTTTGTCCAGAATATTACTGTGATAATGAGGTGACATGAGTATTTCTTTCACCATTTCTGGGAGCAATATATTGAAGATGTAAAATGAGAATCGGGGGTACAAAGAGGTGTACCCTGTTTCTAGGAACATAGAGAAAAAGCATGAATTGACCATACTGTGAATAAATAATATAACTTTTTTGAACTTTAAATAATGAATTGAACTGATATCTGAAAAATTAAAGGAAATCGTATATTGATATACAATCATTCATTCCAACCAGGTATATATGTAATGGAAATATTTGTGTTTAGGTTTATCATAAAGAGTGTGTGAGTTTTGCTTCAAAATGATTATGGAAATTCAAAATAATGTGTTTGGAAAGAAGTCTCATGAAAAGACCAGTCAAGAATACCCTGACAATACATGTGTTCTGAAGCAAGAAGTGGTGAAAGTTGAAACAAATGCTTATTAATTTGTGAACTTGTGGATGAAATGTATATCCTGTGATGTGCAAAAACTGAAGAAACAATAATGTACCAGTGTCGAATACAAATGAATGACAAATTACATATCATGTCCTATAGGAGTCTACTTGCATTGATGTTAGACTGGGTCAGTTACTGTAGAATAATTAGGATTTGTATGCACCATTCACTGAAGTTAGTTTTCAGTACTAGGAAACAAATATGTATTTCAGGTGGATGAATATTTCTGATTATCATCTTGTGAAAAGTGGATTATAAATCCACATACATGAACATGAATAAATTTAGAGAGTGTATATTAGACACATATATTTCATATTTTGAAAAATTTGGAGAGTATATCTATATCTATATCTATATCTATACACACACACACACACACACACACACACACAACTCACAGACATTAAAAAGTAAAAATATAAATGCCAATCGAAATTCATCAGTAAATATGTATCATCCACAAATGCAAAAATATTTATTTTACTGAACATGAGTTAATGTATAATGTTGTTCTACTAGGACGCTCTCCTATAGGTTGAATTTTCATTTCCAACAGCATTTAGGAGGAGTGAACTCTTCTCACAATTTGTATCTGCCAAGACAGCCACCTCACAAAAATGTACGTGTGATACCTGGTAGGATTCTATATATGCATATAAATATACATGTGTGAATAGGCTACAGAAAAGGGAAATAAGAATTCACATATTTGTTAAGCTTAAAAACACATGGAGAATATTTCAAATAAATTTGACTAGATTTATAACTCCTACCTTATATAATGCAAATGTCAAGTCCAACTATACAACATGTCTCCTCTGAAGTACTTGTATTTCCAATGTGTTGGGCTAATTTTCTCCATTATATTAGGATGAATAGTCTGAGTCTACTAGGTATGGGTTAGTGTCAGGGATTCAGTACTTCGAATGGAAATTTGGAAAATGAATCCAATGTGTATGTAAAAATATGCTGCACAAATATCCTCCCGCTCTCATCCAGAACAATGCCTTGACATTACCTTCACCCCAAGTAAGACACAATTAGAGGAGAAGAGTTACAAAATCAGTGAATACATATCTGGAATGGAAAATGCTCAGGAGTTCACAACCTTGGAGGTGGTAGAGGAGTTTCCTAAACTAAGGGACAGGGTAAACACTCCACAAACATGGAGCTCTGCTGGCCTAAAAACTTTTTGAGAAAGTGCCTCTGAGCTTCCACACTTGAAATATATGTAGTTTTCAGGAGATTTGCCTTCCTCTGTAGTGAGACCATCAAAGCTGGGTCTGCATCTATGTGACCTGGAGGACATGGTTTCTTATTTTCCAATGAACAAGATGAAGCAGTGCTGAATCCTCTCTTTGTAGGTAAACTGAGGCCACTGGGGACTAAGTGTCTCCCCGTGTGGACTGTGAAGCCATTTGGTCCTCTTCCACTTTTTGTGGTGTTTTTGCTGCTGCACTGTGAGTTTGGTATTTGTTTCACGAAATACTAGGAGCTAAACTGGGACACAGTGCTGGAGGGAGTTCTGTCACGTGTGGTGGGTCAGGGTCTGCAAGAGAATGCACCAACTAGGCTCCTATCTCTCACAGCTTGCCCCATTGCCCCCTTGTCCATATCAACCTGATTCTTAATTTTCCTCTGAAAACTCTCCATATAACAAGATGCCTTTACATATAAGGGTCTGTTGGCTGCACCATGTCAGTTACAAGCCATTTGGAATCCAATGGTAGATCCACATGGCCCTACCACGGATGTTTTATCAAACACCTCCCCACCACTGCTCTAGACCCACTACTCAGCAGGCTCCAAATTTCTGGCATCTCTGTTCTACACCATTTTCATGAAACTCAGTAAATCAAGGCACTGTCTGGTATACTCATGATCAGCAACAGGACATCCAATGTTTCTCCAGTGCCACCTGGTCATAGGAATTTCAAAAATTTCATGGTATTTATCTAGCCATTTTTCAACCATGAAGTTGGAGGCACTGTGGGTTTCAGTTCATTCAGCAAACATTAAATGGTGAGGAAGCTCATTTCAATGAAATCTCTGGAGAACACTCACAGGCACGGCTTCCCAAAGAGTGGACAAAAGGTCACATTAGGCCAGGCCCATTGAGGTCTACAATGTGAGGTCCATGTGTGTTTTGACTCTCAACTATGGCTGCCATTTCTTTAAGAATAAAATCATGTGATATCCTTGCTGAGATTCCCAGGCCTCTGTGGAAATCCACCCGGGGCCTAGGTCTCAGTTTCCAAGAGCGACTTTCATGCGTGGCCTCTTAAAATCCCAACAAAATTCATGGCAATGCTTCTCTGAGTTCAGTTCCAAAACCCAGTCTCTAAGGGGAATCACACCAGAGTTCAAGCTCACGTGGACCCAGTCATTTTTTCCAATGCATCACAAATGACCAAAATTAAAACCAAAACACTCCCACATGGCCTTCATCTTATTCCATATAGTCAATCATCTTAACCTCTGGCTGGAGGTTTCCATGAGGGGCGCAGCCCAAGACAGTGTCCAAAATCAGCTCGTTTGCCCCTCATTTGCCTAAAGTCAGGGTAGCCTGGACACCGTTTCTCTGAAACAGGAGCGAACAAATAAGCCTGCCGTTAATACTTCTTTGTTTCTCCAATTTGAGGCCTACTGATTTTAGGTATCGATTCTTTAGGTGATTTAGAGTCATGCGAAAACACAAGCACCTCTGCAGGGCTTTGAAGAACTCATTTGACCCAAAGAATCCCTATTGTCATTTGATGGAGTGCAGGAACCTAACAGAGGAAGGCAAGAGACTTCATCCACAATGAATGAAATTTTTTGCCATTTTGGTTTTGGAAGCTCACGTGGGATCATTCTTAAGATCCATCAGGTGCTGAGAATCTAAGTCACAGCCACACACAGGTCCAAGAGGCTGATAAAGAGCCACAGGTGAGGCCCATTCATTTCAATTTGAAAACTGTTTTCTTCAGGCTTCACAAAGGGGTGGCCTGAGGCAAAGATCTTCCTGACATTCAGTGCAACACAACAATAAGTAAGCAAAAGGCCCAAAGCAGGGTTTCTGCACTGAGACTTTCCTGGTCACACTGATATCTGAGTTTTCTGAGACGCTCGCCATTCTCTTCAGCTATCCAGTACATGGCCATGTCACAGAGCTTGGAGGTGGTACATATTTTGGACACAAATCCATGAGCCTATTCTGGAGAGTGGCCAGAATTCAGGAAGAAAACAACAACTTAGAAAGATAGCAGGTGTTGCACATTGATAAGACAAGCTGCAGTCCATTCATATATTGGGCAGGATGAATTATGGGAAGATTTATACTAGACAGGACACATCCATTAATGCATTCTCTTTTCTAATGTCTACAACAACGGACACAGTGGGATACACAGAAAGAGAAACACTCGCCATGTCAAATGACTTACTAGAAACTGTCCACTCCAAACCAAACAAACCGCCTTTTCTATCTATTCTCAGAACATGAGACAAAACAACAAACCCACACCCACTCCCACAAAGGCACCTCCTTCCCCCAAGTACGTCTGTGACTATCCGGAGTGTCCTCTGACTGGTGGGCCATTCTATGTTCCCCCGAAATGGCCTGTCTTCTCTCAGATCTTGATTCCTTGACCAACTCTGTGAAGATGTCAGGAAAAAGTGGTTAGCCACTACCTGTTTTCTCAGGAAAGGTCCATCTTCAGAGCTCTCCTGGCATTTGGCCATCCTCACATCATTAGGTACCAAGAAAACTGACTCTGTCCTTGGTAAATCCAAACAAGTGAGCCCACTGGGACTGGGACTGGGACTGCCTCTGGGTGTCTGGCTTCTTGGATACCAAGTTCAGAGAGTTCCATCACCAAGGAAATGAGGTATTTCACATTCTTTGGAACTGAATGAGGTCACTGCCTTGGCAACCACTTTGTCCTAACAGTTGCTTCCAAGGGTAACATAAGATGGAGGTTGCCAGAACTTCCTGTGACACTTTCATAAGGTAGAATGTATATCACCATTGGCACCCGGGAACAGCTCTCCACTCAGCCCTGGTTTGGTCCATTTTCTGTACAATAAGAAGAGAGAGAGGCAGATTCAGACACATCCCTTCATCCTGACCAGGTTGTTTGCCATGGAAGATGACTTTTGCTCTCTCAGGTGCTTCGTACCTGCCTACAACTTCTCCAGGTACCATTTGTGCATGGACATTTGAGGTTCTCATCAGGTGGAAGGTCCCCAACTTTCCTGTATTGTAAGAACCACTCTGTCTCTGCTCTTCTGTAAAATGATTGAGGGAACAGTGTATACTTGGGGTTAAAAACAGGTTTGATTTGGATTACGAGTGATTCTGTGTGATGAATAATGGTATTGGGAACCTGCAATATTTACAAGAATATAGAGGTGAAATATAAGTAGGAAAACAGAAATCAAGGTATGATTTGAAGCCCAGAAGGGTTTTGCCCTTGATTGGGATACTTAGCTTTGAATGATGTTCTGCAAAGATGCCTCAGATAATTCCATATACAATGGCATAGGACCTTGTACTTTGGATGATTGAATTTAGAAGAGAACATCCAGTCAAAAAGGGATATTCAGTAGGATTAGGAAGATAGTCGGTAGGTTTAGGAAGAAGAGTGAGTATAGGATTTGGACCAAAAGTTCTTTAGCAATAGACTTTCGGTTGTTGAGTGAATGTAAATGTCAGCACATATGAAGAGTCAGTCACTATGTTGAACTGGGGAAAATATGTAGAAAAGCAGATATCAATAGAAACATTACGAAATCAGGCAAAGTATAAAGTGAGTGATAGAATTAGACATTTTCAACAGGGTTGAGTTTGAATATATAAATTAGGAAAAAAACAAATATGTAGTCACCAATAGGATTGACAATTGACAGCATTAGGCAACCTGGACATGGATGTTTTTAGAAATCCATGTTCACTTTCCATTTAGGCTTTGGTACAATCATAAGTGTGACCTTTCCATTTTTTGTCCAGAATATTACTGTGATAATGAGGTGACATGAGTATTTCTTTCACCATTTCTGGGAGCAATATATTGAAGATGTAAAATGAGAATCGGGGGTACAAAGAGGTGTACCCTGTTTCTAGGAACATAGAGAAAAAGCATGAATTGACCATACTGTGAATAAATAATATAACTTTTTTGAACTTTAAATAATGAATTGAACTGATATCTGAAAAATTAAAGGAAATCGTATATTGATATACAATCATTCATTCCAACCAGGTATATATGTAATGGAAATATTTGTGTTTAGGTTTATCATAAAGAGTGTGTGAGTTTTGCTTCAAAATGATTATGGAAATTCAAAATAATGTGTTTGGAAAGAAGTCTCATGAAAAGACCAGTCAAGAATACCCTGACAATACATGTGTTCTGAAGCAAGAAGTGGTGAAAGTTGAAACAAATGCTTATTAATTTGTGAACTTGTGGATGAAATGTATATCCTGTGATGTGCAAAAACTGAAGAAACAATAATGTACCAGTGTCGAATACAAATGAATGACAAATTACATATCATGTCCTATAGGAGTCTACTTGCATTGATGTTAGACTGGGTCAGTTACTGTAGAATAATTAGGATTTGTATGCACCATTCACTGAAGTTAGTTTTCAGTACTAGGAAACAAATATGTATTTCAGGTGGATGAATATTTCTGATTATCATCTTGTGAAAAGTGGATTATAAATCCACATACATGAACATGAATAAATTTAGAGAGTGTATATTAGACACATATATTTCATATTTTGAAAAATTTGGAGAGTATATCTATATCTATATCTATATCTATACACACACACACACACACACACACACACACAAACTCACAGACATTAAAAAGTAAAAATATAAATGCCAATCGAAATTCATCAGTAAATATGTATCATCCACAAATGCAAAAATATTTATTTTACTGAACATGAGTTAATGTATAATGTTGTTCTACTAGGACGCTCTCCTATAGGTTGAATTTTCATTTCCAACAGCATTTAGGAGGAGTGAACTCTTCTCACAATTTGTATCTGCCAAGACAGCCACCTCACAAAAATGTACGTGTGATACCTGGTAGGATTCTATATATGCATATAAATATACATGTGTGAATAGGCTACAGAAAAGGGAAATAAGAATTCACATATTTGTTAAGCTTAAAAACACATGGAGAATATTTCAAATAAATTTGACTAGATTTATAACTCCTACCTTATATAATGCAAATGTCAAGTCCAACTATACAACATGTCTCCTCTGAAGTACTTGTATTTCCAATGTGTTGGGCTAATTTTCTCCATTATATTAGGATGAATAGTCTGAGTCTACTAGGTATGGGTTAGTGTCAGGGATTCAGTACTTCGAATGGAAATTTGGAAAATGAATCCAATGTGTATGTAAAAATATGCTGCACAAATATCCTCCCGCTCTCATCCAGAACAATGCCTTGACATTACCTTCACCCCAAGTAAGACACAATTAGAGGAGAAGAGTTACAAAATCAGTGAATACATATCTGGAATGGAAAATGCTCAGGAGTTCACAACCTTGGAGGTGGTAGAGGAGTTTCCTAAACTAAGGGACAGGGTAAACACTCCACAAACATGGAGCTCTGCTGGCCTAAAAACTTTTTGAGAAAGTGCCTCTGAGCTTCCACACTTGAAATATATGTAGTTTTCAGGAGATTTGCCTTCCTCTGTAGTGAGACCATCAAAGCTGGGTCTGCATCTATGTGACCTGGAGGACATGGTTTCTTATTTTCCAATGAACAAGATGAAGCAGTGCTGAATCCTCTCTTTGTAGGTAAACTGAGGCCACTGGGGACTAAGTGTCTCCCCGTGTGGACTGTGAAGCCATTTGGTCCTCTTCCACTTTTTGTGGTGTTTTTGCTGCTGCACTGTGAGTTTGGTATTTGTTTCACGAAATACTAGGAGCTAAACTGGGACACAGTGCTGGAGGGAGTTCTGTCACGTGTGGTGGGTCAGGGTCTGCAAGAGAATGCACCAACTAGGCTCCTATCTCTCACAGCTTGCCCCATTGCCCCCTTGTCCATATCAACCTGATTCTTAATTTTCCTCTGAAAACTCTCCATATAACAAGATGCCTTTACATATAAGGGTCTGTTGGCTGCACCATGTCAGTTACAAGCCATTTGGAATCCAATGGTAGATCCACATGGCCCTACCACGGATGTTTTATCAAACACCTCCCCACCACTGCTCTAGACCCACTACTCAGCAGGCTCCAAATTTCTGGCATCTCTGTTCTACACCATTTTCATGAAACTCAGTAAATCAAGGCACTGTCTGGTATACTCATGATCAGCAACAGGACATCCAATGTTTCTCCAGTGCCACCTGGTCATAGGAATTTCAAAAATTTCATGGTATTTATCTAGCCATTTTTCAACCATGAAGTTGGAGGCACTGTGGGTTTCAGTTCATTCAGCAAACATTAAATGGTGAGGAAGCTCATTTCAATGAAATCTCTGGAGAACACTCACAGGCACGGCTTCCCAAAGAGTGGACAAAAGGTCACATTAGGCCAGGCCCATTGAGGTCTACAATGTGAGGTCCATGTGTGTTTTGACTCTCAACTATGGCTGCCATTTCTTTAAGAATAAAATCATGTGATATCCTTGCTGAGATTCCCAGGCCTCTGTGGAAATCCACCCGGGGCCTAGGTCTCAGTTTCCAAGAGCGACTTTCATGCGTGGCCTCTTAAAATCCCAACAAAATTCATGGCAATGCTTCTCTGAGTTCAGTTCCAAAACCCAGTCTCTAAGGGGAATCACACCAGAGTTCAAGCTCACGTGGACCCAGTCATTTTTTCCAATGCATCACAAATGACCAAAATTAAAACCAAAACACTCCCACATGGCCTTCATCTTATTCCATATAGTCAATCATCTTAACCTCTGGCTGGAGGTTTCCATGAGGGGCGCAGCCCAAGACAGTGTCCAAAATCAGCTCGTTTGCCCCTCATTTGCCTAAAGTCAGGGTAGCCTGGACACCGTTTCTCTGAAACAGGAGCGAACAAATAAGCCTGCCGTTAATACTTCTTTGTTTCTCCAATTTGAGGCCTACTGATTTTAGGTATCGATTCTTTAGGTGATTTAGAGTCATGCGAAAACACAAGCACCTCTGCAGGGCTTTGAAGAACTCATTTGACCCAAAGAATCCCTATTGTCATTTGATGGAGTGCAGGAACCTAACAGAGGAAGGCAAGAGACTTCATCCACAATGAATGATATTTTTTGCCATTTTGGTTTTGGAAGCTCACGTGGGATCATTCTTAAGATCCATCAGGTGCTGAGAATCTAAGTCACAGCCACACACAGGTCCAAGAGGCTGATAAAGAGCCACAGGTGAGGCCCATTCATTTCAATTTGAAAACTGTTTTCTTCAGGCTTCACAAAGGGGTGGCCTGAGGCAAAGACCTTCCTGACATTCAGTGCAACACAACAATAAGTAAGCAAAATGCCCAAAGCAGGGTTTCTGAACTGAGACTTTCCTGGTCACACTGATATCTGAGTTTTTTGAGATGCTCGCCATTCTCTTCAGCTATCCAGTACATGGCCATGTCACAGAGCTTGGAGGTGGTACATATTTTGTACACAAATCCATGAGCCTATTCTGGAGAGTGGCCAGAATTCAGGAAGAAAACAACAACTTAGAAAGATAGCAGGTGTTGCACATTGATAAGACAAGCTGCAGTCCATTCATATATTGGGCAGGATGAATTATGGGAAGATTTATACTAGACAGGACACATCCATTAATGCATTCTCTTTTCTAATGTCTACAACAACGGACACAGTGGGATACACAGAAAGAGAAACACTCGCCATGTCAAATGACTTACTAGAAACTGTCCACTCCAAACCAAACAAACCGCCTTTTCTATCTATTCTCAGAACATGAGACAAAACAACAAACCCACACCCACTCCCACAAAGGCACCTCCTTCCCCCAAGTACGTCTGTGACTATCCGGAGTGTCCTCTGACTGGTGGGCCATTCTATGTTCCCCCGAAATGGCCTGTCTTCTCTCAGATCTTGATTCCTTGACCAACTCTGTGAAGATGTCAGGAAAAAGTGGTTAGCCACTACCTGTTTTCTCAGGAAAGGTCCATCTTCAGAGCTCTCCTGGCATTTGGCCATCCTCACATCATTAGGTACCAAGAAAACTGACTCTGTCCTTGGTAAATCCAAACAAGTGAGCCCACTGGGACTGGGACTGGGACTGCCTCTGGGTGTCTGGCTTCTTGGATACCAAGTTCAGAGAGTTCCATCACCAAGGAAATGAGGTATTTCACATTCTTTGGAACTGAATGAGGTCACTGCCTTGGCAACCACTTTGTCCTAACAGTTGCTTCCAAGGGTAACATAAGATGGAGGTTGCCAGAACTTCCTGTGACACTTTCATAGGGTAGAATGTATATCACCATTGGCACCCGGGAACAGCTCTCCACTCAGCCCTGGTTTGGTCCATCTTCTGTACAATAAGAAGAGAGAGAGGCAGATTCAGACACATCCCTTCATCCTGACCAGGTTGTTTGCCATGGAAGATGACTTTTGCTCTCTCAGGTGCTTCGTACCTGCCTACAACTTCTCCAGGTACCATTTGTGCATGGACATTTGAGGTTCTCATCAGGTGGAAGGTCCCCAACTTTCCTGTATTGTAAGAACCACTCTGTCTCTGCTCTTCTGTAAAATGATTGAGGGAACAGTGTATACTTGGGGTTAAAAACAGGTTTGATTTGGATTACGAGTGATTCTGTGTGATGAATAATGGTATTGGGAACCTGCAATATTTACAAGAATATAGAGGTGAAATATAAGTAGGAAAACAGAAATCAAGGTATGATTTGAAGCCCAGAAGGGTTTTGCCCTTGATTGGGATACTTAGCTTTGAATGATGTTCTGCAAAGATGCCTCAGATAATTCCATATACAATGGCATAGGACCTTGTACTTTGGATGATTGAATTTAGAAGAGAACATCCAGTCAAAAAGGGATATTCAGTAGGATTAGGAAGATAGTCGGTCGGTTTAGGAAGAAGAGTGAGTATAGGATTTGGACCAAAAGTTCTTTAGCAATAGACTTTCGGTTGTTGAGTGAATGTAAATGTCAACACATATGAAGAGTCAGTCACTATGTTGAACTGGGGAAAATATGTAGAAAAGCAGATATCAATAGAAACATTACGAAATCAGGCAAAGTATAAAGTGAGTGATAGAATTAGACATTTTCAACAGGGTTGAGTTTGAATATATAAATTAGGAAAAAAACAAATATGTAGTCACCAATAGGATTGACAATTGACAGCATTAGGCAACCTGGACATGGATGTTTTTAGAAATCCATGTTCACTTTCCATTTAGGCTTTGGTACAATCATAAGTGTGACCTTTCCATTTTTTGTCCAGAATATTACTGTGATAATGAGGTGACATGAGTATTTCTTTCACCATTTCTGGGAGCAATATATTGAAGATGTAAAATGAGAATCGGGGGTACAAAGAGGTGTACCCTGTTTCTAGGAACATTGAGAAAAAGCATGAATTGACCATACTGTGAATAAATAATATAACTTTTTTGAACTTTAAATAATGAATTGAACTGATATCTGAAAAATTAAAGGAAATCGTATATTGATATACAATCATTCATTCCAACCAGGTATATATGTAATGGAAATATTTGTGTTTAGGTTTATCATAAAGAGTGTGTGAGTTTTGCTTCAAAATGATTATGGAAATTCAAAATAATGTGTTTGGAAAGAAGTCTCATGAAAAGACCAGTCAAGAATACCCTGACAATACATGTGTTCTGAAGCAAGAAGTGGTGAAAGTTGAAACAAATGCTTATTAATTTGTGAACTTGTGGATGAAATGTATATCCTGTGATGTGCAAAAACTGAAGAAACAATAATGTACCAGTGTCGAATACAAATGAATGACAAATTACATATCATGTCCCATAGGAGTCTACTTGCATTGATGTTAGACTGGGTCAGTTACTGTAGAATAATTAGGATTTGTATGCACCATTCACTGAAGTTAGTTTTCAGTACTAGGAAACAAATATGTATTTCAGGTGGATGAATATTTCTGATTATCATCTTGTGAAAAGTGGATTATAAATCCACATACATGAACATGAATAAATTTAGAGAGTGTATATTAGACACATATATTTCATATTTTGAAAAATTTGGAGAGTATATCTATATCTATATCTATATCTATACACACACACACACACACACACACACACACAACTCACAGACATTAAAAAGTAAAAATATAAATGCCAATCGAAATTCATCAGTAAATATGTATCATCCACAAATGCAAAAATATTTATTTTACTGAACATGAGTTAATGTATAATGTTGTTCTACTAGGACGCTCTCCTATAGGTTGAATTTTCATTTCCAACAGCATTTAGGAGGAGTGAACTCTTCTCACAATTTGTATCTGCCAAGACAGCCACCTCACAAAAATGTACGTGTGATACCTGGTAGGATTCTATATATGCATATAAATATACATGTGTGAATAGGCTACAGAAAAGGGAAATAAGAATTCACATATTTGTTAAGCTTAAAAACACATGGAGAATATTTCAAATAAATTTGACTAGATTTATAACTCCTACCTTATATAATGCAAATGTCAAGTCCAACTATACAACATGTCTCCTCTGAAGTACTTGTATTTCCAATGTGTTGGGCTAATTTTCTCCATTATATTAGGATGAATAGTCTGAGTCTACTAGGTATGGGTTAGTGTCAGGGATTCAGTACTTCGAATGGAAATTTGGAAAATGAATCCAATGTGTATGTAAAAATATGCTGCACAAATATCCTCCCGCTCTCATCCAGAACAATGCCTTGACATTACCTTCACCCCAAGTAAGACACAATTAGAGGAGAAGAGTTACAAAATCAGTGAATACATATCTGGAATGGAAAATGCTCAGGAGTTCACAACCTTGGAGGTGGTAGAGGAGTTTCCTAAACTAAGGGACAGGGTAAACACTCCACAAACATGGAGCTCTGCTGGCCTAAAAACTTTTTGAGAAAGTGCCTCTGAGCTTCCACACTTGAAATATATGTAGTTTTCAGGAGATTTGCCTTCCTCTGTAGTGAGACCATCAAAGCTGGGTCTGCATCTATGTGACCTGGAGGACATGGTTTCTTATTTTCCAATGAACAAGATGAAGCAGTGCTGAATCCTCTCTTTGTATGTAAACTGAGGCCACTGGGGACTAAGTGTCTCCCCGTGTGGACTGTGAAGCCATTTGGTCCTCTTCCACTTTTTGTGGTGTATTTGCTGGTGCACTGTGAGTTTGGTATTTGTTTCACGAAATACTAGGAGCTAAATTGGAACACAGTGCTGGAGGGAGTTCTGTCACGTGTGGTGGGTCAGGGTCTGCAAGAGAATGCACCAACTAGGCTCCTATCTCTCACAGCTTGCCCCATTGCCCCCTTGTCCATATCAACCTGATTCTTAATTTTCCTCTGAAAACTCTCCATATAACAAGATGCCTTTACATATAAGGGTCTGTTGGCTGCACCATGTCAGTTACAAGCCATTTGGAATCCAATGGTAGATCCACATGGCCCTACCACGGATGTTTTATCAAACACCTCCCCACCACTGCTCTAGACCCACTACTCAGCAGGCTCCAAATTTCTGGCATCTCTGTTCTACACCATTTTCATGAAACTCAGTAAATCAAGGCACTGTCTGGTATACTCATGATCAGCAACAGGACATCCAATGTTTCTCCAGTGCCACCTGGTCATAGGAATTTCAAAAATTTCATGGTATTTATCTAGCCATTTTTCAACCATGAAGTTGGAGGCACTGTGGGTTTCAGTTCATTCAGCAAACATTAAATGGTGAGGAAGCTCATTTCAATGAAATCTCTGGAGAACACTCACAGGCACGGCTTCCCAAAGAGTGGACAAAAGGTCACATTAGGCCAGGCCCATTGAGGTCTACAATGTGAGGTCCATGTGTGTTTTGACTCTCAACTATGGCTGCCATTTCTTTAAGAATAAAATCATGTGATATCCTTGCTGAGATTCCCAGGCCTCTGTGGAAATCCACCCGGGGCCTAGGTCTCAGTTTCCAAGAGCGACTTTCATGCGTGGCCTCTTAAAATCCCAACAAAATTCATGGCAATGCTTCTCTGAGTTCAGTTCCAAAACCCAGTCTCTAAGGGGAATCACACCAGAGTTCAAGCTCACGTGGACCCAGTCATTTTTTCCAATGCATCACAAATGACCAAAATTAAAACCAAAACACTCCCACATGGCCTTCATCTTATTCCATATAGTCAATCATCTTAACCTCTGGCTGGAGGTTTCCATGAGGGGCGCAGCCCAAGACAGTGTCCAAAATCAGCTCGTTTGCCCCTCATTTGCCTAAAGTCAGGGTAGCCTGGACACCGTTTCTCTGAAACAGGAGCGAACAAATAAGCCTGCCGTTAATACTTCTTTGTTTCTCCAATTTGAGGCCTACTGATTTTAGGTATCGATTCTTTAGGTGATTTAGAGTCATGCGAAAACACAAGCACCTCTGCAGGGCTTTGAAGAACTCATTTGACCCAAAGAATCCCTATTGTCATTTGATGGAGTGCAGGAACCTAACAGAGGAAGGCAAGAGACTTCATCCACAATGAATGATATTTTTTGCCATTTTGGTTTTGGAAGCTCACGTGGGATCATTCTTAAGATCCATCAGGTGCTGAGAATCTAAGTCACAGCCACACACAGGTCCAAGAGGCTGATAAAGAGCCACAGGTGAGGCCCATTCATTTCAATTTGAAAACTGTTTTCTTCAGGCTTCACAAAGGGGTGGCCTGAGGCAAAGACCTTCCTGACATTCAGTGCAACACAACAATAAGTAAGCAAAATGCCCAAAGCAGGGTTTCTGAACTGAGACTTTCCTGGTCACACTGATATCTGAGTTTTTTGAGATGCTCGCCATTCTCTTCAGCTATCCAGTACATGGCCATGTCACAGAGCTTGGAGGTGGTACATATTTTGTACACAAATCCATGAGCCTATTCTGGAGAGTGGCCAGAATTCAGGAAGAAAACAACAACTTAGAAAGATAGCAGGTGTTGCACATTGATAAGACAAGCTGCAGTCCATTCATATATTGGGCAGGATGAATTATGGGAAGATTTATACTAGACAGGACACATCCATTAATGCATTCTCTTTTCTAATGTCTACAACAACGGACACAGTGGGATACACAGAAAGAGAAACACTCGCCATGTCAAATGACTTACTAGAAACTGTCCACTCCAAACCAAACAAACCGCCTTTTCTATCTATTCTCAGAACATGAGACAAAACAACAAACCCACACCCACTCCCACAAAGGCACCTCCTTCCCCCAAGTACGTCTGTGACTATCCGGAGTGTCCTCTGACTGGTGGGCCATTCTATGTTCCCCCGAAATGGCCTGTCTTCTCTCAGATCTTGATTCCTTGACCAACTCTGTGAAGATGTCAGGAAAAAGTGGTTAGCCACTACCTGTTTTCTCAGGAAAGGTCCATCTTCAGAGCTCTCCTGGCATTTGGCCATCCTCACATCATTAGGTACCAAGAAAACTGACTCTGTCCTTGGTAAATCCAAACAAGTGAGCCCACTGGGACTGGGACTGGGACTGCCTCTGGGTGTCTGGCTTCTTGGATACCAAGTTCAGAGAGTTCCATCACCAAGGAAATGAGGTATTTCACATTCTTTGGAACTGAATGAGGTCACTGCCTTGGCAACCACTTTGTCCTAACAGTTGCTTCCAAGGGTAACATAAGATGGAGGTTGCCAGAACTTCCTGTGACACTTTCATAAGGTAGAATGTATATCACCATTGGCACCCGGGAACAGCTCTCCACTCAGCCCTGGTTTGGTCCATCTTCTGTACAATAAGAAGAGAGAGAGGCAGATTCAGACACATCCCTTCATCCTGACCAGGTTGTTTGCCATGGAAGATGACTTTTGCTCTCTCAGGTGCTTCGTACCTGCCTACAACTTCTCCAGGTACCATTTGTGCATGGACATTTGAGGTTCTCATCAGGTGGAAGGTCCCCAACTTTCCTGTATTGTAAGAACCACTCTGTCTCTGCTCTTCTGTAAAATGATTGAGGGAACAGTGTATACTTGGGGTTAAAAACAGGTTTGATTTGGATTACGAGTGATTCTGTGTGATGAATAATGGTATTGGGAACCTGCAATATTTACAAGAATATAGAGGTGAAATATAAGTAGGAAAACAGAAATCAAGGTATGATTTGAAGCCCAGAAGGGTTTTGCCCTTGATTGGGATACTTAGCTTTGAATGATGTTCTGCAAAGATGCCTCAGATAATTCCATATACAATGGCATAGGACCTTGTACTTTGGATGATTGAATTTAGAAGAGAACATCCAGTCAAAAAGGGATATTCAGTAGGATTAGGAAGATAGTCGGTAGGTTTAGGAAGAAGAGTGAGTATAGGATTTGGACCAAAAGTTCTTTAGCAATAGACTTTCGGTTGTTGAGTGAATGTAAATGTCAGCACATATGAAGAGTCAGTCACTATGTTGAACTGGGGAAAATATGTAGAAAAGCAGATATCAATAGAAACATTACGAAATCAGGCAAAGTATAAAGTGAGTGATAGAATTAGACATTTTCAACAGGGTTGAGTTTGAATATATAAATTAGGAAAAAAACAAATATGTAGTCACCAATAGGATTGACAATTGACAGCATTAGGCAACCTGGACATGGATGTTTTTAGAAATCCATGTTCACTTTCCATTTAGGCTTTGGTACAATCATAAGTGTGACCTTTCCATTTTTTGTCCAGAATATTACTGTGATAATGAGGTGACATGAGTATTTCTTTCACCATTTCTGGGAGCAATATATTGAAGATGTAAAATGAGAATCGGGGGTACAAAGAGGTGTACCCTGTTTCTAGGAACATAGAGAAAAAGCATGAATTGACCATACTGTGAATAAATAATATAACTTTTTTGAACTTTAAATAATGAATTGAACTGATATCTGAAAAATTAAAGGAAATCGTATATTGATATACAATCATTCATTCCAACCAGGTATATATGTAATGGAAATATTTGTGTTTAGGTTTATCATAAAGAGTGTGTGAGTTTTGCTTCAAAATGATTATGGAAATTCAAAATAATGTGTTTGGAAAGAAGTCTCATGAAAAGACCAGTCAAGAATACCCTGACAATACATGTGTTCTGAAGCAAGAAGTGGTGAAAGTTGAAACAAATGCTTATTAATTTGTGAACTTGTGGATGAAATGTATATCCTGTGATGTGCAAAAACTGAAGAAACAATAATGTACCAGTGTCGAATACAAATGAATGACAAATTACATATCATGTCCTATAGGAGTCTACTTGCATTGATGTTAGACTGGGTCAGTTACTGTAGAATAATTAGGATTTGTATGCACCATTCACTGAAGTTAGTTTTCAGTACTAGGAAACAAATATGTATTTCAGGTGGATGAATATTTCTGATTATCATCTTGTGAAAAGTGGATTATAAATCCACATACATGAACATGAATGAATTTAGAGAGTGTATATTAGACACATATATTTCATATTTTGAAAAATTTGGAGAGTATATCTATATCTATATCTATATCTATACACACACACACACACACACACACACACACACAACTCACAGACATTAAAAAGTACCAATATAAATGCCAATCGAAATTCATCAGTAAATATGTATCATCCACAAATGCAAAAATATTTATTTTACTGAACATGAGTTAATGTATAATGTTGTTCTACTAGGACGCTCTCCTATAGGTTGAATTTTCATTTCCAACAGCATTTAAAAGGAGTGAACTCTTCTCACAATTTGTATCTGCCAAGACAGCCACCTCACAAAAATGTACGTGTGATACCTGGTAGGATTCTATATATGCATATAAATATACATATAAATATTCTTATTTCCCTTTTCTGTAGCCTATTCTGTGAATAGGCTACAGAAAAGGGAAATAAGAATTCACATATTTGTTAAGCTTAAAAACACATGGAGAATATTTCAAATAAATTTGACTAGATTTATAACTCCTACCTTATATAATGCAAATGTCAAGTCCAACTATACAACATGTCTCCTCTGAAGTACTTGTATTTCCAATGTGTTGGGCTAATTTTCTCCATTATATTAGGATGAATAGTCTGAGTCTACTAGGTATGGGTTAGTGTCAGGGATTCAGTACTTCGAATGGAAATTTGGAAAATGAATCCAATGTGTATGTAAAAATATGCTGCACAAATATCCTCCCGCTCTCATCCAGAACAATGCCTTGACATTACCTTCACCCCAAGTAAGACACAATTAGAGGAGAAGAGTTACAAAATCAGTGAATACATATCTGGAATGGAAAATGCTCAGGAGTTCACAACCTTGGAGGTGGTAGAGGAGTTTCCTAAACTAAGGGACAGGGTAAACACTCCACAAACATGGAGCTCTGCTGGCCTAAAAACTTTTTGAGAAAGTGCCTCTGAGCTTCCACACTTGAAATATATGTAGTTTTCAGGAGATTTGGCTTCCTCTGTAGTGAGACCATCAAAGCTGGGTCTGCATCTATGTGACCTGGAGGACATGGTTTCTTATTTTCCAATGAACAAGATGAAGCAGTGCTGAATCCTCTCTTTGTAGGTAAACTGAGGCCACTGGGGACTAAGTGTCTCCCCGTGTGGACTGTGAAGCCATTTGGTCCTCTTCCACTTTTTGTGGTGTTTTTGCTGCTGCACTGTGAGTTTGGTATTTGTTTCACGAAATACTAGGAGCTAAACTGGGACACAGTGCTGGAGGGAGTTCTGTCACGTGTGGTGGGTCAGGGTCTGCAAGAGAATGCACCAACTAGGCTCCTATCTCTCACAGCTTGCCCCATTGCCCCCTTGTCCATATCAACCTGATTCTTAATTTTCCTCTGAAAACTCTCCATATAACAAGATGCCTTTACATATAAGGGTCTGTTGGCTGCACCATGTCAGTTACAAGCCATTTGGAATCCAATGGTAGATCCACATGGCCCTACCACGGATGTTTTATCAAACACCTCCCCACCACTGCTCTAGACCCACTACTCAGCAGGCTCCAAATTTCTGGCATCTCTGTTCTACACCATTTTCATGAAACTCAGTAAATCAAGGCACTGTCTGGTATACTCATGATCAGCAACAGGACATCCAATGTTTCTCCAGTGCCACCTGGTCATAGGAATTTCAAAAATTTCATGGTATTTATCTAGCCATTTTTCAACCATGAAGTTGGAGGCACTGTGGGTTTCAGTTCATTCAGCAAACATTAAATGGTGAAGAAGCTCATTTCAATGAAATCTCTGGAGAACTCTCACAGGCATGGCTTCCCAAAGAGTGGACAAAAGGTCACATTAGGCCAGGCCCATTGAGGTCTACAATGTGAGGTCCATGTGTGTTTTGACTCTCAACTATGGCTGCCATTTCTTTAAGAATAAAATCATGTGATATCCTTGCTGAGATTCCCAGGCCTCTGTGGAAATCCACCCGGGGCCTAGGTCTCAGTTTCCAAGAGCGACTTTCATGCGTGGCCTCTTAAAATCCCAACAAAATTCATGGCAATGCTTCTCTGAGTTCAGTTCCAAAACCCAGTCTCTAAGGGGAATCACACCAGAGTTCAAGCTCACGTGGACCCAGTCATTTTTTCCAATGCAACACAAATGACCAAAATTAAAACCAAAACACTCCCACATGGCCTTCATCTTATTCCATATAGTCAATCATCTTAACCTCTGGCTGGAGGTTTCCATGAGGGGCGCAGCCCAAGACAGTGTCCAAAATCAGCTCGTTTGCCCCTCATTTGCCTAAAGTCAGGGTAGCCTGGACACCGTTTCTCTGAAACAGGAGCGAACAAATAAGCCTGCTGTTAATACTTCTTTGTTTCTCCAATTTGAGGCCTACTGATTTTAGGTGTCAATTCTTTAGGTGATTTAGAGTCATGCGAAAACACAAGCACCTCTGCAGGGCTTTGAAGAACTCATTTGACCCAAAGAATCCCTATTGTCATTTGATGGAGTGCAGGAACCTAACAGAGGAAGGCAAGAGACTTCATCCACAATGAATGATATTTTTTGCCATTTTGGTTTTGGAAGCTCACGTGGGATCATTCTTAAGTTCCATCAGGTGCTGAGAATCTAAGTCACAGCCACACACAGGTCCAAGAGGCTGATAAAGAGCCACAGGTGAGGCCCATTCATTTCCATTTGAAAACTGTTTTCTTCAGGCTTCACAAAGGGGTGGCCTGAGGCAAAGACCTTCCTGACATTCAGTGCAACACAACAATAAGTAAGCAAAAGGCCCAAAGCAGGGTTTCTGCACTGAGACTTTCCTGGTCACACTGATATCTGAGTTTTTTG
Organism: Callospermophilus lateralis; assembly: GCF_048772815.1. NCBI lineage: Eukaryota > Metazoa > Chordata > Mammalia > Rodentia > Sciuridae > Callospermophilus > Callospermophilus lateralis. The sequence continues at coordinate 1,453,588 of NW_027513355.1, read as the reverse complement.
AGATGCTCGCCATTCTCTTCAGCTATCCAGTACATGGCCATGTCACAGAGCTTGGAGGTGGTACATATTTTGGACACAAATCCATGAGCCTATTCTGGAGAGTGGCCAGAATTCAGGAAGAAAACAACAACTTAGAAAGATAGCAGGTGTTGCACATTGATAAGACAAGCTGCAGTCCATTCATATATTGGGCAGGATGAATTATGGGAAGATTAATACTAGACAGGACACATCCATTAATGCATTCTCTTTTCTAATGTCTACAACAACGGACACAGTGGGATACACAGAAAGAGAAACACTCGCCATGTCAAATGACTTACTAGAAACTGTCCACTCCAAACCAAACAAACCGCCTTTTCTATCTATTCTCAGAACATGAGACAAAACAACAAACCCGCACCCACTCCCACAAAGGCACCTCCTTCCCCCAAGTATGTCTGTGACTATCCGGAGTGTCCTCTGACTGGTGGGCCATACTATGTTCCCCCGAAATGGCCTGTCTTCTCTCAGATCTTGATTCCTTGACCAACTCTGTGAAGATGTCAGGAAAAAGTGGTTAGCCACTACCTGTTTTCTCAGGAAAGGTCCATCTTCAGAGCTCTCCTGGCATTTGGCCATCCTCACATCATTAGGTACCAAGAAAACTGACTCTGTCCTTGGTAAATCCAAACAAGTGAGCCCACTGGGACTGGGACTGGGACTGCCTCTGGGTGTCTGGCTTCTTGGATACCAAGTTCAGAGAGTTCCATCACCAAGGAAATGAGGTATTTCACATTCTTTGGAACTGAATGAGGTCACTGCCTTGGCAACCACTTTGTCCTAACAGTTGCTTCCAAGGGTAACATAAGATGGAGGTTGCCAGAACTTCCTGTGACACTTTCATAAGGTAGAATGTATATCACCATTGGCACCCGGGAACAGCTCTCCACTCAGCCCTGGTTTGGTCCATCTTCTGTACAATAAGAAGAGAGAGAGGCAGATTCAGACACATCCCTTCATCCTGACCAGGTTGTTTGCCATGGAAGATGACTTTTGCTCTCTCAGGTGCTTCATACCTGCCTACAACTTCTCCAGGTACCATTTGTGCATGGACATTTGAGGTTCTCATCAGGTGGAAGGTCCCCAACTTTCCTGTATTGTAAGAACCACTCTGTCTCTGCTCTTCTGTAAAATGATTGAGGGAACAGTGTATACTTGGGGTTAAAAACAGGTTTGATTTGGATTACGAGTGATTCTGTGTGATGAATAATGGTATTGGGAACCTGCAATATTTACAAGAATATAGAGGTGAAATATAAGTAGGAAAACAGAAATCTAGGTATGATTTGAAGCCCAGAAGGGTTTTGCCCTTGATTGGGATACTTAGCTTTGAATGATGTTCTGCAAAGATGCCTCAGATAATTCCATATACAATGGCATAGGACCTTGTACATTGGATGATTGAATTTAGAAGAGAACATCCAGTCAAAAAGGGATATTCAGTAGGATTAGGAAGATAGTCGGTAGGTTTAGGAAGAAGAGTGAGTATAGGATTTGGACCAAAAGTTCTTTAGCAATAGACTTTCGGTTGTTGAGTGAATGTAAATGTCAGCACATATGAAGAGTCAGTCACTATGTTGAACTGGGGAAAATATGTAGAAAAGCAGATATCAATAGAAACATTACGAAATCAGGCAAAGTATAAAGTGAGTGATAGAATTAGACATTTTCAACAGGGTTGAGTTTGAATATATAAATTAGGAAAAAAACAAATATGTAGTCACCAATAGGATTGACAATTGACAGCATTAGGCAACCTGGACATGGATGTTTTTAGAAATCCATGTTCACTTTCCATTTAGGCTTTGGTACAATCATAAGTGTGACCTTTCCATTTTTTGTCCAGAATATTACTGTGATAATGAGGTGACATGAGTATTTCTTTCACCATTTCTGGGAGCAATATATTGAAGATGTAAAATGAGAATCGGGGGTACAAAGAGGTGTACCCTGTTTCTAGGAACATAGAGAAAAAGCATGAATAGACCATACTGTGAATAAATAATATAACTTTTTTGAACTTTAAATAATGAATTGAACTGATATCTGAAAAATTAAAGGAAATCGTATATTGATATACAATCATTCATTCCAACCAGGTATATATGTAATGGAAATATTTGTGTTTAGGTTTATCATAAAGAGTGTGTGAGTTTTGCTTCAAAATGATTATGGAAATTCAAAATAATGTGTTTGGAAAAGACCAGTCAAGAATACTCTGACAATACATGTGTTCTGAAGCAAGAAGTGGTGAAAATTGAAACAAATGCATATTAATTTGTGAACTTGTGGATGAAATGTATATCCTGTGATGTGCAAAAACTGAAGAAACAATAATGTACCAGTGTCGAATACAAATGAATGACAAATTACATATCATGTCCCATAGGAGTCTACTTGCATTGATGTTAGACTGGGTCAGTTACTGTAGAATAATTAGGATTTGTATGCACCATTCACTGAAGTTAGTTTTCAGTACTATGAAACAAATATGTATTTCAGGTGGATGAATATTTCTGATTATCATCTTGTGAAAAGTGGATTATAAATCCACATACATGAACATGAATGAATTTAGAGAGTGTATATTAGACACATATATTTCATTTTTTGAAAAATTTGGAGAGTGTATCTATATCTATATCTATACCTATACACACACACACACACACACACACACACACACACACACACACATAACTCACAGACATTAAAAATTACCAATATAAATGCCAATCGAAATTAATCAGTAAATATGTATCATCCACAAATGCAAAAATATTTATTTTACTGAACATGAGTTAATGTATAATGTTGTTCTACTAGGACGCTCTCCTATAAGTTGAATTTTCATTTCCAACAGCATTTAGGAGGAGTGAACTCTTCTCACAATTTGTATCTGCCAAGACAGCCACCTCACAAAAATGTACGTGTGATACCTGGTAGGATTCTATATATGCATATAAATATACATGTGTGAATAGACTACAGAAAAAGGAAACAAGAATTCTCATATTTGTTAAGTTTAAAACACATGGAGAATATTTCAAATAAATTTGACTAGATTTATAACTCCTACCTTATATAATGCAAATGTCAAGTCCAACTATACAACATGTCTCCACTGAAGTACTTGTATTTCTAATGTGTTGGGTTAATTTTCTCCATTATATTAGGATGAATAGTCTGAGTCTACTAGGTATGGGTTAGTGTCAGGGATTCAGTATTTCGAATGGAAAATTGGAAAATGAATCCAATGTGTATGTAAATATATGCTGCACAAATATCCTCCCGCTCTCATCCAGAACAATGTCTTGACATTACCTTCACCCCAAGTAAGACACAATTAGAGGAGAAGAGTTACAAAATCAGTGAATACATATCTGGAATGGAAAATGCTCAGGAGTTCACAACCTTGGAGGTGGTAGAGGAGTTTCCAAAACTAAGGGACAGGGTAAACACTCCACAAACATGGAGATCTGCTGGCCTAAAAACTTTTTGAGAAACTGCCTCTGAGCTTCCACACTTGAAATATATGTAGTTTTCTGGAGATTTGGCTTCCTCTGTAGTGAGACCATCAAAGCTGGGTCTGCATCTATGTGACCTGGAGGACATGGTTTCTTATTTTCCAATGAACAAGATGAAGCAGTGCTGAATCCTCTCTTTGTAGGTAAACTGAGGCCACTGGAGACTAAGTGTCTCCCCGTGTGGACTGTGAAGCCATTTGGTCCTCTTCCACTTTTTGTGGTGTTTTTGCTGCTGCACTGTGAGTTTGGTATTTGTTTCACGAAATACTAGGAGCTAAACTGGGACACAGTGCTGGAGGGAGTTCTGTCACGTGTGGTGGGTCAGGGTCTGCAAGAGAATGCACCAACTAGGCTCCTATCTCTCACACCTTGCCCCATTGCCCCCTTGTCCATATCAACCTGATTCTTAATTTTCCTCTGAAAACTCTCCATATAACAAGACGCCTTTACATATAAGGGTCTGTTGGCTGCACCATGTCAGTTACAAGCCATTTGGAATCCAATGGTAGATCCACATGGCCCTACCACGGATGTTTTATCAAACACCTCCCCACCACTGCTCTAGACCCACTACTCAGCAGGCTCCAAATTTCTGGCATCTCTGTTCTACACCATTTTCATGAAACTCAGTAAATCAAGGCACTGTCTGGTATACTCATGATCAGCAACAGGACATCCAATGTTTCTCCAGTGCCACCTGGTCATAGGAATTTCAAAAATTTCATGGTATTTATCTAGCCATTTTTCAACCATGAAGTTGGAGGCACTGTGGGTTTCAGTTCATTCAGCAAACATTAAATGGTGAGGAAGCTCATTTCAATGAAATCTCTGGAGAACTCTCACAGGCACGGCTTCCCAAAGAGTGGACAAAAGGTCACATTAGGCCAGGCCCATTGAGGTCTACAATGTGAGGTCCATGTGTGTTTTGACTCTCAACTATGGCTGCCATTTCTTTAAGAATAAAATCATGTGATATCCTTGCTGAGATTCCCAGGCCTCTGTGGAAATCCACCCGGGGCCTAGGTCTCAGTTTCCAAGAGCGACTTTCATGCGTGGCCTCTTAAAATCCCAACAAAATTCATGGCAATGCTTCTCTGAGTTCAGTTCCAAAACCCAGTCTCTAAGGGGAATCACACCAGAGTTCAAGCTCACATGGACCCAGTCATTTTTTCCAATGCAACACAAATGACCAAAATTAAAACCAAAACACTCCCACATGGCCTTCATCTTATTCCATATAGTCAATCATCTTAACCTCTGGCTGGAGGTTTCCATGAGGGGCGCAGCCCAAGACAGTGTCCAAAATCAGCTCGTTTGCCCCTCATTTGCCTAAAGTCAGGGTAGCCTGGACACCGTTTCTCTGAAACAGGAGCGAACAAATAAGCCTGCCGTTAATACTTCTTTGTTTCTCCAATTTGAGGCCTACTGATTTTAGGTATCGATTCTTTAGGTGATTTAGAGTCATGCGAAAACACAAGCACCTCTGCAGGGCTTTGAAGAACTCATTTTACCCAAAGAATCCCTATTGTCATTTGATAGATTGCAGGAACCTAACAGAGGAAGGCAAGAGACTTCATCCACAATGAATGATATTTTTTGCCATTTTGGTTTTGGAAGCTCACGTGGGATAATTCTTAAGATCCATCAGGTGCTGAGAATCTAAGTCACAGCCACACACAGGTCCAAGAGGCTGATAAAGAGCCACAGGTGAGGCCCATTCATTTCCATTTGAAAACTGTTTTCTTCAGGCTTCACAAAGGGGTGGCCTGAGGCAAAGACCTTCCTGACATTCAGTGCAACACAACAATAAGGAAGCAAAAGGCCCAAAGCAGGGTTTCTGCACTGAGACTTTCCTGGTCACACTGATATCTGAGTTTTTTGAGATGCTCGCTATTCTCTTCAGCTATCCAGTACATGGCCATGTCACAGAGCTTGGAGGTGGTACATATTTTGGACACAAATCCATGAGCCTATTCTGGAGAGTGGCCAGAATTTAGGAAGAAAACAACAACTTAGGAAGATAGCAGGTGTTGCACATTGATAAGACAAGCTGCAGTCCATTCATATATTGGGCAGGATGAATTATGGGAAGATTTATACTAGACAGGACACATCCATTAATGCATTCTCTTTTCTAATGTCTACAACAACGGACACAGTGGGATACACAGAAAGAGAAACACTCGCCATGTCAAATGACTTACTAGAAACTGTCCACTCCAAACCAAACAAACCGCCTTTTCTATCTATTCTCAGAACATGAGACAAAACAACAAACCCACACCCACTCCCACAAAGGCACCTCCTTCCCCCAAGTACGTCTGTGACTATCCGGAGTGTCCTCTGACTGGTGGGCCATACTATGTTCCCCCGAAATGGCCTGTCTTCTCTCAGATCTTGATTCCTTGACCAACTCTGTGAAGATGTCAGGAAAAAGTGGTTAGCCACTACCTGTTTTCTCAGGAAAGGTCCATCTTCAGAGCTCTCCTGGCATTTGGCCATCCTCACATCATTAGGTACCAAGAAAACTGACTCTGTCCTTGGTAAATCCAAACAAGTGAGCCCACTGGGACTGGGACTGGGACTGCCTCTGGGTGTCTGGCTTCTTGGATACCAAGTTCAGAGAGTTCCATCACCAAGGAAATGAGGTATTTCACATTCTTTGGAACTGAATGAGGTCACTGCCTTGGCAACCACTTTGTCCTAACAGTTGCTTCCAAGGGTAACATAAGATGGAGGTTGCCAGAACTTCCTGTGACACTTTCATAAGGTAGAATGTATATCACCATTGGCACCCGGGAACAGCTCTCCACTCAGCCCTGGTTTGGTCCATCTTCTGTACAATAAGAAGAGAGAGAGGCAGATTCAGACACATCCCTTCATCCTGACCAGGTTGTTTGCCATGGAAGATGACTTTTGCTCTCTCAGGTGCTTCATACCTGCCTACAACTTCTCCAGGTACCATTTGTGCATGGACATTTGAGGTTCTCATCAGGTGGAAGGTCCCCAACTTTCCTGTATTGTAAGAACCACTCTGTCTCTGCTCTTCTGTAAAATGATTGAGGGAACAGTGTATACTTGGGGTTAAAAACAGGTTTGATTTGGATTACGAGTGATTCTGTGTGATGAATAATGGTATTGGGAACCTGCAATATTTACAAGAATATAGAGGTGAAATATAAGTAGGAAAACAGAAATCTAGGTATGATTTGAAGCCCAGAAGGGTTTTGCCCTTGATTGGGATACTTAGCTTTGAATGATGTTCTGCAAAGATGCCTCAGATAATTCCATATACAATGGCATAGGACCTTGTACATTGGATGATTGAATTTAGAAGAGAACATCCAGTCAAAAAGGGATATTCAGTAGGATTAGGAAGATAGTCGGTAGGTTTAGGAAGAAGAGTGAGTATAGGATTTGGACCAAAAGTTCTTTAGCAATAGACTTTCGGTTGTTGAGTGAATGTAAATGTCAGCACATATGAAGAGTCAGTCACTATGTTGAACTGGGGAAAATATGTAGAAAAGCAGATATCAATAGAAACATTACGAAATCAGGCAAAGTATAAAGTGAGTGATAGAATTAGACATTTTCAACAGGGTTGAGTTTGAATATATAAATTAGGAAAAAAACAAATATGTAGTCACCAATAGGATTGACAATTGACAGCATTAGGCAACCTGGACATGGATGTTTTTAGAAATCCATGTTCACTTTCCATTTAGGCTTTGGTACAATCATAAGTGTGACCTTTCCATTTTTTGTCCAGAATATTACTGTGATAATGAGGTGACATGAGTATTTCTTTCACCATTTCTGGGAGCAATATATTGAAGATGTAAAATGAGAATCGGGGGTACAAAGAGGTGTACCCTGTTTCTAGGAACATAGAGAAAAAGCATGAATAGACCATACTGTGAATAAATAATATAAATTTTTTGAACTTTAAATAATGAATTGAACTGATATCTGAAAAATTAAAGGAAATCGTATATTGATATACAATCATTCATTCCAACCAGGTATATATGTAATGGAAATATTTGTGTTTAGGTTTATCATAAAGAGTGTGTGAGTTTTGCTTCAAAATGATTATGGAAATTCAAAATAATGTGTTTGGAAAGAAGTCTCATGAAAAGACCAGTCAAGAATACCGTGACAATACATGTGTTCTGAAGCAAGAAGTGGTTAAAGTTAAAACAAATGCTTATTAATTTGTGAAATTGTGGATGAAATGTATATCCTGTGATGTGCAAAAACTGAAGAAACAATAATGTACCAGTGTTGAATACAAATGAATGACAAATTACATATCATGTCCCATAGGAGTCTACTTGCATTGATGTTAGACTGGGTCAGTTACTGTAGAATAATTAGGATTTGTATGCACCATTCACTGAAGTTAGTTTTCAGTACTAGGAAACAAATATGTATTTCAGGTGGATGAATATTTCTGATTATAATCTTGTGAAAAGTGGATTATAAATCCACATACATGAACATGAATGAATTTAGAGAGTGTATATTAGACACATATATTTCATATTTTGAAAAATTTGCAGAGTATATCTATATCTATATCTGTATATACACACACACACACACAACACTCACAGACATTAAAAAGTACCCATATAAATGCCAATCGAAATTCATCAGTAAATATGTATCATCCACAAATGCAAAAATATTTATTTTACTGAACATGAGTGAATGTATAATGTTGTTCTACTAGGACGCTCTCCTATAGGTTGAATTTTCATTTCCAACAGCATTTAGGAGGAGTGAACTCTTCTCACAATTTGTATCTGCCAAGACAGCCACCTCACAAAAATGTACGTGTGATACCTGGTAGGATTCTATATATGCATATAAATATACATGTGTGAATAGACTACAGAAAAAGGAAACAAAAATTCACATATTTGTTAAGTTTAAAACACATGGAGAATATTTCAAATAAATTTGACTAGATTTATAACTCCTACCTTATATAATGCAAATGTCAAGTCCAACTATACAACATGTCTCCACTGAAGTACTTGTATTTCTAATGTGTTGGGTTAATTTTCTCCATTATATTAGGATGAATAGTCTGAGTCTACTAGGTATGGGTTAGTGTCAGGGATTCAGTATTTCGAATGGAAAATTGGAAAATGAATCCAATGTGTATGTAAATATATGCTGCACAAATATCCTCCCGCTCTCATCCAGAACAATGCCTTGACATTACCTTCACCCCAAGTAAGACACAATTAGAGGAGAAGAGATACAAAATCAGTGAATACATATCTGGAATGGAAAATGCTCAGGAGTTCACAACCTTGGAGATGGTAGAGGAGTTTCCAAAACTAAGGGACAGGGTAAACTCTCCACAAACATGGAGCTCTGCTGGCCTAAAAACTTATTGAGAAACTGCCTCTGAGCTTCCACACTTGAAATATATGTTGTTTTCAGGAGATTTGGCTTCCTCTGTAGTGAGAACATCAAAGCTGGGTCTGCATCTATGTGACCTGTAGGACATGGTTTCTTATTTTCCAATGAACAAGATGAAGCAGTGCTGAATCCTCTCTTTGTAGGTAAACTGAGGCCACTGGGGACTAAGTGTCTCCCCGTGTGTACTGTGAAGCCATTTGGTCCTCTTCCACTTTTTGTGGTGTTTTTGCTGCTGCACTGTGAGTTTGGTATTTTTTCACGAAATACTAGGAGCTAAACTGGGACACAGTGCTGGAGGGAGTTCTGTCACGTGTGGTGGGTCAGGGTCTGCAAGAGAATGCACCAACTAGGCTCCTATCTCTCACAGCTTGCCCCATTGCCCCCTTGTCCATATCAACCTGATTCTTAATTTTCCTCTGAAAACTCTCCATATAACAAGATGCCTTTACATATAAGGGTCTGTTGGCTGCACCATGTCAGTTACAAGCCATTTGGAATCCAATGGTAGATCCACATGGCCCTACCACGGATGTTTTATCAAACACCTCCCCACCACTGCTCTAGACCCACTACTCAGCAGGCTCCAAATTTCTGGCATCTCTGTTCTACACCATTTTCATGAAACTCAGTAAATCAAGGCACTGTCTGGTATACTCATGATCAGCAACAGGACATCCAATGTTTCTCCAGTGCCACCTGGTCATAGGAATTTCAAAAATTTCATGGTATTTATCTAGCCATTTTTCAAGCATGAAGTTGGAGGCACTGTGGGTTTCAGTTCATTCAGCAAACATTAAATGGTGAGGAAGCTCATTTCAATGAAATCTCTGGAGAACTCTCACAGGCATGGCTTCCCAAAGAGTGGACAAAAGGTCACATTAGGCCAGGCCCATTGAGGTCTACAATGTGAGGTCCATGTGTGTTTTGACTCTCAACTATGGCTGCCATTTCTTTAAGAATAAAATCATGTGATATCCTTGCTGAGATTCCCAGGCCTCTGTGGAAATCCACCCGGGGCCTATGTCTCAGTTTCCAAGAGCGACTTTCATGCGTGGCCTCTTAAAATCCCAACAAAATTCATGGCAATGCTTCTCTGAGTTCAGTTCCAAAACCCAGTCTCTAAGGGGAATCACACCAGAGTTCAAGCCCACGTGGACCCAGTCATTTTTTCCAATGCCACACAAATGACCAAAATTAAAACCAAAACACTCCCACATGGCCCTCATCTTATTTCATATAGTCAATCATCTTAACCTCTGGCTGGAGGTTTCCATGAGGGGCGCAGCCCAAGACAGTGTCCAAAATCAGCTCGTTTGCCCCTCATTTGTCTAAAGTCAGGGTAGCCTGGACACCGTTTCTGTGAACCAGGAGTGAACAAATAAGCCTGCCGTTAATACTTCTGTGTTTCTCCAATTTGAGGCCTACTGATTTTAGGTATCGATTCTTTAGGTGATTTAGAGTCATGCGAAAACACAAGTACCTCTGCAGGGCTTTGAAGAACTCATTTGACCCAAAGAATCCCTATTGTCATTTGATGGAGTGCAGGAACCTAACAGAGGAAGGCAAGAGACTTCATCCACAATGAATGAAATTTTTTGCCATTTTGGTTTTGGAAGCTCACATGGGATCATTCTTAAGATCCATCAGGTGCTGAGAATCTAAGTCACAGCCACACACAGGCCCAAGAGGCTGATAAAGACACATCCCTTTCCAAAGCAATTAAGCAAAGAGCCACAGGTGAGGCCCATTCATTTCCATTTGAAAACTGTTTACATCAGGCTTCACAAAGGGGTGGCCTGAGGCAAAGACCTTCCTGACGTTCAGTGCAACACAACAATAAGTAAGCAAAAGGCCCAAAGCAGGGTTTCTGCACTGAGACTTTCCTGGTCACACTGATATCTGAGTTTTCTGAGATGCTCGCCATTCTCTTCAGCTATCCAGTACATGGCCATGTCACAGAGCTTGGAGGTGGTACATATTTTGGACACAAATCCATGAGCCTATTCTGGAGAGTGGCCAGAATTCAGAAAGAAAACTACAACTTAGAAAGATAGCAGGTGTTGCACATCGATTAGACAAGCTGCAGTCCATTCATATATGGGGCATGGGAAGATTTATACTAGACAGGACACATCCATTAATGCATTCTCTTTTCTAATGTCTACAACAACGGACACAGTGGGATACACAGAAACAGAAACACTCGCCGTGTCAAATGACTTACTAGAAACTGTCCACTCCAAACCAAACAAACCGACTTTTCTATCTATTCTCAGAACATGAGACAAAACAACAAACCCACACCCACTCCCACAAAGGCACCTCCTTCCCCCAAGTACGTCTGTGACTATCCGGAGTGTCCTCTGACTGGTGGGCCATACTATGTTCCCCCGAAATGGCCTGTCTTCTCTCAGATCTTGTTTCCTTGACCAACTCTGTGAAGATGTCAGGAAAAAGTGGTTAGCCACTACCTGTTTTCTCAGGAAAGGTCCATCTTCAGAGCTCTCCTGGCATTTGGCCATCCTCACATCATTAGGTACCAAGAAAACTGACTCTGTCCTTGGTAAATCCAAACAAGTGAGCCCACTGGGACTGGGACTGGGTTTGCCTCTGGGTGCCTGGCTTCTTGGATACCAAGTTCAGAGAGTTCCATCACCAAGGAAATGAGGTATGTCACATTCTTTGGAACTGAATGAGGTCACTGCCTTGGCAACCACTTTGTCCTAACAGTTGCTTCCAAGGGTAACATAAGATGGAGGTTGCCAGAACTTCCTGTGACACTTTCATAAGGTAGAATGTATATCACCATTGGCACCCGGGAACAGCGCTCCACTCAGCCCTGGTTTGGTCCATCTTCTGTACAATAAGAAGAGAGAGAGGCAGATTCAGACACATCCCTTCATCCTGACCAGGTTGTTTGCCATGGAAGATGACTTTTGCTCTCTCAGGTGCTTCATACCTGCCTACAACTTCACCAGGTATCATTTGTGCATGGACATTTGAGGTTCTCATCAGGTGGAAGGTCCCCAACTTTCCTGTATTGTAAGAACCACTCTGTCCCTGCTCTTCTGTAAAATGATTGAGGGAACAGTGTATACTTGGGGTTAAAAACAGGTTTGATTTGGGTTACGAGTGATTCTGTGTGATGAATAATGGTATTGGGAACCTGCAATATTTACAAGAATATAGAGGTGAAATATAAGTAGGAAAACAGAAATCTAGGTATGATTTGAAGCCCAGAAGGGTTTTGCCCTTGATTGGGATACTTAGCTTTGAATGATGTTCTGCAAAGATGCCTCAGATAATTCGATATACAATGGCATAGGACCTTGTACATTGGATGATTGAATTTAGAGAGAACATCCAGTCAAAAAGGGATATTCAATAGGATTAGGAAGATAGTCGGTAGGTTTAGGAAGAAGAGTGAGTATAGAATTTGGACCAAAAGTTCTTTAGCAATAGACTTTCGGTTGTTGAGTGAATGTAAATGTCAGCACATATGAAGAGTCAGTCACTATGTTGAACTGGAGAAAATATGTAGAAAAGCAGATATCAATAGAAATATTAGGAAATCAGGCAAAGTATAAAGTGAGTGATAGAATTAGACATTTTCAACAGGGTTGAGTTTGAATATATAAATTAGGAAAACAACAAATATGTAGTCACCAATAGGATTGACAATTGACAGCATTAGGCAACCTGGACATGGATGTTTTTAGAAATCCATGTTCACTTTCCATTTAGGCTTTGGTACAATCATAAGTGTGACCTTTCCATTTTTTGTCCAGAATATTACTGTAATAATGAGGTGACATGAGTATTTCTTTCACCATTTCTGGGAGCAATATATTGAAGATGTAAAATGAGAATCCTGGTTACAAAGAGGTGTACCCTGTTTCTAGGAATATAGAGAAAAAGCATGAATAGACCATACTGTGAATAAATAATATAACTTTTTTGAACTTTAAATAATGAACTGAACTGATATCTGAAAAATTAAAGGAAATCGTATATTGATATACAATCATTCATTCCAACCAGGTATATATGTAATGGAAATATTTGTGTTTTGGTTTATCATGAAGAGTGTGTGACGTTTTCTTCAAAATGATTATGGAAATTCAAAATAATGTGTTTGGAAAGAAGTCTCATGAAAAGACCAGTCAAGAAACCCTGACAATACATGTGTTCTGAAGCAAGAAGTGGTGAAAGTTGAAACAAATGCTTATTAATTTGTGAACTTGTGGATGAAATGTATATCCTGTGATGTGCAAAAACTGATGAAACATTAATGTACCAGTGTCGAATACAAATGAATGACAAATTACATATCATGTCCCATAGGAGTCTACTTGCATTGATGTTAGACTGGGTCAGTTACTGTAGAATAATTAGGATTTGTATGCACCATTCACTGAAGTTAGTTTTCAGTACTAGGAAACAAATATGTATTTCAGGTGGATGAATATTTCTGATTATCATCCTGTGAAAAGTGGATTATAAATCCACATACATGAACATGAATGAATTTAGAGAGTGTATATTAGACACATATATTTCATATTTTGAAAAATTTGGAGAGTATATCTATATCTATATCTATATCTATATCTATATCTATACACACACACACACACACACACACACACACACACACACACAACTCACAGACATTAAAAAGTACCAATATAAATGCCAATCGAAATTCATCAGTAAATATGTATCATCCACAAATGCAAAAATATTTATTTTACTGAACATGAGCTAATGAATAATGTTGTTCTACTAGGACGCTCTCCTATAAGTTGAATTTTCATTTCCAACAGCATTTAGGAGGAGTGAACTCTTCTCACAATTTGTATCTGCCAAGACAGCCACCTCACAAAAATGTACGTGTGATACCTGGTAGGATTCTATATATGCATATAAATATACATGTGTGAATAGACTACAGAAAAAGGAAGCAAAAATTCACATATTTGTTAAGTTTAAAACACATGGAGAATATTTCAAATAAATTTGACTAGATTTATAACTCCTACCTTATATAATGCAAATGTCAAGTCCAACTAGACAACATGTCTCCTCTGAAGTACTTGTATTTCTAATGTGTTGGGTTAATTTTCTCCATTATATTAGGATGAATAGTCTGAGTCTACTAGGTATGGGTTAGTGTCAGGGATTCAGTATTTCGAATGGAAAATTGGAAAATGAATCCAATGTGTATGTAAATATATGCTGCACAAATATCCTCCCGCTCTCATCCAGAACAATGCCTTGACATTACCTTCACCCCAAGTAAGACACAATTAGAGGAGAAGAGTTACAAAATCAGTGAATACATATCTGGAATGGAAAATGCTCAGGAGTTCACAACCTTGGAGGTGGTAGAGGAGTTTCCAAAACTAAGGGACAGGGTAAACACTCCACAAACATGGAGCTCTGCTGGCCTAAAAACTTTTTGAGAAACTGCCTCTGAGCTTCCACACTTGAAATATATGTAGTTTTCTGGAGATTTGGCTTCCTCTGTAGTGAGACCATCAAAGCTGGGTCTGCATCTATGTGACCTGGAGGACATGGTTTCTTATTTTCCAATGAACAAGATGAAGCAGTGCTGAATCCTCTCTTTGTAGGTAAACTGAGGCCACTGGGGACTAAGTGTCTCCCCGTGTGGACTGTGAAGCCATTTGGTCCTCTTCCACTTTTTGTGGTGTTTTTGCTGCTGCACTGTGAGTTTGGTATTTGTTTCACGAAATACTAGGAGCTAAACTGGGACACAGTGCTGGAGGGAGTTCTGTCACGTGTGGTGGGTCAGGGTCTGCAAGAGAATGCACCAACTAGGCTCCTATCTCTCACAGCTTGCCCCATTGCCCCCTTGTCCATATCAACCTGATTCTTAATTTTCCTCTGAAAACTCTCCATATAACAAGATGCCTTTACATATAAGGGTCTGTTGGCTGCACCATGTCAGTTACAAGCCATTTGGAATCCAATGGTAGATCCACATGGCCCTACCACGGATGTTTTATCAAACACCTCCCCACCACTGCTCTAGACCCACTACTCAGCAGGCTCCAAATTTCTGGCATCTCTGTTCTACACCATTTTCATGAAACTCAGTAAATCAAGGCACTGTCTGGTATACTCATGATCAGCAACAGGACATCCAATGTTTCTCCAGTGCCACCTGGTCATAGGAATTTCAAAAATTTCATGGTATTTATCTAGCCATTTTTCAACCATGAAGTTGGAGGCACTGTGGGTTTCAGTTCATTCAGCAAACATTAAATGGTGAGGAAGCTCATTTCAATGAAATCTCTGGAGAACTCTCACAGGCATGGCTTCCCAAAGAGTGGACAAAAGGTCACATTAGGCCAGGCCCATTGAGGTCTACAATGTGAGGTCCATGTGTGTTTTGACTCTCAACTATGGCTGCCATTTCATTAAGAATAAAATCATGTGATATCCTTGCTGAGATTCCCAGGCCTCTGTGGAAATCCACCCGGGGCCTAGGTCTCAGTTTCCAAGAGCGACTTTCATGCGTGGCCTCTTAAAATCCCAACAAAATTCATGGCAATGCTTCTCTGAGTTCAGTTCCAAAACCCAGTCTCTAAGGGGAATCACACCAGAGTTCAAGCCCACGTGGACCCAGTCATTTTTTCCAATGCCACACAAATGACCAAAATTAAAACCAAAACACTCCCACATGGCCCTCATCTTATTTCATATAGTCAATCATCTTAACCTCTGGCTGGAGGTTTCCATGAGGGGCGCAGCCCAAGACAGTGTCCAAAATCAGCTCGTTTGCCCCTCATTTGTCTAAAGTCAGGGTAGCCTGAACACCGTTTCTGTGAACCAGGAGTGAACAAATAAGCCTGCGGTTAATACTTCTGTGTTTCTCCAATTTGAGGCCTACTGATTTTAGGTATCGATTCTTTAGGTGATTTAGAGTCATGCGAAAACACAAGTACCTCTGCAGGGCTTTGAAGAACTCATTTGACCCAAAGAATCCCTATTGTCATTTGATGGAGTGCAGGAACCTAACAGAGGAAGGCAAGAGACTTCATCCACAATGAATGAAATTTTTTGCCATTTTGGTTTTGGAAGCTCACATGGGATCATTCTTAAGATCCATCAGGTGCTGAGAATCTAAGTCACAGCCACACACAGGCCCAAGAGGCTGATAAAGACACATCCCTTTCCAAAGCAATTAAGCAAAGAGCCACAGGTGAGGCCCATTCATTTCCATTTGAAAACTGTTTTCTTCAGGCTTCACAAAGGGGTGGCCTGAGGCAAAGACCTTCCTGACATTCAGTGCAACACAACAATAAGTAAGCAAAAGGCCCAAAGCAGGGTTTCTGCACTGAGACTTTCCTGGTCACACTGATATCTGAGTTTTCTGAGATGCTCGCCATTCTCTTCAGCTATCCAGTACATGGCCATGTCACAGAGCTTGGAGGTGGTACATATTTTGGACACAAATCCATGAGCCTATTCTGGAGAGTGGCCAGAATTCAGGAAGAAAACTACAACTTAGAAAGATAGCAGGTGTTGCACATCGATAAGACAAGCTGCAGTCCTTTCATATATTTTGCATGGGAAGATTTATACTAGACAGGACACATCCATTAATGCATTCTCTTTTCTAATGTCTACAACAACGGACACAGTGGGATACACAGAAACAGAAACACTCGCCGTGTCAAATGACTTACTTGAAACTGTCCACTCCAAACCAAACAAACCGACTTTTCTATCTATTCTCAGAACATGAGACAAAACAACAAACCCACACCCACTCCCACAAAGGCACCTCCTTCCCCCAAGTACGTCTCTGACTATCCGGAGTGTCCTCTGACTGGTGGGCCATACTATGTTCCCCCGAAATGGCCTGTCTTCTCTCAGATCTTGTTTCCTTGACCAACTCTGTGAAGATGTCAGGAAAAAGTGGTTAGCCACTACCTGTTTTCTCAGGAAAGGTCTATCTTCAGAGCTCTCCTGGCATTTGGCCATCCTCACATCATTAGGTACCAAGAAAACTGGCTCTGTCCTTGGTAAATCCAAACAAGTGAGCCCACTGGGACTGGGACTGGGACTGCCTCTGGGTGCCTGGCTTCTTGGATACCAAGTTCAGAGAGTTCCATCACCAAGGAAATGAGGTATGTCACATTCTGTGAACTGAATGAGGTCACTGCCTTGGCAACCACTTTGTCCTAACAGTTGCTTCCAAAGGTAACATAAGATGGAGGTTGCCCCTACTTCCTGTGACACTTTCATAAGGTAGAATGTATATCACCATTGGCACCCGGGAACAGCTCTCCACTCAGCCCTGGTTTGGTCCATCTTCTGTACAATAAGAAGAGAGAGAGGCAGATTCAGACACATCCCTTCATCCTGACCAGGTTGTTTGCCATGGAAGATGACTTTTGCTCTCTCAGGTGCTTCATACCTGCCTACAACTTCTCCAGGTATCATTTGTGCATGGACATTTGAGGTTCTCATCAGGTGGAAGGTCCCCAACTTTCCTGTATTGTAAGAACCACTCTGTCCCTGCTCTTCTGTAAAATGATTGAGGGAACAGTGTATACTTGGGGTTAAAAACAGGTTTGATTTGGGTTACGAGTGATTCTGTGTGATGAATAATGGTATTGGGAACCTGCAATATTTACAAGAATATAGAGGTGAAATATAAGTAGGAAAACAGAAATCTAGGTATGATTTGAAGCCCAGAAGGGTTTTGCCCTTGATTGGGATACTTAGCTTTGAATGATGTTCTGCAAGGATGCCTCAGATAATTCGATATACAATGGCATAGGACCTTGTACATTGGATGATTGAATTTAGAGAGAACATCCAGTCAAAAAGGGATATTCAATAGGATTAGGAAGATAGTCGGTAGGTTTAGGAAGAAGAGTGAGTGTAGAATTTGGACCAAAAGTTCTTTAGCAATAGACTTTCGGGTGTTGAGTGAATGTAAATGTCAGCACATATGAAGAGTCAGTCACTATGTTGAACTGGGGAAAATATGTAGAAAAGCAGATATCAATAGAAATATTAGGAAATCAGGCAAAGTATAAAGTGAGTGATAGAATTAGACATTTTCAACAGGGTTGAGTTTGAATATATAAATTAGGAAAAAAACAAATATGTAGTCACCAATAGGATTGACAATTGACAGCATTAGGCAACCTGTACATGGATGTATTTAGAAATCCATGTTCACTTTCCATTTAGGCTTTGGTACAATCATAAGTGTGACCTTTCCATTTTTTGTCCAGAATATTAGTGTGATAATGAGGTGACATGAGTATTTCTTTCACCATTTCTGGGAGCAATATATTGAAGATGTAAAATGAGAATCGGGGTTACAAAGAGGTGTACCCTGTTTCTAGGAATATAGAGAAAAAGCATAAATAGACCATACTGTGAATAAATAATATAACTTTTTTTAACTTTAAATAATGAACTGAACTGATATCTGAAAAATTAAAGGAAATCGTATATTGATATACAATCATTCATTCCAACCAGGTATATATGTAATGGAAATATTTGTGTTTTGGTTTATCATGAAGAGTGTGTGACGTTTGCTTCAAAATGATTATGGAAATTCAAAATAATGTGTTTGGAAAGAAGTCTCATGAAAAGACCAGTCAAGAAACCCTGACAATACATGTGTTCTGAAGCAAGAAGTGGTGAATGTTGAAACAAATGCTTATTAATTTGTGAACTTGTGGATGAAATGTATATCCTGTGATGTGCAAAAACTGAAGAAACAATAATGTACCAGTGTCGAATACAAATGAATGACAAATTACATATCATGTCCCATAGGAGTCTACTTGCATTGATGTTAGACTGGGTCAGTTACTGTAGAATATTAGGATTTGTATGCACCATTCACTGAAGTTAGTTTTCAGTACTAGGAAACAAATATGTATTTCAGGTGGATGAATATTTCTGATTATCATCTTGTGAAAAGTGGATTATAAATCCACATACATGAACATGAATGAATTTAGAGAGTGTATATTAGACACATATATTTCATATTTTGAAAAATTTGGAGAGTATATCTATATCTATATCTATATCTATATCTATACACACACACACACACACACACACACACACACACAACTCACAGACATTAAAAAGTACCAATATAAATGCCAATCGAAATTCATCAGTAAATATGTATCATCCACAAATGCAAAAATATTTATTTTACTGAACATGAGCTAATGAATAATGTTGTTCTACTAGGACGCTCTCCTATAAGTTGAATTTTCATTTCCAACAGCATTTAGGAGGAGTGAACTCTTCTCACAATTTGTATCTGCCAAGACAGCCACCTCACAAAAATGTACGTGTGATACCTGGTAGGATTCTATATATGCATATAAATATACATGTGTGAATAGACTACAGAAAAAGGAAACAAAAATTCACATATTTGTTAAGTTTAAAACACATGGAGAATATTTCAAATAAATTTGACTAGACTTATAACTCCTACCTTATATAATGCAAATGTCAAGTCCAACTATACAACATGTCTCCTCTGAAGTACTTGTACTTCTAATGTGTTGGGTTAATTTTCTCCATTATATTAGGATGAATAGTCTGAGTCTACTAGGTATGGGTTAGTGTCAGGGATTCAGTATTTCGAATGGAAAATTGGAAAATGAATCCAATGTGTATGTAAATATATGCTGCACAAATATCCTCCCGCTCTCATCCAGAACAATGCCTTGACATTACCTTCACCCCAAGTAAGACACAATTAGAGGAGAAGAGTTACAAAATCAGTGAATACATATCTGGAATGGAAAATGCTCAGGAGTTCACAACCTTGGAGGTGGTAGAGGAGTTTCCAAAACTAAGGGACAGGGTAAACCCTCCACAAACATGGAGCTCTGCTGGCCTAAAAACTTTTTGAGAAACTGCCTCTGAGCTTCCACACTTGAAATATATGTTGTTTTCAGGAGATTTGGCTTCCTCTGTAGTGAGAACATCAAAGCTGGGTCTGCATCTATGTGACCTGGAGGACATGGTTTCTTATTTTCCAATGAACAAGATGAAGCAGTGCTGAATCCTCTCTTTGTAGGTAAACTGAGGCCACTGGGGACTAAGTGTCTCCCCGTGTGGACTGTGAAGCCATTTGGTCCTCTTCCACTTTTTGTGGTGTTTTTGCTGCTGCACTGTGAGTTTGGTATTTGTTTCACGAAATACTAGGAGCTAAACTGGGACACAGTGCTGGAGGGAGTTCTGTCACGTGTGGTGGGTCAGGGTCTGCAAGAGAATGCACCAACTAGGCTCCTATCTCTCACAGCTTGCCCCATTGCCCCCTTGTCCATATCAACCTGATTCTTAATTTTCCTCTGAAAACTCTCCATATAACAAGACGCCTTTACATATAAGGGTCTGTTGGCTGCACCATGTCAGTTACAAGCCATTTGGAATCCAATGGTAGATCCACATGGCCCTACCACGGATGTTTTATCAAACACCTCCCCACCACTGCTCTAGACCCACTACTCAGCAGGCTCCAAATTTCTGGCATCTCTGTTCTACACCATTTTCATGAAACTCAGTAAATCAAGGCACTGTCTGGTATACTCATGATCAGCAACAGGACATCCAATGTTTCTCCAGTGCCACCTGGTCATAGGAATTTCAAAAATTTCATGGTATTTATCTAGCCATTTTTCAACCATGAAGTTGGAGGCACTGTGGCTTTCAGTTCATTCAGCAAACATTAAATGGTGAGGAAGCTCATTTCAATGAAATCTCTGGAGAACTCTCACAGGCATGGCTTCCCAAAGAGTGGACAAAAGGTCACATTAGGCCAGGCCCATTGAGGTCTACAATGTGAGGTCCATGTGTGTTTTGACTCTCAACTATGGCTGCCATTTCTTTAAGAATAAAATCATGTGATATCCTTGCTGAGATTCCCTGGCCTCTGTGGAAATCCACCCGGGGCCTAGGTCTCAGTTTCCAAGAGCGACTTTCATGCGTGGCCTCTTAAAATCCCAACAAAATTCATGGCAATGCTTCTCTGAGTTCAGTTCCAAAACACAGTCTCTAAGGGGAATCACACCAGAGTTCAAGCCCACGTGGACCCAGTCATTTTTTCCAATGCCACACAAATGACCAAAATTAAAACCAAAACTCTCCCACATGGCCCTCATCTTATTCCATATAGTAAATCATCTTAACCTCTGGCTGGAGGTTTCCATGAGGAGCGCAGCCAATGACAGTGTCCAAAATCAGCTCGTTTGCCCCTCATTTGTCTAAAGTCAGGGTAGCCTGGACACCGTTTCTGTGAACCAGGAGTGAACAAATAAGCCTGCGGTTAATACTTCTGTGTTTCTCCAATTTGAGGCCTACTGATTTTAGGTATGGATTCTTTAGGTGATTTAGAGTCATGCGAAAACACAAGCACCTCTGCAGGGCTTTGAAGAACTCATTTGACCCAAAGAATCCCTATTGTCATTTGATGGAGTGCAGGAACCTAACAGAGGAAGGCAAGAGACTTCATCCACAATGAATGAAATTTTTTGCCATTTTGGTTTTGGAAGCTCACATGGGATCATTCTTAAGATCCATCAAGTGCTGAGAATCTAAGTCACAGCCACACACAGGCCCAAGAGGCTGATAAAGACACATCCCTTTCCAAAGCAATTAAGCAAAGAGCCACAGGTGAGGCCCATTCATTTCCCTTTGAAAACTGTTTTCTTCAGGCTTCACAAAGGGGTGGCCTGAGGCAAAGACCTTCCTGACATTCAGTGCAACACAACAATAAGTAAGCAAAAGGCCCAAAGCAGGGTTTCTGCACTGAGACTTTCCTGGTCACACTGATATCTGAGTTTTCTGAGATGCTCGCCATTCTCTTCAGCTATCCAGTACATGGCCATGTCACAGAGCTTGGAGGTGGTACATATTTTGGACACAAATCCATGAGCCTATTCTGGAGAGTGGCCAGAATTCAGGAAGAAAACTACAACTTAGAAAGATAGCAGGTGTTGCACATCCATAAGACAAGCTGCAGTCCTTTCGTATATTGGGCATGGGAAGATTTATACTAGACAGGACACATCCATTAATGCATTCTCTTTTCTAATGTCTACAACAACGGACACAGTGGGATACACAGAAACAGAAACACTCGCCGTGTCAAATGACTTACTAGAAACTGTCCACTCCAAACCAAACAAACCGCCTTTTCTATCTATTCTCAGAACATGAGACAAAACAACAAACCCACACCCACTCCCACAAAGGCACCTCCTTCCCCCAAGTACGTCTGTGACTATCCGGAGTGTCCTCTGACTGGTGGGCCATACTATGTTCCCCCGAAATGGCCTGTCTTCTCTCAGATCTTGTTTCCTTGACCAACTCTGTGAAGATGTCAGGAAAAAGTGGTTAGCCACTACCTGTTTTCTCAGGAAAGGTCCATCTTCAGAGCTCTCCTGGCATTTGGCCATCCTCACATCATTAGGTACCAAGAAAACTGACTCTGTCCTTGGTAAATCCAAACAAGTGAGCCCACTGGGACTGGGACTGGGACTGCCTCTGGGTGCCTGGCTTCTTGGATACCAAGTTTAGAGAGTTCCATCACCAAGGAAATGAGGTATGTCACATTCTTTGGAACTGAATGAGGTCACTGTCTTGGCAACCACTTTGTCCTAACAGTTGCTTCCAAGGGTAACATAAGATGGAGGTTGCCCCTACTTCCTGTGACACTTTCATAAGGTAGAATGTATATCACCATTGGCACCCGGGAACAGCTCTCCACTCAGCCCTGGTTTGGTCCATCTTCTGTACAATAAGAAGAGAGAGAGGCAGATTCAGACACATCCCTTCATCCTGACCAGGTTGTTTGCCATGGAAGATGACTTTTGCTCTCTCAGGTGCTTCATACCTGCCTACAACTTCTCCAGGTATCATTTGTGCATGGACATTTGAGGTTCTCATCAGGTGGAAGGTCCCCAACTTTCCTGTATTGTAAGAACCACTCTGTCCCTGCTCTTCTGTAAAATGATTGAGGGAACAGTGTATACTTGGGGTTAAAAACAGGTTTGATTTGGGTTACGAGTGATTCTGTGTGATGAATAATGGTATTGGGAACCTGCAATATTTACAAGAATATAGAGGTGAAATATAAGTAGGAAAACAGAAATCTAGGTATGATTTGAAGCCCAGAAGGGTTTTGCCCTTGATTGGGATACTTAGCTTTGAATGATGTTCTGCAAAGATGCCTCAGATAATTCGATATACAATGGCATAGGACCTTGTACATTGGATGATTGAATTTAGAGAGAACATCCAGTCAAAAAGGGATATTCAATAGGATTAGGAAGATAGTCGGTAGGTTTAGGAAGAAGAGTGAGTGTAGAATTTGCACCAAAAGTTCTTTAGCAATAGACTTTCGGTTGTTGAGTGAATGTAAATGTCAGCACATATGAAGAGTCAGTCACTATGTTGAACTGGGGAAAATATGTAGAAAAGCAGATATCAATAGAAATATTAGGAAATCAGGCAAAGTATAAAGTGAGTGATAGAATTAGACATTTTCAACAGGGTTGAGTTTGAATATATAAATTAGGAAAAAAACAAATATGTAGTCACCAATAGGATTGACAATTGACAGCATTAGGCAACCTGGACATGGATGTTTTTAGAAATCCATGTTCACTTTCCATTTAGGCTTTGGTACAATCATAAGTGTGACCTTTCCATATTTTGTCCAGAATATTACTGTGATAATGAGGTGACATGAGTATTTCTTTCACCATTTCTGGGAGCAATATATTGAAGATGTAAAATGAGAATCGGGGTTACAAAGAGGTGTACCCTGTTTCTAGGAATATAGAGAAAAAGCATGAATAGACCATACTGTGAATAAATAATATAACTTTTTTGAACTTTAAATAATGAACTGAACTGATATCTGAAAAATTAAAGGAAATCTTATATTGATATACAATCATTCATTCCAACCAGGTATATATGTAATGGAAATATTTGTGTTTTGGTTTATCATGAAGAGTGTGTGACGTTTGCTTCAAAATGATTATGGAAATTCAAAATAATGTGTTTGGAAAGAAGTCTCATGAAAAGACCAGTCAAGAAACCCTGACAATACATGTGTTCTGAAGCAAGAAGTGGTGAAAGTTGAAACAAATGCTTATTAATTTGTGAACTTGTGGATGAAATGTATATCCTGTGATGTGCAAAAACTGAAGAAACAATAATGTACCAGTGTCGAATACAAATGAATGACAAATTACATATCATGTCCCATAGGAGTCTACTTGCATTGATGTTAGACTGGGTCAGTTACTGTAGAATAATTAGGATTTGTATGCACCATTCACTGAAGTTAGTTTTCAGTACTAGGAAACAAATATGTATTTCAGGTGGATGAATATTTCTGATTATCATCTTGTGAAAAGTGGATTATAAATCCACATACATGAACATGAATGAATTTAGAGAGTGTATATTAGACACATATATTTCATATTTTGAAAAATTTGGAGAGTATATCTATATCTATATCTATATCTATACACACACACTCACACACACACACACACAACTCACAGACATTAAAAAGTACCAATATAAATGCCAATCGAAATTCATCAGTAAATATGTATCATCCACAAATGCAAAAATATTTATTTTACTGAACATGAGCTAATAAATAATGTTGTTCTACTAGGACGCTCTCCTATAGGTTGAATTTTCATTTCCAACAGCATTTAGGAGGAGTGAACTCTTCTCACAATTTGTATCTGCCAAGACAGCCACCTCACAAAAATGTACGTGTGACACCTGGTAGGATTCTATGTATGCATATAAATATACGTGTGTGAAGAGACTACAGAAAAAGGAAACAAGAATTCACAAATTTGTTAAGTTTAAAACACATGGAGAATATTTCAAATAAATTTGACTAGATTTATAACTCCTACCTTATATAATGCAAATGTCAAGTCCAACTATACAACATGTCTCCTCTGAAGTACTTGTATTTCTAATGTGTTGGGTTAATTTTCTCCATTATATTAGGATGAATAGTCTGAGTCTACTAGGTATGGGTTAGTGTCAGGGATTCAGTATTTCGAATGGAAAATTGGAAAATGAATAAAATGTGTATGTAAATATATGCTGCACAAATATCCTCCCGCTCTCATCCAGAACAATGCCTTGACATTACCTTCACCCCAAGTAAGACACAATTAGAGGAGAAGAGATACAAAATCAGTGAATACGTATCTGGAATGGAAAATGCTCAGGAGTTCACAACCTTGGAGGTGGTAGAGGAGTTTCCAAAACTAAGGGACAGGGTAAACACTCCACAAACATGGAGCTCTGCTGGCCTAAAAACTTTTTGAGAAACTGCTCTGAGCTTCCACACTTGAAATATATGTTGTTTTCAGGAGATTTGGCTTCCTCTGTAGTGAGAACATCAAAGCTGGGTCTGCATCTATGTGACCTGGAGGACATGGTTTCTTATTTTCCAATGAACAAGATGAAGCAGTGCTGAATCCTCTCTTTGTAGGTAAACTGAGGCCACTGGGGACTAAGTGTCTCCCCGTGTGGACTGTGAAGCCATTTTGTCCTCTTCCACTTTTTGTGGTGTATTTGCTGGTGCACTGTGAGTTTGGTATTTGTTTCACGAAATACTAGGAGCTAAATTGGAACACAGTGCTGGAGGGAGTTCTGTCACGTGTGGTGGGTCAGGGTCTGCAAGAGAATGCACCAACTAGGCTCCTATCTCTCACAGCTTGCCCCATTGCCCCCTTGTCCATATCAACCTGATTCTTAATTTTCCTCTGAAAACTCTCCATATAACAAGATGCCTTTACATATAAGGGTCTGTTGGCTGCACCATGTCAGTTACAAGCCATTTGGAATCCAATGGTAGATCCACATGGCCCTACCACGGATGTTTTATCAAACACCTCCCCACCACTGCTCTAGACCCACTACTCAGCAGGCTCCAAATTTCTGGCATCTCTGTTCTACACCATTTTCATGAAACTCAGTAAATCAAGGCACTGTCTGGTATACTCATGATCAGCAACAGGACATCCAATGTTTCTCCAGTGCCACCTGGTCATAGGAATTTCAAAAATTTCATGGTATTTATCTAGCCATTTTTCAAGCATGAAGTTGGAGGCACTGTGGGTTTCAGTTCATTCAGCAAACATTAAATGGTGAGGAAGCTCATTTCAATGAAATCTCTGGAGAACTCTCACAGGCATGGCTTCCCAAAGAGTGGACAAAAGGTCACATTAGGCCAGGCCCATTGAGGTCTACAATGTGAGGTCCATGTGTGTTTTGACTCTCAACTATGGCTGCCATTTCTTTAAGAATAAAATCATGTGATATCCTTGCTGAGATTCCCAGGCCTCTGTGGAAATCCACCCGGGGCCTAGGTCTCAGTTTCCACGAGCGACTTTCATGCGTGGCCTCTTAAAATCCCAACAAAATTCATGGCAATGCTTCTCTGAGTTCAGTTCCAAAACCCAGTCTCTAAGGGGAATCACACCAGAGTTCAAGCCCACGTGGACCCAGTCATTTTTTCCAATGCCACACAAATGACCAAAATTAAAACCAAAACACTCCCACATGGCCCTCATCTTATTTCATATAGTCAATCATCTTAACCTCTGGCTGGAGGTTTCCATGAGGGGCGCAGCCCAAGACAGTGTCCAAAATCAGCTCGTTTGCACCTCATTTGTCTAAAGTCAGGGTAGCCTGGACACCGTTTCTGTGAACCAGGAGTGAACAAATAAGCCTGCGGTTAATACTTCTGTGTTTCTCCAATTTGAGGCCTACTGATTTTAGGTATCGATTCTTTAGGTGATTTAGAGTCATGCGAAAACACAAGCACCTCTGCAGGGCTTTGAAGAACTCATTTGACCCAAAGAATCCCTATTGTCATTTATTGGAGTGCAGGAACCTAACAGAGGAAGGCAAGAGACTTCATCCACAATGAATGAAATTTTTTGCCATTTTGGTTTTGGAAGCTCACATGGGATCATTCTTAAGATCCATCAGGTGCTGAGAATCTAAGTCACAGCCACACACAGGCCCAAGAGGCTGATAAAGACACATCCCTTTCCAAAGCAATTAAGCAAAGAGCCACAGGTGAGGCCCATTCATTTCCATTTGAAAACTGTTTTCTTCAGGCTTCACAAAGCGGTGGCCTGAGGCAAAGTCCTTCCTGACATTCAGTGCAACACAACAATAAGTAAGCAAAAGGCCCAAAGCAGGGTTTCTGCACTGAGACTTTCCTGGTCACACTGATATCTGAGTTTTCTGAGATGCTCGCCATTCTCTTCAGCTATCCAGTACATGGCCATGTCACAGAGCTTGGAGGTGGTACATATTTTGGACACAAATCCATGAGCCTATTCTGGAGAGTGGCCAGAATTCAGGAAGAAAACTACAACTTAGAAAGATAGCAGGTGTTGCACATCGATAAGACAAGCTGCAGTCCATTCATATATTGGGCATGGGAAGATTTATACTAGACAGGACACATCCATTAATGCATTCTCTTTTCTAATGTCTACAACAACGGACACAGTGGGATACACAGAAACAGAAACACTCGCCGTGTCAAATGACTTACTAGAAACTGTCCACTCCAAACCAAACAAACCGCCTTTTCTATCTATTCTCAGAACATGAGACAAAACAACAAACCCACACCCACTCCCACAAAGGCACCTCCTTCCCCCAAGTACTTCTGTGACTATCCGGAGTGTCCTCTGACTGGTGGGCCTTACTATGTTCCCCCGAAATGGCCTGTCTTCTCTCAGATCTTGTTTCCTTGACCAACTCTGTGAAGATGTCAGGAAAAAGTGGTTAGCCACTACCTGTTTTCTCAGGAACGGTCCATCTTCAGAGCTCTCCTGGCATTTGGCCATCCTCACATCATTAGGTACCAAGAAAACTGACTCTGTCCTTGGTAAATCCAAACAAGTGAGCCCACTGAGACTGGGACTGGGACTGCCTCTGGGTGCCTGGCTTCTTGGATACCAAGTTCAGAGAGTTCCATCACCAAGGAAATGAGGTATTTCACATTCTTTGGAACTGAATGAGGTCACTGCCTTAGCAACCACTTTGTCCTAACAGTTGCTTCCAAGGGTAACATAAGATGGAGGTTGCCCCTACTTCCTGTGACACTTTCATAAGGTAGAATGTATATCACCATTGGCACCCGGGAACAGCTCTCCACTCAGCCCAGGTTTGGTCCATCTTCTGTACAATAAGAAGAGAGAGAGGCAGATTCAGACACATCCCTTCATCCTGACCAGGTTGTTTGCCATGGAAGATGACTTTTGCTCTCTCAGGTGCTTCATACCTGCCTACAACTTCTCCAGGTATCATTTGTGCATGGACATTTGAGGTTCTCATCAGGTGGAAGGTCCCCAACTTTCCTGTATTGTAAGAACCACTCTGTCCCTGCTCTTCTGTAAAATGATTGAGGGAACAGTGTATACTTGGGGTTAAAAACAGGTTTGATTTGGGTTACGAGTGATTCTGTGTGATGAATAATGGTATTGGGAACCCGCAATATTTACAAGAATATAGAGGTGAAATATAAGTAGGAAAACAGAAATCTAGGTATGATTTGAAGCCCAGAAGGGTTTTGCCCTTGATTGGGATACTTAGCTTTGAATGATTTTCTGCAAAGATGCCTCAGATAATTCGATATACAATGGCATAGGACCTTGTACATTGGATGATTGAATTTAGAGAGAACATCCAGTCAAAAAGGGATATTCAATAGGATTAGGAAGATAGTCGGTAGGTTTAGGAAGAAGAGTGAGTATAGAATTTGGACCAAAAGTTCTTTAGCAATAGACTTTCGGTTGTTGAGTGAATGTAAATGTCAGCACATATGAAGAGTCAGTCACTATGTTGAACTGGGGAAAATATGTAGAAAAGCAGATATCAATAGAAATATTAGGAAATCAGGCAAAGTATAAAGTGAGTGATAGAATTAGACATTTTCAACAGGGTTGAGTTTGAATATATAAATTAGGAAAAAAACAAATATGTAGTCACCAATAGGATTGACAATTGACAGCATTAGGCAACCTGGACATGGATGTTTTTAGAAATCCATGTTCACTTTCCATTTAGGCTTTGGTACAATCATAAGTGTGACCTTTCCATTTTTTGTCCAGAATATTACTGTGATAATGAGGTGACATGAGTATTTCTTTCACCATTTCTGGGAGCAATATATTGAAGATGTAAAATGAGAATCGGGGGTACAAAGAGGTGTACCCTGTTTCTAGGAATATAGAGAAAAAGCATGAATAGACCATACTGTGAATAAATAATATAACATTTTTGAACTTTAAATAATGAACTGAACTGATATCTGAAAAATTAAAGGAAATCGTATATTGATATACAATCATTCATTCCAACCAGGTATATATGTAATGGAAATATTTGTGTGTTTGTTTATCATGAAGAGTGTGTGACGTTGGCTTCAAAATGATTATGGAAATTCAAAATAATGTGTTTGGAAAGAAGTCTCATGAAAAGACCAGTCAAGAAACCCTGACAATACATGTGTTCTGAAGCAAGAAGTGGTGAAAGTTGAAACAAATGCTTATTAATTTGTGAACTTGTTTATGAAATGTATATCCTGTGATGTGCAAAAACTGAAGAAAAAATAATGTACCAGTGTCGAATACAAATGAATGACAAATTACATATCATGTCCCATAGGAGTCTACTTGCATTGATGTTAGACTGGGTCAGTTACAGTAGAATAATTAGGATTTGTATGCACCATTCACTGAAGTTAGTTTTCAGTACTAGGAATCAAATATGTATTTCAGGTGGATGAATATTTCTGATTATCATCTTGTGAAAAAGTGGATTATAAATCCACATACATGAACATGAATGAATTTAGAGAGTGTATATTAGACACATATATTTCATATTTTGAAAAATTTGGAGAGTATATCTATATCTATATCTATATCTATACACACACACTCACACACACAAACACACAACTCACAGACATTAAAAAGTACCAATATAAATGCCAATCGAAATTCATCAGTAAATATGTATCATCCACAAATGCAAAAATATTTATTTTACTGAACATGAGCTAATAAATAATGTTGTTCTACTAGGACGCTCTCCTATAAGTTGAATTTTCATTTCCAACAGCATTTAGGAGGAGTGAACTCTTCTCACAATTTGTATCTGCCAAGACAGCCACCTCACAAAAATGTACGTGTGACACCTGGTAGGATTCTATGTATGCATATAAATATACGTGTGTGAAGAGACTACAGAAAAAGGAAACAAGAATTCACAAATTTGTTAAGTTTAAAACACATGGAGAATATTTCAAATAAATTTGACTAGATTTATAACTCCTACCTTATATAATGCAAATGTCAAGTCCAACTATACAACATGTCTCCTCTGAAGTACTTGTATTTCTAATGTGTTGGGTTAATTTTCTCCATTATATTAGGATGAATAGTCTGAGTCTACTAGGTATGGGTTAGTGTCAGGGATTCAGTATTTCGAATGGAAAATTGGAAAATGAATAAAATGTGTATGTAAATATATGCTGCACAAATATCCTCCCGCTCTCATCCAGAACAATGCCTTGACATTACCTTCACCCCAAGTAAGACACAATTAGAGGAGAAGAGTTACAAAATCAGTGAATACGTATCTGGAATGGAAAATGCTCAGGAGTTCACAACCTTGGAGGTGGTAGAGGAGTTTCCAAAACTAAGGGACAGGGTAAACACTCCACAAACATGGAGCTCTGCTGGCCTAAAAACTTTTTGAGAAACTGCTCTGAGCTTCCACACTTGAAATATATGTTGTTTTCAGGAGATTTGGCTTCCTCTGTAGTGAGAACATCAAAGCTGGGTCTGCATCTATGTGACCTGGAGGACATGGTTTCTTATTTTCCAATGAACAAGATGAAGCAGTGCTGAATCCTCTCTTTGTAGGTAAACTGAGGCCACTGGGGACTAAGTGTCTCCCCGTGTGGACTGTGAAGCCATTTTGTCCTCTTCCACTTTTTGTGGTGTATTTGCTGGTGCACTGTGAGTTTGGTATTTGTTTCACGAAATACTAGGAGCTAAATTGGAACACAGTGCTGGAGGGAGTTCTGTCACGTGTGGTGGGTCAGGGTCTGCAAGAGAATGCACCAACTAGGCTCCTATCTCTCACAGCTTGCCCCATTGCCCCCTTGTCCATATCAACCTGATTCTTAATTTTCCTCTGAAAACTCTCCATATAACAAGATGCCTTTACATATAAGGGTCTGTTGGCTGCACCATGTCAGTTACAAGCCATTTGGAATCCAATGGTAGATCCACATGGCCCTACCACGGATGTTTTATCAAACACCTCCCCACCACTGCTCTAGACCCACTACTCAGCAGGCTCCAATTTTCTGGCATCTCTGTTCTACACCATTTTCATGAAACTCAGTAAATCAAGGCACTGTCTGGTATACTCATGATCAGCAACAGGACATCCAATGTTTCTCCAGTGCCACCTGGTCATAGGAATTTCAAAAATTTCATGGTATTTATCTAGCCATTTTTCAAGCATGAAGTTGGAGGCACTGTGGGTTTCAGTTCATTCAGCAAACATTAAATGGTGAGGAAGCTCATTTCAATGAAATCTCTGGAGAACTCTCACAGGCATGGCTTCCCAAAGAGTGGACAAAAGGTCACATTAGGCCAGGCCCATTGAGGTCTACAATGTGAGGTCCATGTGTGTTTTGACTCTCAACTATGGCTGCCATTTCTTTAAGAATAAAATCATGTGATATCCTTGCTGAGATTCCCAGGCCTCTGTGGAAATCCACCCGGGGCCTAGGTCTCAGTTTCCAAGAGCGACTTTCATGCGTGGCCTCTTAAAATCCCAACAAAATTCATGGCAATGCTTCTCTGAGTTCAGTTCCAAAACCCAGTCTCTAAGGGGAATCACACCAGAGTTCAAGCCCACGTGGACCCAGTCATTTTTTCCAATGCCACACAAATGACCAAAATTAAAACCAAAACACTCCCACATGGCCCTCATCTTATTTCATATAGTCAATCATCTTAACCTCTGGCTGGAGGTTTCCATGAGGGGCGCAGCCCAAGACAGTGTCCAAAATCAGCTCGTTTGCACCTCATTTGTCTAAAGTCAGGGTAGCCTGGACACCGTTTCTGTGAACCAGGAGTGAACAAATAAGCCTGCGGTTAATACTTCTGTGTTTCTCCAATTTGAGGCCTACTGATTTTAGGTATCGATTCTTTAGGTGATTTAGAGTCATGCGAAAACACAAGCACCTCTGCAGGGCTTTGAAGAACTCATTTGACCCAAAGAATCCCTATTGTCATTTGATGGAGTGCAGGAACCTAACAGAGGAAGGCAAGAGACTTCATCCACAATGAATGAAATTTTTTGCCATTTTGGTTTTGGAAGCTCACATGGGATCATTCTTAAGATCCATCAGGTGCTGAGAATCTAAGTCACAGCCACACACAGGCCCAAGAGGCTGATAAAGACACATCCCTTTCCAAAGCAATTAAGCAAAGAGCCACAGGTGAGGCCCATTCATTTCCATTTGAAAACTGTTTTCTTCAGGCTTCACAAAGGGGTGGCCTGAGGCAAAGACCTTCTTGACATTCAGTGCAACACAACAATAAGTAAGCAAAAGGCCCAAAGCAGGGTTTCTGCACTGAGACTTTCCTGGTCACACTGATATCTGAGTTTTCTGAGATGCTCGCCATTCTCTTCAGCTATCCAGTACATGGCCATGTCACAGAGCTTGGAGGTGGTACATATTTTGGACACAAATCCATGAGCCTATTCTGGAGAGTGGCCAGAATTCAGGAAGAAAACAACAACTTAGAAAGATAGCAGGTGTTGCACATTGATAAGACAAGCTGCAGTCCATTCATATATTGGGCAGGATGAATTATGGGATGATTTATACTAGACAGGACACATTCATTAATGCATTCTCTTTTCTAATGTCTACAACAACGGACACAGTGGGATACACAAAACACTCGCCGTGTCAAATGACTTACTAGAAACTGTCCACTCCAAACCAAACAAACCACCTTTCCTATCTATTCTCAGAACATGAGACAAAACAACAAACCCACACCCACTCCCACAAAGGCACCTCCTTCCCCCAAGTAGGTCTGTGACTATCCGGAGTGTCCTCTGACTGGTGGGCCATACTATGTTCCCCCGAAATGGCCTGTCTTCTCTCAGATCTTGTTTCCTTGACCAACTTTGTGAAGATGTCAGGAAAAAGTGGTTAGCCACTACCTGTTTTCTCAGGAACGGTCCATCTTCAGAGCTCTCCTGGCATTTGGCCATCCTCACATCATTAGGTACCAAGAAAACTGACTCTGTCCTTGGTAAATCCAAACAAGTGAGCCCACTGGGACTGGGACTGGGACTGCCTCTGGGTGCCTGGCTTCTTGGATACCAAGTTCAGAGAGTTCCATCACCAAGGAAATGAGGTATGTCACATTCTTTGGAACTGAATGAGGTCACTGCCTTGGCAACCACTTTGTCCTAACAGTTGCTTCCAAGGGTAACATAAGATGGAGGTTGCCCCTACTTCCTGTGACACTTTCATAAAGTAGAATGTATGTCAACCATTGGCACCCGGGAACAGCTCTCCACTCAGGCCTGGTTTGGTCCATCTTCTCTACAATAAGAAGAGAGAGATTCAGATTCAGACACATCCCTTCATCCTGACCAGGTTGTTTGCCATGGAAGATGACTTTTGCTCTCTCAGGTGCTTCATACCTGCCTACAACTTCTCCAGGTATCATTTGTGCATGGACATTTGAGGTTCTCATCAGGTGGAAGGTCCCCAACTTTCCTGTATTGTAAGAACCACTCTGTCCCTGCTCTTCTGTAAAATGATTGAGGGAACAGTGTATACTTGGGGTTAAAAACAGGTTTGATTTGGGTTACGAGTGATTCTGTGTGATGAATAATGGTATTGGGAACCTGCAATATTTACAAGAATATAGAGGTGAAATATAAGTAGGAAAACAGAAATCTAGGTATGATTTGAAGCCCAGAAGGGTTTTGCCCTTGATTGGGATACTTAGCTTTGAATGATGTTCTGCACAGATGCCTCAGATAATTCGATATACAATGGCATAGGACCTTGTACATTGGATGATTGAATTTAGAGGAGAACATCCAGTCAAAAAGGGATATTCAGTAGGATTAGGAAGATAGTCGGTAGGTTTAGGAAGAAAAGTGAGTATAGGATTTGGACCAAAAGTTCTTTAGCAATAGACTTTCGGTTGTTGAGTGAATGTAAATGTCAGCACATATGAAGAGTCAGTCACTATGTTGAACTGGGGAAAATATGTAGAAAAGCAGATATCAATAGAAACATTACGAAATCAGGCAAAGTATAAAGTGAGTGATAGAATTAGACATTTTCAACAGGGTTGAGTTTGAATATATAAATTAGGAAAAAAACAAATATGTAGTCACCAATTGGATTGACAATTGACAGCATTAGGCAACCTGGGCATGGATGTTTTTAGAAATCCATGTTCACTTTCCATTTAGGCTTTGGTACAATCATAAGTGTGACCTTTCCATTTTTTGTCCAGAATATTACTGTGATAATGAGGTGACATGAGTATTTCTTTCACCATTTCTGGGAGCAATATATTGAAGGTGTAAAATGAGAATCGGGGGTACAAAGAGGTGTACCCTGTTTCTAGGAACATAGAGAAAAAGCATGAATAGACCATACTGTGAATAAATAATATAACTTTTTTGAACTTTAAATAATGAATTAACTGATATCTGAAAAATTAAAGGAAATCATATATTGATATACAATCATTCATTCCAACCAGGTATATATCTAATGGAAATATTAGTGTTTTGGTTTATTATGAAGAGTGTGTGAGTTTTGCTTCAAAATGATTATGGAAATTCAAATAATGTGTTTGGAAAGAAGTCTCATGAAAAGACCAGTCAAGAAACCCTGACAATACATGTGTTCTGAAGCAAGATGATTAAAGTTGAAACAAATGCTTATTAATTTGTGAACTTGTGGATGAAATGTATATCCTGTGATGTGCAAAAACTGAAGAAACAATAATGTACCAGTGTCGAATACAAATGAATGACACTTTACATATCATGTCCCATAGGAGTCTACTTGCATTGATGTTAGACTGGGTCAGTTACTGTAGAATAATTAGGATTTGTATGCACCATTCACTGAAGTTAGTTTTCAGTACTAGGAAACAAATATGTATTTCAGGTGGATGAATATTTCTGATTATCATCTTGTGAAAAGTTGATTATAAATCCACATACATGAACATGAATGAATTTAGAGTGTGTATATTAGACACATATAATTCATATTTTGAAAAATTGGCAGAGTATATCTATATCTATATCTATATATATATACACACACACACACACACACACACACACAACACTCACAGACATTAAAAAGTACCAATATAAATGCCAATCGAAATTCATCAGTAAATATGTATCATCCACAAATGCAAAAATATTTATTTTACTGAACATGAGTTAATGTATAATGTTGTTCTACTAGGACTCTCTCCTATAGGTTGAATTTTCATTTCCAACAGCATTTAAGAGGAGTGAACTCTTCTCACAATTTGTATCTGCCAAGACAGCCATCTCACAAAAATGTACGTGTGATACCTGGTAGGATTCTATATATGCATATAAATATACATGTGTGAATCGGCTACAGAAAAGGGAAACAAGAATTCACGTATTTGTTAAGTTTAAAAACACATGAGAATATTTCAATTAAAATTTGACTAGATTTATAACTCCTACCTTATATAATGGAAATGTCAAGTCCAACTATACAACATGTCTCTGGAGAACCTTTGGATGTCCTGTTGTTTATCATGAGTATACTAGACAGTGCCTTGATTGACTGTGTTTCATGAAAATGATCTAGAACAGACATGCCAGTAAGTTGGTGCCTGCTGAGTAGTGTGCCTAGAGCAGTGGTGTGTATGTGTGTCATAATACATCTCTGATGTGGCCATATGGATTTGCCATTGGCTTCCAAATGGCTTGTGACAGACATGGTGAGGCCAGCAGACACTAATATGTAAGGGCGTCTTGTTATATGGAGAGGTTTCATGGCAATGTTAAGAATCAGGTTGCAATAGACAAGGGAAAAAGCTATGTGGGATAGAAGCCTGGTTGGTGCATTCTCCTGCAGACCCTGACCCACCACATGTGGCAGAACTCCATCCAGCACTGTGTCCCTTTTGAACTCCTTGTATTTCGTGAAGCAAATACCAAACTACCAATGCAGGAGAAACAAAAACCATAAAAAAGTGGAGGATGACCAAATGGCTTCACAGCCCAGATGGGGAGAGACTTAGCACGCACTGGTCACATTTTACTTAAAAGAGAGAATTCACCACTGCTGCCTCATGTTCATTAGAAAATAAGAAACCATGTCCTCCAGGTCACATAGAATCAGACCCAGCTTTGATGGTCTCACGACAAAAGAAGCTAAAGCTCCTGAAAACAACATATATTTCAAGTGCCCAACCTCAGAGGCAGTTTATCAAGAAGTCCTTTAGGCCAGCAGAGCTCCATGTTTGTGGAGTTTTTAACCTGTCACTTACTTATGGAAACTTCTCTACCACATCCAAGGTTGTGAACTCCTGAGCATTTTCCATTCCAGTTATATATTCACAGATTTTATAACTCTTCTCCACTAATTGTGTCTTACTTGGGGTGAAGGTAATGTCAAGGCATTGTTCTGGATGAGAGAGGGGAAATATTTTGTGTAGCACATATTTGATAGACATTGGATTCTTTTTCCTATTTTCCATTCAAAATACTGAATCCCTGACACTAACACATACCCTACTAGACTCTGACTACTAATCCTAATATGATGGAGAAAAATAACCCAAATAGAACAGAAATACAAGCAGGTCAGAGGAGGCATGGTGTATTTTTGAACTTTTCTTTTGCATAATAAATGGTAGGTGTTATAAATCTAGTGAATTTTTATTTGGAATAGTTTTTCATGTGTTTTTAAAATTAACAGATATGTGAATCCCTGCCTCCCTTTCTCTCTAGCCTATACAGCACATGTATTTTTATATGTACATATAGAATCCTACCTGGTATCACACGTACATTTTTGTGAGGTTGCTGACTCGGCAGATATAAATTGTGTGAAGACACTACCCCTCTTAAACGCTGTTGGAACTAAAAATTCAACCTATGGGTGAGCTTCCTAGTACAACAACATTATACATAATTTCATGTTCAGTAAAGTATATATTTTTGCATCAGTAGATGTTATATATTTCATTATAAATTTCATTTGGCATATATTGCTACTTTTTTATGTTTCTCTGTGTGTTTTTTTGGTATATATATATATATATATATATATATATATATATATATACTCTCCTGATTTATCAAAACATGAAATATATGTGTCTTATATACACTCTCTACATTCATACATTCATTCATGTTCATGCATGAGGAAATATAATCAACTTTTCTCAAGATTATTATTGGAAATATTCATCCACCTGAAATACATATTTGTTTCCTTGTACTGACAACTCACTTCTGTGAATGGTGCATACAAATCCTAATAATTCTACAGTATCTGACCCAGTTTAACATCAATGCAAGTAGATTCCTATGGGACATGATGTGTATTTTGACGTTCATTTATATTCCACACTGCTACATTAATATTTCTGCAGTTTTTGCACATCATAGGATATATATTTCATCCACAAGTTCACAACTTTATAGGTATTTTTTCACTTTTAATCATTTCCTGCTTCAGAACACATGTATTCCTCCCGGTTTCTTGACTGGTCTTTTCATGAGACTTCTCTGCAAACACATTTTTTTTTTAATTTCATAATCAGTTTTGAAGCAAAACTCACACACTTTTCATGATAAACCATAAATCTAATATCACCATTAGATGCATAACTGTTTGGAATGGATGATTGTATATCAATATTAGGTTTCCTCTATATTTTCAGAAATCAATTCAATCCATTATTTAAAGTTCGAACCAGTTATATTATTTATTCACAGTATGGTCTATTCATGCATTATCTCTATATTCATAGGCACAAGGTACACCTATTTGTACCCCCAATTAATTTATACGTCTTCAAAATATTGCTTTCCTACATATTTTACCCAGTTCATCATTGTGACTGACTCTTCACATGTGCTGACATTTACATTCACTCTCTACCTGAAACCCTATTGCTAAAGAACTTTTGGTCCAAATCCTATACTCACTCTTTTATCTAAACCCACAGACTATTTTCCTAATCCTACCGAATATCCCTTTTTGACTGGATGTTCTCTTCCACATTCAATCATCCAAATTAGAAGGTCCTATGCCATAGTATATTGATTTAACTGAGACAACTGTGCAGGACATAAATCAATGCTAAGTATCCCAATCAAGGGCCCAATGCCCTTCTGGGCTTCAAAACTTACCTAGATTTCTGTTTTCATACTTATATTTCACCTATATATTCTTATAAATATCGCAGGTTCCTAATACAAATATTCATTCCAGAGAATGATTCCTAACCCAAATTGAACATGTTATTAACCCTAACCATACACTTTTCCCTCAATCTAATTTTACAGAAGAGCAGGGACAGAGTTGGTCTTACAATACAGGAATATAGGCGATCTTGCAGCTGCTGAAAACCTAAAAGTTCCATGCTGAAATGATCCTTGGAGAAGATGTAGGCATCTATGAAGGACATGAGAGAGCAAAATTCATCTTCCATGGCAAACAACCTGGTCAGGTTGATGGGATGTGTCTGAATTAGCCTCTCTCTTCCTAATGTAGAGAAGATGGACCAAACCATGCCTGTGTGGAGAGCTGTTCCCCGGTGCCTATGGTTGATATACCATTCTAACATATGAATGAGTCACAGCAAGTAGAGGCAGCCTCCATCTTTTGGGAACCATGTAAGCAACTGTTAAAACAAAGTGGTTTCCAAGGCAGTGACTTCATTCAGATCTTGAAGAAAGTGACATCACCTTACAGTTTTGGTAATGAAAGTCTGTGATCTTGGGATCCAGGAAACCAGGCACACAGAGTCAAACCCACTCCATGTCCCAGTGGGCTAACTTGTTTGGATTTAACAAGACAGAGTTACTCTTTCTTTGTACCTACTGATGTGAGGACAGCCAAATGCCTGGAAACTATGAAGACTGGCCTTTCCAGAGAAAGCAGGTAGTTTCTCACCATGGGCTCCTGACAACATCACAGAGTTGGCCAAACAGAACAGATTGGAGACAGGACACGCCATTTTGGGGGAACATAGTATGGCCCACAAGTCAGAGGACACTCCGGATAGTCACAGACCTACTTGGGGAAAGGAGGTGACTTTTTGGGTGTGAGTGTGAGTTTGTGGTTTTGTCTCATGTTCTGAGAATAGTTAGGAAAGCTGGTTTGTTTGTTTTGGAGTGGACTGTGTCTAGTATGTCCTTTTACAAGAGGTGAGTGTTTCTGTGTCTATATATCCTACTGTGTCCGTGATTGTAGACATTAGAAAAGAGAATGCATCAATGGATGTGTCCTGTCTACAAGAAAGCTTCAAAGCATTCATCCTGTGCAATTAATGAATGGACTGCAGGTTGCCGTATGGATGGGCAACTCCTGCCATCTTTCTAAATTCCTGTTTTCTTCCTGAATTCTGGACACTCTCCAGAATACGCTCATGATTTTGTGTCCAAGATATGTACCACCTCCATCTCTGTGACATGGCCATGTACTGGATAGCTGAAGGGAATGGCGAGTATCTCAGAAAACTCAGATATCAGTATGCCCAAGAAAGTCTCAGTGGAGAAACCCTGCTTTGGGCCTTTTGCTTACCTATTCTGTTGCCCTGAATGTCAGGAAGGTCTTTGCCTCAGGCCACACTTTGTGAAGCCTGCAGAAAATAGTTTTCAAATGGAAAAGAATGGTCATTACCTGTGCCTCTTTGCTTAATTGCTTTGGAAATGGATGTTTCTGAATCAGCCTCTCAGCCCTATGTGAGGCTGTGGCTTAGATTCACAGCACAGATGGGTCTAAAGAAAAATCCCATGTGTGCATCCCAAACCAAAATGGGCAAAAGAGCTGTCAGAGTGGTTCTTACAATACAGGAAAGTTGGGGACCTTCCACCTGATGAGAACGTCAAATGTCCATGCACAAATGATACCTGGAGAAGTTGTAGGCAGGTAAGAAGCACCTGAGAGAGCAAAAGTCATCTTCCATGGCAAACAACCTGGTCAGGATGAAGGGATGTGTCTGAATCTGAATCTCTCTGTTCTTATTGTAGAGAAGATGGACCTAACCAGGCCTGAGTGGAGAGCTGTTCCCGGGTGCCAATGGTTGATATACATTCTACCTTATGAAAGTGTCACAGGAAGTAGGGGCACCTCCATCTTATGTTACCCTTGGAAGCAACTGTTAGGACAAAGTGGTTGCCAAGGCAGTGACCTCATTCAGTTCCAAAGAATGTGACATACCTCATTTCCTTGGTGATGGAACTCTCTGAACTTGGTATCCAAGAAGCCAGGCACCCAGAGGCAGTCCCAGTCCCAGTCCCAGTGGGCTCACTTGTTTGGATTTACCAAGAACAGAGTCAGTTTTCTTGGTACCTAATGATGTGAGGATGGCCAAATGCCAGGAGAGCTCTGAAGATGGACCGTTCCTGAGAAAACAGGTAGTGGCTAACCACTTTTTCCTGACATCTTCACAGAGTTGGTCAAGGAAAGAATGTCTGAGAGAAGACAGGCCATTTCGGGGGAACATAGTATGGCCCACCAGTCAGAGGACACTCCGGATAGTCACAGACCTACTTGGGGCAAGGAGGTGCCTTTGTGGGAGTGGGTGTGGGTTTGTTGTTTTGTCTCATGTTCTGAGAATAGATAGGATAGGCGGTTTGTTTGGTTTGGAGTGGACAGTTTCTAGTAAGTCATTTGACACGGCGACTGTTTCTGTTTCTGTGTATCCCACTGTGTCCGTTGTTGTAGACATTGGAAAAGAGAATGCATTAATGGATGTGTCCTGTCTAGTATAAATCTTCCCATGCCCAATATATGAATGGACTGCAGCTTGTCTTATCGATGTGCAACACCTGCTATCTTTCTAAGTTGTTGTTTTCTTCCTGAATTCTGGCCACTCTGCAGAATAGGCTCATGGATTTGTGTCCAAAATATGTACCACTGCCAAGCTCTGTGACATGGCCATGTACTGGATAGCTGAAGAGAATGGCGAGCATCTCAGAAAACTCAGATATCAGTGTGACCAGAAAAATCTCAGTGCAGAAACCCTGCTTTGGGCCTTTTGCTTACTTATTGTTGTGTTGCACTGAATGTCAGGAAGGTCTTTGCCTCATGCCACCCCTTTGTGAAGCCTGAAGAAAACAATTTTCAAATGGAAATGAATGGGCCTCACCTGTGGCTCTTTGCTTAATTGCTTTGGAAAGAGATGTGTCTTTATCAGCCTTTGGACCTGTGTGTGGCTGTGACTTAGATTCTCAGCACCTGATAGATCTTAAGAATGATCCCATGTGAGCTTCCAAAACCAAAATGGCAAAAAATATCATTCATTGTGGATGAAGTCTCTTGCCTTCCTCTGTTAGGATCCTGCACTCCATCAAATGAGAATAGGGATTCTTTGGGTCAAATGAGTTCTTCAAAGCCCTGCAGAGGTGCTTGTGTTTTCACATGACTCTAAATCACCTAAAGAATTGATACCTAAAATCAGTAGGCCTCAAATTGGAGAAACAAAGAAGTATTAAAGGCAGGCTCATTTGTTCACTCCTGGTTCA
This sequence comes from Callospermophilus lateralis, assembly GCF_048772815.1. Classification (NCBI taxonomy): domain Eukaryota; kingdom Metazoa; phylum Chordata; class Mammalia; order Rodentia; family Sciuridae; genus Callospermophilus; species Callospermophilus lateralis. The sequence goes on along the minus strand of NW_027513355.1, from coordinate 1,411,628 downwards.
CAGAAACGGTGTCCAGGCTACCCTGACTTTAGGCAAATGAGGGGCAAAGGAGCTGATTTTGGACACTGTCTTGGGCTGCGCCCCTCATGGAAACCTCCAGCCAGAGGTTAAGATGATTGACTATATGGAATAAGATGAGGGCCATGTGGGAGTGTTTTGGTTTTGATTTTGGTCATTTGTGTGGCATTGGAAAAAATGACTGGGTACACGTGGGGTTGAACTCTGGTGTGATTCCCCTTAGAGACTGGATTTTGGAAGTGAACTCAGAGAAGCATTGCCATGAATTTTGTTGGGATTTTAAGAGGCCACGCATGAAAGTCGCTCTTGGAAACTGAGACCTAGGCCCCGGGTGGATTTCCACAGAGGCCTGGGAATCTCAGCAAGGATATCACATGATTTTATTCTTAAAGAAATGGCAGCCATAGTTGAGAGTCAAAACACACATGGACCTCACATTGTAGACCTCAATGGGCCTGGCCTAATGTGACCGTTTGTCCACTCTTTGGGAAGCCGTGCCTGTGAGAGTTCTCCAGAGATTTCATTGAAATGAGCTTCCTCACCATTTAATGTTTGCTGAATGAACTGAAATCCACAGTGCCTCCAACTTCATGCTTGAAAAATGGCTAGATAAATACCATGAAATTTTTGAAATTCCTATGACCAGGTGGCACTGGAGAAACACTGCATGTCCTGTTGCTGATCATGATTATACCAGACAGTGCCTTGACTTACTGAGTTTCATGAAAATGGTGTAGAACAGAGATGCCAGTAAGTTGGAGCCTGCTGAGTAGTGGGTCTAGAGCAGTGGTGTGGAGGTGTTTGATAAAACATCCGTGGTAGGGCCATGTGGATCTACCATTGGATTCCAAATGGCTTGTAACTGACATGGTGCAGCCAGCAGACCCTTGTATGTAAAGGCATCTTGTTACATGGAGAGTTTTCAGAGGAAAATTAAGAATCAGGTTGATATGGACAAGGGGGCAATGGGGCAAGCTGTGAGAGATAGGAGCCTAGTTGGTGCATTCTCTTGCAGACCCTGATCCACCACACGTGACAGAACTCCCTCCAGCACTGTGTCCCAGTTTAGCTCCTAGTATTTCGTGAAACAAATACCAAACTCACAGTGCAGCAGCAAAAACACCACAAAAAGTGGAAGAGGACCAAATGGCTTCACAGTCCACACGGGGAGACACTTAGTCCCCAGTGGCCTCAGTTTACCTACAAAGAGAGGATTCAGCACTGCTTCATCTAGTTCATTGGAAATAAGAAACCATGTCCTCCAGGTCACATAGATTCAGACCCAGCTTTGATGGTCTCACTACAAAGGAAGCCAAATCTCCTGAAAACAACATATATTTTAAGTGCAAAACTCAGTGGCAGTTTCTCAAAAAATTTTTAGGCCAGCAGAGCTCCATGTTTGTGGAGTGTTTACCCTGTCCCTTAGTTTTGGAAACTGCTCTACCACCTCCAAGGTTGTGAAATCCTGAGCATTTTCGATTCCAGATATGTATTCACTGATTTTGTAACTCTTCTCCTCTAATTGTGTCTTACTTGGGGTGAAGGTAATGACAAGGCATTGTTCTGGATGAGAGCAGGAGGATATTTGTGCAGCATATATTTACATACACATTGGATACATTTTCCAATTTTCCATTCGAAATACTGAATCCCTGACACTAACCCATACCTAGTAGACTCAGACTATTCATCCTAATATAATGAAGAAAATTAACCCAACACAATAGAAATACAAGCACTTCAGAGGAGACATGTTGTATTGTTGGACTTGAAATTTGCATTATATAAGGGAGGAGTTATAAATCTAGTCAAATTTTAATTGAAATATTCTCCATGTGTTTTTAAACTTAACAAATATGTGAATTCTTGTTTCCCTTTTCTGTAGCCTATTCACACATGTATATTTATATGCATATATAGAATCCTACCAGGTATCACACGTACATTTTTGTGAGGTGGCTGTCTTGGCAGATACAAATTGTGAGAAGAGTTCACTCCTCCTAAATGCTGTTGGAAATGAAAATTCAACCTATAGGAGAGCGTCCTAGTAGAACAACATTATACATTAACTCATGTTCAGTAAAATAAATATTTTTGCATTTGTGGATGATATATATTTACTGATGAATTCGATTGGCATTTATATTGGTACTTTTTAATGTCTGTGAGTGTTTTGTGTGTGTGTTTGTGTGTGTGTGTGTGTGTATATATAGATATAGATATAGATATAGATATAGATATAGATATAGATATACTCTCCAAATTTTTCAAAATATGAAATATATGTGTCTAATATACACTCTCTAAATTCATTCATGTTCATGTATGTGGATTTATAATCAACTTTTCACAAGATTATAATCAGAAATATTCATCCACCTGAAATACATATTTGTTTCCTAGTACTGAAAACTAACTTCAGTGAATGGTGCATACAAATCCTAATTATTCTACAGTAACTGACCCAGTCTAACATCAATGCAAGTAGACTCCTATGGGACATGATATGTAATTTGTCATTCATTTGTATTCGACACTCTTACATTATTATTTCTTCAGTTTTTGCACATCATAAGATATACCTTTGCCAAGGCAGTGACCTCATTCAGTTCCAAAGAATGTGACATTCCTCATTTCCTTGGTGATGGAACTCTCTGAACTTTGTATCCAAGGAGCCAGGCACCCAGAGGCAGTCCCAGTCCCAGTCCCAGTGGGCTCACTTGTTTGGATTTACCAAAGATAGAGTCAGTCATTCTTGGTACCTACTGAAGTGAGGATTACCAAATGCCTGGAGAGCTCTGAATAGGGAGCTTTCCTGAGAAAGCAGGTAGTGGCTCTCCACTTTTTCCTTACAACTTTACAGAGTTGGCCAAGGAAAACAGATCTGAGAGAGGACAGGCCATTTCGGAAGAACAGAGTATGTCCACCAGTCAGAGGACACTCTGGTTAGTCATACACCTATGGGGAAGGAGGTGCCTTTTTGGGAGTGGGTGTGGGTTTGTGGTTTGTCTCATGTTCTGAAAATAGGTAGGAATGGCGGTTTGTTTGTTTTGGAGTGAACTGTTTCCGGTAAGTCGTTTGAAGAGGTGAGTGTTTCCATGTCTGTGTATCCCACTGTGCCTGTGGTAGTAGACATGAGAAAAGAGAATGCAGCGATGGATGTGTCATGTCTAGTATAAAGCTTCCCAGCATTCATCCTGCCCAATTTATGAATGGAGTGTGGCTTGCCTTATGCACGGGCAACACCTAATACCTTCCTAAGTCCCTGTTTTCTTCCTGAATTCTGGCCACTCTCTAGAATAGGCTCATGGTTATGTGTTCAAGATATGTACCAAATCCAAGGTCTTTGACATGGCCATGTACTGGATACCTGAATGGAATGGCCAGCATCTCAGAAAACTCAGATATCAGTGTGACCAGGAAAGTCTCAGTGGAGATACCCTGCTTTGGGCCTTTTGCTTACCTATTGTTCTGTTGCCCTGAATATCAGGAAGGTCTTTGTCTCATGCAACCCCTTTGTTAAGCCTGAAGAAAACAGTTTTCAAATGGAAATGAATGTGCATCACCTCTGGCTCTTTGCTTAATTTCATTGGAAAAGGATGTGTCTGATTCAGGCCCTTTGCCCTGTTTTAGGCTGTGACTTAGATTCTCAGCACCTGATGGAAGTAAAGAAAGATCCCATATGTGCATCTAAACCAAAATGGAAAAACGTTCAATCAATGTGCATGAATTATATTGCCTTCCTTTGTTAGGTTTCTGAAATCCATCATGTCAGAATAGGGATTCTTTGGGTGAAATGAGTTCTTCAAATCTCTGCAGAGGGGCTTGGCTTTTCTCATGACTCCAATTCACAAAAAGAATCTAGACCCAACAGTCAGAGAGCCTCAAATTGGAGAAGCGAAGCAGTATTAAGGGCAGGCCTATTTGATCACTCCTGGTTCACAGGAAGGGTGTCCAAGCCACCCTGACATTCGGCAAATGAGGGGCAAGGGAGCTTATTTTGGACACTGTCTTGGGATGTGCCTCTCATGAAAACCTCCATCCAGATGTTATGATGAGTATCTTTATGGTAGAAGATGAGGGCCATGTAGGAGTGTTTTGGTTATAATTGTGGTCATTTGTGTGGCAGTTGGAAGAGATGACTGGGTAAACCTGGGCTTGAATTCTGCTGTGATTCCCCTTAGAGACTGAGTTCTGGAACTGACCTCAGAGAAGTATTGACATGAATTGTGTGGGGATTTTAGGAGGCCATGAATGAGAGTTGCCATTGGAACCTGGGATCAAGGCCCAGAGTGGCTTTCCACAGAACACTGGGAATCACAGCCAGGATATTACATGATTTTATTCTGAAAGACTTGGCAGGCATAATTGAGATTCAAAACACACTTGGACCTCGCTTTGTAGACCTCCATGGGCCTGGCTTCATGTGACTTTTTGGCCACTCTTTGGGTAGACTTGCCTGTGAGAGTGCTCCAGAGATTTCCCTGAAATTAGCTTCCTCACCATTTAATGGTTCCTGAATGAATTGAAACCAACATTGCCTCCAAATGCATCTGTGAAAAAATGCTAGATAATTACCATGAAATTTTAGAAATTCCGATGACCAGCTGGCACTGGAGGACCTTTGATGTCCTGTTGATGATCATGAGTATAACAGACAGGGCCTTGATTGACTGGGTTTCATGAAAATGGTGTAGAACAGAGATGCCAGTAAGTTGGGGCCTGGTAAGTAGTGGGCCTAGAGCTGTGTTATGCAAATGTGTGATAAAACATCTGTGGTGGGGCCATGTGGATCTTCCATTGGCTTCCAAATGGCTGTGACTGACATGGTGCAACCATCACACCCATATATGTAAAGGCATATTTTTATATGGAGAGGTTTCAGGGCAATGTTCAGTATCATGTTGCTATTGTCAAGGGGGCAAGCTACTTGAGATAGAACCCTGGTTGGTGCATTCTCCTGGAGACCCTGCCAACCACACCTGACAGAACTCCCTTCAGCACTGTGTCCCATTTTAACTCGTTGTATTTCATGAAGCAAATACCAAACTCCCAGTGCAGCAGCAAGAAACACCACGAAAATTTGAGGATGACCATTGGTTTCACAGTCCACACGGGAAGACCCTTAGCCCTCAGTGGCCAAAGTTTACCTACAAAAAGAGAATTCATCACTGCTGCCTCATTTTTATTTTAAAATAAGTAACCATTTCCTCCAGGTCACATAGATGCAGATCCAGCTTTGATGGTTTCACTACAAATAAAGCTAAAGCTCCTGACAACAACATATATTTCAAGTGCCCAACCTCAGAGGCAGATTCTCAAAAAGTCTTTTGGCCAGAAGAGCTCCATGTTTGTGGAGTGTTTACCCTGTCTCTTACTTTTGGAAACTCCTCTACCACCTCCAAAGATGTGAAATCTGGAGCATTTTCCATTCTAGATATGTATTCACAGATTTTCTAACTCTTCTCCTCTAATTGTGTCTTACTTGGGGCGAAGGTAATGTCAAGGCATTGTTCTGGAGGAGAGTGGGAAGATATTTCCGTAGCATATATTTGCATACACATTGGATTCAGTGTCCTATTTTCAATTCAAAAGACTGAATTCCTGACTCTAACCCATACCCTACCAGACTCTGACTACTAATCCTAATATGATGGAGAAAAATAACCCATAAAGAATAGAAATACAAGCAGTACAGAGTAGGCATGGTGTATAGATGGATTTGCCTTTTGCATGATACAGAGTTGGAGTTATAAATCTAGTCAATTGTTTGTTGAAATAGTTGTCCTAGTATTTTTAAGGTTAACAAATATGTGAATTCCTGTCTCCCTTTCTCTGTATTCTTATATGCACATATAGATTCCTATCTGGTACCACACGTACATTCTTGTGAGGTGGCTGACTTGGCAGATACAAATTGTTAGAAGAGATCACTCCTACTAAACCCTGTTGGAACTGAATATTCAACCTATGGGTGAGCTTGCTAGTTGAACAGCATTATACATAAATCCATGTTCAGTAAAATGAATATTTTTAGATCTGTGGATGGTATATATTTTATAATGAATTTTGATTGACATATATATTGCTACTTTTTTGTCTGTGTGTGTGTTTTATGTATATGTATATATATGTATATATATATATATATATATATATATACATATATATATATATATATACACTCTCCAGATTTTTCAAAATATGAAATATATGTGTCTTATATTCACTCCCTAAATTCATTCATGTTCATGTATGTGGATTTATAATCAACTATTCACAAGATTATTCTCAAAATATTCATCCACCTGAAATTTGCCCAATGCTCTCAAATGTCAATCCTATTTGTGACTACATATTTGTTTCTTCCTAAGATTATATATTTAAACTCAACCCTGTTCAAAATGACTAATCCTATCACACACTTTATACTCTGCCTGATTTTGTAATGTCTCTATTGATATATGCTTTCCTACATATTTTCCCCACTTCATCATTGTGACTGACTCTTCACTTGTGCTGACATTTACATTCACTCTCTAATCGAAATCCTATTGCTAAGAAACTTTTGTTCCAAATCTTATACTCACCCTTCTTCCTAAACTTACTGACTATCTTCCTAATGCTACAGACTATTCCTTTTTGACTGGATGTTCTCTTCTACATTCAATCATCCAAGTAAACGTGGTGCGAGCTTCAGCGGAGGAGACTACCAACAGGCTATCTCATGCAACATCAAAGGGTTTATTGGGTGTCCAGAATGCTGGGGTTCAGAGCTCACCTGAATAGTGCAGATAGCCCTGAGAATAGCTGAAGTAGAGCTTATATACTTTCCCTGGAGAGAGAAGGGAGGGAATTGTATTGATGTGTCAGGGCGAGTGGGCGGTTTGCATGCAACTGGGAGAGGGAGTACATTCTGCAATTTGGCAGTTGGGGATAGAACATTCTGGGAACAAGTTTTGCAAACATTTCTCAAGATTTCAACAGTGTTCTGTTAAGCATACAGAAAAACAAGATGTGACAAGTACCTATTTTATTAATATTTCATTCCCCACTTCTTCTTCTGGCTAATTTTAATCATAAAAATGATCATTGGAGGGTGTCACATTCAATGTCTGCTAGTGGGGTATTACCATAAGTTTAACTCCTCCAATTTGAGCCTGGAGAAAAGACATTACACGGTTGAGCAAACAGGGTTTTATAGTTAGCAATAATATGAGGATTATTATTGGACCGGCCAGGGTTGATAAAAACGTAGTTAACCGGGGGGACTGTGTGAACCAAGACTCAAGCCACCCTTTTGGGCCCTCTCTCACTTGTTGATGCTCTTCAAGGTGTCTTTTAAATTTACTCATAGATTTTATTATGACTCCAGTATAGTCAGCATAAAAACAACATTCTTCCCTCAATGCAGCACAAAGGCCCCCTTCTCTAATGAAGAGGATTTCCAACCCTCAACTGTTCTGTAAAACAACTTCAGAGAGAGAGGTTAAAGTTTCATGCAAAGCCCTGAAGGAGGTTTCTAATATCTTACTTTTGCTCTATTGCTGCTTCTAATTGGGTCATCTTTTGTGTCCCATGGACAATGCCACTGGTTCCTCTGCCCACCCGTGCAGCAACTCCTATTCCTAATAGGATGGCTAAAGTGAGGGATATATGTTCCCAGTGGAACCGGTTGTATGCCCCCCCTATTTGATCTTCAAATGAACCTGCGTCATGATAGAGCACTCTGGGAAACATCTGCACCATTACACAATTTATCACATATCTTGATCATTTCATGAAAACATAAACGATGTTTAAGTATATAGAATTATGCTGTTGTAGGCACTGACAAAGCAAGGCACCTAAGATAGCACTCAAGAGAGGGAAACAGTCCTATTTGGTTGAAACCGGATTCAGAGGGCATTGCTTCTATTGTAATCAATTAATCCCCTGAAACTCAAGTTTAGGTAGTTTCAGAATTTTGTACCCAACATATAAGGGATGGGGCTCAGAAGTTCACAGTCTTCAGAAGTTTAAAAAAGCAGTATTTGTTTCTGTTTTTCCTTCTGTTCTGGGCAAGTTAACTTTTCAAGGACACCTGGGAGGAGGAGAGCTTTTTCTTCCATTTCTTATTTTCCCCCTGCCAGCTGTTACCATGGAGCCCGGTTGGTAATTTCTTTATCTTAGAAATGTAGCCATCTCTGTGAAGCCCCAGCTGAAGGCCAGAGGACTTGTTCACATATTTTGTGAAAAACTAGTTAGGGGTTGTCTAGCTTAGAAGTACTGAGATTTTTAGCCAGTGGCCAAGTAGAACAGGGCAATACGAAAGAGAAAGTTTATCTACATTAAAGTCTTTATTGGGACTGTTTTGCTGAAAGTTCAAAACTCAGCCATGGTGAAGACTTCTGAAGAAGGTCATTTAAGACTTTTCTGTGGGCCTGGTACAGAGGGGGAAAGACGGGGAAGGTGGGGCTGAGAGCACCTCCGAGGATCTGAGAATGAGGGAGAAGAGAGATGTAAAAGAATAATGCGAAAGGGTATTGGGAATTTCCTAGCAGCAAACTTGAGCAGTAGATCAGGTAGAGCAGAGTGAAAGACTGGAGTGAGGATCCCAAAATCCTGTGAGGGACTTTAAATTTTAGTAACATGTTTTCAGTGATGACAAAGCAACTTTAAAGGCCAATTATATTACATCTTGGATAAGGGTCTCAGGGCTCTCCTCAGCTCGTTTGAGCATTGGGTTAGCTGGTAAGAGGACCTGGTGGGACCCGGTGAGGGCACTGACAGGAGATGAGAGGAATGAGTCGGTGGAGCGGTACCTATGTACCTGCTACCTCAGCAAGGGGCCGATGGTCTGAGAACTGGTGGAGCTTTGGGTTTCTGATCTAGTTATTGGAGGGGAGAAATCAAGTTGCTGAGATGGGAGTGACATCAGAGGGTCTGGAGCAGAAGGCTGAGGATAATGATCTATTGGAGAAGCATAGTTCAGGATGTGAGTGAGGGAGGGAAAAGGCTTCCACATAGGGGAATTTCCTTTCACTCTTTTGAGCACTTGCAGAAGTTAAAAAGGTCACGCAAAATTTGAGGATCTAGAGACCCATCTGGGTGCCATAGTTTTTGGTTGTCTAATTGGTAATGTGGCCAATGCTGTGTACTGAATTTGATGAAGAATTGGGGTTTCATCAGGCAGCCCCTGTATGCACACATTTCCATGACATACAGAAAAAGTCGGCTTTTCCCCCACACAGCCATTACTCTTTGTGGCTTTGATAGTCTGCCAGGCAAACTTAGTAATCTAGACTAGCCAATCTGCATCTGGCTCGCGTGTCCCTACATCCATAATGTTTGTTTCCATTATCTATGGTACAGAAGGGATTTAATGGTATTTTAGTGGGATCCTCTTCATCAGGGATATCACAATAGGAAATACCTATAGCCAGCTAACAAATGTCTGGGTGGAGAGATGGCCACCAGGTCCCTAAGGGGGCTGTATGCGAGATAGACCATACTTCTTTTCCAGTAGGATTTGTGATCAGCCATCACTGCTTAATGGGCTGATGAGGGTTAGGACTACTTGTAGCCAAGGGGAGAGTATATAACCTTATTCACATTGCCAATACACAATTTGAAACTGTTACCAGTCTTTTTCAGTTTCCAGAAAGATTCTGTATAGGCAGAAGGCTTGAGATGAGAGGTATGGATCCAGGAAGTGATTCTGTTTACGTTTACCACTGTAGGTGTTATAATAGCACCTGGTATGGTCCTTTTCAGCGGGGTACCAGGGATGACACCTGATATCATCTTACATAGATGAAATCTCTTACTTGATATGATGTGGAATCCCCTGGTTCCCAGTTGGGTAGGCAGTGGCCAGCTGTTTTCACAGGTATTACTGAGTTCTTTCAAGATCTTTAAGTCTGTCAAGCAAGGGGGTGTGGAAAGGATCTTTAGGTCTTACAGTTGGGCTTAGGTCCCCTACTGGAGGAGGGCCACCATAAAGAATTTCACATGTGGTAAGGTTACTCAAAGAAACAAAGGGATTTTTTCTTGCATGAAACATTGCATAAGGCAGGAGCATAGTCCAATCTTATGCTGGTCTCTAAGCTTAATTTCGTTAAGGTCTCTTTAATGGTTCTATTCATTCTTTCTACTTGTCTTGAACTCTGTGGTCTATAAGCACAATTTAACTTCCAATTAATCCCCAGGTTCCTGGCTAACCCCTGACTTACCTGGGTCATGAACATCGGTCCATTGTCAGATCCTATTACCGGCTTAGCTTCCTCCAATGGTAGAGAGGCTTAGTCAGCAGCAGCGGAATCACTTAGAGTGTGTTGTGTGTTAGGGGACGAGGGCAGGGGATAAGGAGGGGGAGAAGAGTCCAGTAGAGTCAAATCTGTGACTCAGGGGGAACAGAGGGTGGAGGAGGAGGAGGTTGAGAGGGTTTGAGAGATCATGGGGGAAGGAGTAGGAGCAGAGGTAGGGGCAAGGAAAGGCTTCACCCATGGAGGAGGAGATTTGCAGAGGTCCTGCCAAGTTAAGATATATGGCTGTTGATCCGGATGGCTATGTGGCGCTGGCTGAAAGACAATACCTCTGACTTTTTAAATTAGTAGGAAGTAGAAAGATCCGTCTAGGGGCCATACGACTCCAAAGATGGGCCATTCTGAGGCACAGAGATTCTGCCAGGTCCAGCGTTTTACTAAAAAAAGAAAGATTCTGAGCCCTTAAGCGGACTTTGGTCCAGTGATCAAGGGTCAGCGACAGAGGCATTGACGTGCTCTGTTCCATAATGAAAGTTCCACAAACAGTAAAAGCAAGGACACACGACACAGATAAGACAAGACCATAAAGACAGGCAATGAACGTCCAACACTGAGACCAGGAATGAGTAGCCGGCAAAACCCAATGGTATGGCAATAACGAATCTAAAAGAAAATATCACTGAGTCGAGAAGACTATTGTTCCTTGATTTCCCGAGTTCTCTGCGGGGTCCTCCAGAGAAGTGCCCTTTGTCTCTGTGACATGTCTCTCAGCCACCGTCGGAGAGAGCCCAGGCTCTTCATCGCCAGCAATTTTGCCAAGCCCTAACAAGAAACCTGAAACCAGAAAGAGGCGCCTTACTTGCTCCGAGAGGAGCCCGTTGGGGTCTCTCATCCGCCACTGCTGGAACTCAGTGGAACCTCAATATGTAAAGGTCAGGCGAGTGTCAGAGGAAGATACTACCAAGAGACTGTCTCATGCAACAGCAAAGGGTTTATTTGTGGTCCAGCATGCTGGAGCTCAGAGCTAAATTAAATAGAGCAGAGACCTCTGAGAACAGCTTAAGCAGAGCTTATATACTTTCCTTGGAGAGGGAAGAGAGCGAAGTTCAGTGATGGGTAAGGGCGAGTGGGCGGTTTGCATGACACCGAGTGAGGGAGTACATTCTGCAGTTCGGCTGTTGGGAACAGTACATTCTAGAACAAGATTAGCAAACATTTCTCAAAATTTCAACAGTGTTTTGTTAAGCATACAGAAAAACAGGAAGTGACAAGTACCTATTTTATTAATTTTTTTAACCTTTCACTACCGACTATGCCTTTTTGACTTGATGTTCCTTCTACATTAATTCATGCAACGTACAAGGTGCTATGCCATTGTATATCGATTTATCTGAGACAACTCTGCAGAACGTAATTCAACACCACGTATCCCTATCAAGGGCCCAATGCCCTTCTGGGCTTCAAATCAGACTTAAATTTCTTTTTTCATACATATATTTCACCTATATATTCTTCTACACATAGCAAGTTCCCAATACGATCATTCATCCAGGAAAATGATTTCTAACCCAAATCGAGCATGTTTTTAACCATAACCGGACACTGTTCCCTCAATCTAACTTTACAGAAGAGCAGGGAAGGAGTTGATATTACAATACAGAAATGTAGAAAAACTTCCACCTGCTGAGAACCTCAAAGGTCCATGCAGAAATGATCCCTGGAGAAGATGTAGGAAGCAATAAAGGACCTGAGAGACCAAAAGTCATCTTCCATGGCAAATAACCCGGTCAGGATAAAAGGTTGTGTCTGAATCAGATTTTTTTTTAATGTAGAGATCATGGACCAAACCAGGCCTGTGTGGAGATCTATTCCTGGGTGCCTTTGGTTGATATACCATTCTAACTTGTGAAAATGTCACAGGAAGTAGGGGCGGCCTCAATTTCTTGGGACCCTTGGAAGCAACAGTTAGGACAAAGTGGCTGCCAAGACAGTGCCCTCATTCAGTTCAGGAAGGAAGTGACCTCACCTCACTTTCTTGGTGATGGAACTCTCTGAACGTGGGATCCAGGAAGCCAGGCACACAGAGCCAGTCCCAGTCCCAGTCCCAGTGGTCTCACTTGTTTGGATTTACCAAGGACAGGGTCAGTATTTTTTGGTACCTACAGATGTGTGGAAGGCCAAATGCCAGGAAAGCTCGGATGCAGGGCTTTTCATGAGAAAGCAGGTAGTAGCTCACCGTTGGCTCCTAAGAAGTTCACAGAGTTGGCCAAGGAGACAAGATCTGAGACAGGAAAGGCCATTTTGGGGGAACATATTATGGCCCACAAGTCAGAGGACACTCTGGATAGTCACAGACCTACTTAGGGGAAGGAGGTGCCTTTGTGGGTGTGGTTGTGGGTTTGTGGTTTTGTCTCATTTTCTGAGAATAGGTAGGACAGTCGGTTTGTTTCATTTGAAGTGGACTGTTTCTAGTAAGTCTTTTCACAGGGTGAGTGTTTCTATGTCTGTGTATTCCACTGTTTCCGTGGTTGTAGACATTAGAAAAGAGAATCCATCAATGGATGTGTCGTGTCTAGTAGAAATCTTCTCAGCATTCATATTGCCGCGTTTATGAATGGACTGTAGCTTGCCTTATCGATGAGCAACACCTGCTACCTTCCTAAGTTTCTATTTTCGTCCTGAATTCCGGCCAATCTCAAGAATAGGCCCATGGTTTTGTGTCCAAGATATGTACCACCTCCAAGCTCTGTGACATGGCCATGTACTGGATAGCTGTAGGGGATGGCGAGCATCTCAGAAAACTCAGATATCAGTGTGACCAGAAAAGTCTCAGAGGAGAAACCCTGCTTTCGGCCTTTTGCTTACCTATTGTTCTGTTGCCCTGAATGTCAGGAAGGTCTTTGCCTCAGGCCACCCCTTTGTGAAGCCTGAAGAAAACAGTTTTCAAATGGAAATGAATGGGCATACCTGTGGCACTTTCCTTAATTGCTTTGGAAAGGGATGTGTCTGAATCATGCCCTTGGCCCTGTGTGTGGCTGTGGCTTAGATTCTCAGCACCTGATGGATCTAAAGAAAGTTACCATGTGTGCATCCAAAAGAAAATTCGCCAAAAGAGCAATTATTGGGAGGAAGTCTCTGGACTTCCTCTGTAAGGTTCCTGACTTCCATCAAGTGAGAATGGGATCCTTTGGGTCAAAAGAGTTCTACAAAACCTGCAGAGGCTAGCCCATTGTGCTTGGGTTTTCTCATGACTAAAATTCACATAAAGAATCTAAACCCCACAGACAGTAGTCCTCAAATTGGAGCGGTATTAACGGCAGGCCTATTTGATCACTTTTGGTTCACAGGATGGGTGTCCAGGCCACCTTGACTTTAGGCAAATGAGGGGCAAAGGAGCTTATTTGGGACACTGTCTTGGTCTGCACCCCTCATGGAAACCTCCAGCCAGATTATGATGAGTGTCTATATGAAAGAAGATGAGGGCCATATGGGAGGGTTCTTGTTTTAATTGTGGTAATTTGTGTGGTAGTTGGAAGAGATGACTGGGTCCACCAGGGCTTGAACTCTGGTGTGATTCCCCTTAGAGACTGAGTTCTGGAACTGACCTCAGAGAAGTATTGCCATGAATAGTGTTGGGATTTTAGGAGACCACGCATGAGAATCGTTTTTGTAAACTGAGATCTAGGCCCAGGATGGCTTTCCACAGAGCTCAGGGATTCTGAGCCAGGATATCACATGTTTTAATTCTTAAAGACTTGGTAGCCATAATTGAGAGTCCAAACACACATGGACCTCACATTGTATACCTCAATGGGCCTGGATTCATGTGTCCTTTTGGCCACTCTTTGGGAAGGCTTGCCTGTGAGTGTTCTCCAGAGCTTTCATTGAAATGAGCTTCCTCACCATTTAATGGTTCCTGAATTAAATGAAACCCACAGTGCCTCCAACTTCATCCTTGAAAAATGACTAGATTAATACCATGAAACTTTTGAAATCCCCATGACCAGGTGGCACTGGATAACCTTTAGATATCCTGTTGCTGATCATGAGTATAACAAACAGTGCCTTGATTGACTGAGTTTCGTGAAAATGGTGTAGAACAGAGATGCCAGTAAGTTGGAGCCTGCTGGGTAGTGGGCGTAGAGCAGTGGACTATAGGTGTGTAAATAAATATTTTTGGTAGGACCACCTGGATCTTCCATTGGCTTCCAAATCTTGCGACTGACATGGTGCAGGCAGCAGACCTTTATATGTAAAGGCATCTTGTTATATGTAGAGGTTTCAGGGCAATGTTCAGAATCAGGTTGCTATAGTCAAGGGGAAAGCTATGTGGGATAGAAGCCTGGTTCGTACATTCTCTTGCCGACCCTGACCAACCACACATGACAGAACTCCCTCCAGCATTGTGTCCCAGTTGAACATATTGTATTTCATGAAGCAAATACCAAATTCCCAGTGCAGCAGTAAGAAACACCCTGAAAAGTGGAGGATGACCAAATGGCTTCACAGACCACACGGGAAGACACTTAGCTCCCAGTAGCAACAGTTTACCTACAAAGGGAGATTTCAGACCTGCTGCCTCATGTTCATTACAAAATAAAGAACCATGTCCTCCAGGTCACATAGATGCAGACCCAGATTTTTGGTGTCACTACAAACGAAGCTAAATCTCCTGACAATTACATATATTTCTTTTTCTTTTTTTAATTAATTTTTATTGTAGGTTGTTCAAAACAGTACATACTTCTTGATATATCAAATTTCACACTTTGATTCAAGTGGGATATGAGCTCCCATTTTTACTCCATATACAGATTGCAGAATCACATCAGTTGCAGAACCATTGATTTACATATTGCCATACATATATTTCTTGTGCCTAACCTCAGAGGAAGTTTCTCAATAAGTCTTTAGGTCAGCACAGCTCCATGTTTCTGGAGTGTTTACCCTCTCCCATACTTTTGTAAACTGTTTTACCACCTCCAGTGTTGTGAACTCCTGAGCATTTTTCATTCCACATATGTATTCACAGGTTTTCTAACTCCTCTCCTCTAATTGTGTCTTACTTTTAGCGATGGTTATGTCAAGGTATTGTTCTGGATAAGAGAGGGAATATTTTTGTGTATCACATGTTTGCATACACATTAGATCCATTTTCCTATTTTCCATTTGAAATACTGAATCCCTGACACTAACCCATACCCTACTAGACTCTGACTACTAATCCTAATATCATGGAGAAAAAAAAAACCTAACTGAATAGAAGTACAGTCCTTTTATAGGAAGCATGGTGTATATTTGTATTTGTCTTCCTCTTTATCAAGAGTATGT
This sequence comes from Callospermophilus lateralis, assembly GCF_048772815.1. Taxonomy (NCBI): domain Eukaryota; kingdom Metazoa; phylum Chordata; class Mammalia; order Rodentia; family Sciuridae; genus Callospermophilus; species Callospermophilus lateralis. The sequence goes on along the minus strand of NW_027513355.1, from coordinate 1,396,032 downwards.
GTTTTAAATTTAGTAAACTTTTCATTTTAATATTTCTCCATGATTTTTTAAAGTTATCACATATGTAAATTCCTGTCTCCCTTTCTCTGTATCCTATTCAGCACATGTAATTTTTTTATGCATATACAATATCCTACCTGGTATCACACGTACATTCTTGTAAGATCACTGACTTTGGAATATAAAAATTGTGAGAAGAGATGACTCTCCCTAAATAATGATGGAACTGAAAATTCCACCTATGGGTGAGCTTCCTAGTGAAAAACACTATACATAAATCCATGTTCAGTAAAATGAATATTTTTGGATTTGTGAATGAATTATATTTCATGATGAATATCGATTGGCATATATATTGCTAAATATTAATGTGTGTGTGTGTGTGCATGTGTGTGTGTGTGTGGGCGTGTGTGTGTGTGTATATTCTACGGATTTTAAAAAAATATGAAAAATATGTGTCTTATTATACACTCCCTAAATTCATTCATATTCATTTATGTTCATTTAAATTCAAATTTTCACAAGATTATTCTCAGTAATATTCATACACCTGAAATATATTTTGGTTTCCTACTACTGAAAACTAAGTTCAGTGGATGGTGCTTAAAAATCCAAATATTTCTACAGTAACTGACCCAGTTTAACATCAATGCAAGTAGATTGCTATGGGACATGATGTGTAATTTGAAGTTCATTTTTACTCAACACTGGTACATTACTATTTCTTCAGTTTATGGACATCATAGGATGTATTTTTTCATCCACAACTTCACAAATTTTTTTGGCATTTTGTTCACTTTCAATTACTTACTACTTCAGAACACATGTATTCCTCCATGTTTCTTTACTGGTCTTTTCACTAGACTTCTTTCTAAACACATTATTTTCGATTCCATAATCATTTTTGAAGCAAAACTCACTCTTCACGATAAACCGTAACCCTAATAATACCATTGCATATATAACTCGTTGGAATGATGGTATATATATCAATATAAGATTTCCAATATATTTTCAGATGCAAACTCAATCCATTATTTAATGTTGGATCCAGTTACATACTTTATTCACAATATGGTCTATTCCTGCATCATCTCAATAATCATCAACACAAGGTACACCTATTTGTATCCCCAGTACTAATTTATAAGTTTCCAGAATATTACTCCCCTTTATGGTGGAAGAAATACTTATGTCACCTGATCTACATATACATTTTACCACAGTAGTATTCTGGACACAAAATGCAAAGGTCACACATATGATTGTACCAAAGCCTAAATAGAAAGTGACCATGGATTACTAAAAGCATCTATGTCCAGGGTGCCTACTGCTCTCAAATGTCAATCCTATTGGTTACTACATATTTGTTTCTTCCTAAGATTATATATTTAACCTCAAGCCTGTTGAAAATATCTAATCCTATCACTCACTTTATACTTTTCCTGATTTCCTAATGCCCCTATTGATATCTGCTTTCCTACATATTTTTCCCAGTTCATCATTGTGACTGTCTCTTCACATGTGCTGACATTTACATTCACCCTCTAACTGAAAACCAATTGCTAAAGAACTTTTGGTCTAACTCCGAGACTCACTCTTCTTCCTAAACCTACTGACTATCTTCCTAATCCTACAGACTATCCCTTTTTGACTGGATGTTCTCTTCTACTTTCAATCATCCGAGGTATAGGGTCCTATGCCATTGTATATCGATTTATCTGAGACCTCGGTGCAGAACATAATTCAATCTAAGTATACCAATCAAGGGCCCAATGCCTTTCTGGGCTTCAAATCTTTCCCAGATCTCTGATCTCATACATATATTTCACATTTATATTCTTATAAATATCACAGGTTCCCAATACCATAATTCATCCAGCAGAATGACTCCTAACCCAAATCGAACATGCTATTAACACTAACCATACACTGTTCCCTCAATCTCACTTTACAGAAGAGCAGGGACAGAGTTGGTCTTAAAATCCAGGAAGGTAGGGTATCATCCACCAGCTGAGAACCTCAAAAGTCCCTGCAGAAATAATCCCTTGAGTCGGTGTAGGCAGGTATGAAGGATCTGAGAGAGCAAAAGTCATCTTCCATGGCAAACAACCTGGTCAGGTTGAAGGGATGTGTCTGAATTAGCCTCTCTCTTCCTAATGTAGAGAAGATGGACCAATCCATGGCTGTGTGGAGAGCTGTTCCCCGGTGCCTATGGTTGATATACCATCCTAACTTATGAAGGAGTCACAGCAAGTAGAGGCAGACTCCATCTTTTGGGAACCTTGGAAGAAACTGTTAAAACAAAGTGATTTCCAAGGTAGTGACTTCATTCAGTTCTTGAAGGAAGTGACCTCACCTTACATTATTGGTGATGAAAGTCTGTGATCTTGGGATCCAGGAAACCAGGCACACAGAGTCAAACCCACTCCATGTCCCAGTGGGCTCACTTGTTTGGATTTAACAAGACAGAGTCACTCTTTCTTGGTACCTACTGATGTGAGGACAGCCAAATACCTGGAAACTATGAAGACTGGCCTTTCCAGAGAAAGCAGGTAGTTTCTCACCACGGGCTCCTGACAACTTCACAGAGTTTGCTAAAGAGACCAGATCGGAGACAGGACACGCCACTTTTGGGGAACATAGTATGGCCCACAAGTCAGAGGACACTCCGGATAGACACAGACCTACTTGGGGGAAAGAGGTGCCTTTTTGGGTGTGAGTGTGAGTTTGTGGTTTTGTCTCATGTTCTGAGAATAGTTAGGAAAGCTTTTTTGTTTGTTTTGGAGTGGACTGTTTCTAGTAAGTCCTTTGACAACGTGAGTGTTTCTGTGTCTATATATCATACTGTGTCCGTGATTGTAGACAGTAGAAAAGAGAATGCATCAATGGATGTGTCCTGTCTACGAGAAAGCTTCAAAGCATTCATCCTGAGCAATTTATGAATGGACTGCAGCTTGCCGTATGGATGGGCAACTCCTGGTATCTTTCTAAATTCCTGTTTTCTTCCTGAATTCTGGACACTCTCCAGAATACGCTCATGATTTTGTGTCCAAGATATGTACCACCTCAATCTCTGTGACATGGCCATGTACTGGATAGCTGATGGGAATGGTGAGTATCTCAGAAAACTCAGATATTAGTATGCCCAAGAAAGTCTCAGTGGAGAAACCCTGCTTTGGGCCTTTTGCTTACCTATTCTGTTGCCCTGAATGTCAGGAAGGTCTTTGCCTCAGGCCACACTTTGTGAAGCCTGAAGAAAATAGTTTTCAAATGGAATTGAATGGTCATTACCTGTGCCTCTTCGGTTAATTGCTTTGGAAATGGATGTGTCTGAATCAGCCTCTTGGCCCTATGTGAGGCTGTGGCTTAGATTCACAGCACATGATGGGTCTAAAGAAAAATCCCATGTGTGCATCCAAAACCAAAATGGACAAAAGAACTGTCATGGTGGATAGAGTCTCTCGCCTTCCTCTGTAAGGTTCCTGACCTCCATTAAGTGAGAATAGGGATCATTTGGGTCAAGTGAATTCTTTAAAGTTCTGCAGAGGCTATCCCATAGGTTCGTGGGTTTTCTCATGACTCCAATTCACATCTATGTTTACAGAAGAGCAGGGACAGTGTTGGTCTTACAATACAGGAATGCAGTGGATCTTCCATCTGTTGAGAACCTCAAAGCTCCATGCAGAAATGATCTCTGGAGAAGATGTAGGCAGCTATGTAAGACCTGAGAGAGCAAAAATCATCTTCCATGGCAAACAACCTGGTCAGGATTAAGGGTTGAGTCAGAATGAGCCTATCTCTTCTTAATGTAGAGAAGATGGACCAAACCCGGCCTGTGTGGAGAGCTGTTCCCTTTGCCTACGGGTGATATACCATTCTAACTTGTGAAAGTGTCACAGGAAGTAGGGGCAGCCCTCATCTCATGGGACCGTTGGAAGCAATTGTTATGACAAAGTGGTTGCCAAGGCAGTGATCTCATTCAGTTCCTGAAGGAAGTGATCTCATCTCACTTCCATGGTGATGGAACTCTCTGAACTTGGGATACAGAAAGCCAGGCACCCAGAGCCAGTCTCAGTTCTAGTCCCAGTGGTCTCACTTTTTTGGATTTACAAAGGACAGAGTCAGTCTTTCTTGATACCTACTGATGTGAGGATGGCCAAATGCCAGGAAAGCTCGGAAGAGGGGCTCTTCCTGAGAAAGCAGATAGTGGCTCACTCCTGGCTTCTAACAACTTCACATTGTTGGCCAAGAAGACCAGATCTGAGACAGGTCAGGCCATTTCGGAGCATCATAGTATGGCCCATCAGTCAGAGCACACTCCGGAGAGTCACAGACCTATTTGGGGGAAGGAGGTGCCATTGCGGGTGTGGGTTTGTGGTTTTGTCTCATGTTCTGAGAATAGTTAGAAAAGGCGGTTTGTTTGGTTTGGAGTGAACAGTTTCTAGTAAGTCGTTTGACAATGCAAGTGTTTCTATGTCTGTGTATCCCACTGTGTCCGTGCTTGTAGACATTAGAAAAGAGAATGCATCAATGGATGTGTCCTGTCTCATAGAAAGCTTCCCAGCATTCATCCAGCACAATTTATGAATTGAATGCGGCTTGCCTTATTGATGGGCGATACCTGCTACCTTCCTAAGTTGCTGTTTTCTTCCTGAATTATGGCCAATCTCCAGAATAGGCTCATGGTTTTGTGTCCAAGATATGTACTACCTCCAAGCTCTGTGACATGGCCATATACTGGATAGCTGAATGGAATGGCGAGCATCTCAGAAAACTCAGATATCAGTGTGACCAGTAAAGTCTCAGTGGAGAATCCCTGCTTTGGGCCATTTGCTTACCTATTGTTCTGTTGCCCTGAGAGTCAGGAAGGTCTTTGTCTCAGGCCAACCCTTTGTGAATCCTGAAGGAAAGATTTTTCAAATGGAAATGAATATGCTTTACCTTTGGCTCTTTCCTTAATTGATTTGGAAAGAGATGTGTGTGAATCAGCCTCTTGGCCCAGTGTGATTCTTTGACTTAGATTCTCAGTACCTGATGGATCTAAAGAAAGATCCCATGGGTGCATAAAATCCAAAATGGCATAAAGAGCAGTCATTATTGATGAAGTATTTTGCCTTCCTCTGTAAGGTTCCTGAATTCCATCAAGTGAGAATAGGGATCTTTTGGGTCAAATGAGTTCTTCAAATCTATTCAGAGGCTATCCAATAGGTGCTTGAGTTTTCTCATCTTTCCAATTCACATAAAGAATCTGTACCCGACACTCATTAGGACTCAAATTGGAGAAGCAGAGCAGTATTAAGGGCAGGCCTATTTGATCACTCCTGGTACACAGGAAGGGTGTACAGGCCACTGGGAATTTAGGCAAATGAGGGGCAACAGAGCTTATTTTGGACACTGTCTTGGGCTACGCTAATGCTATCAAATGTCAATCCTATTGTTGACTTCATATTTGTTTTATCCTAAGCTCATATATTCATCCTCAACCCTGTTGAAAATATCTAATCCCATCACTCACTTTATTCTTTTCCTGATTTCCTAATGTCTCTATTGATATCTGCTTTCCTACATATTTTGCCCTGTGCATCATTGTGACTGACTCTTCACTTGTGTTGACGTTTACATTGACTCTCTAACCAAAACCCTATTGCTAAAGAACTTTTGTTCCAAATCCTACACTCACTTTTCTTCCTAAAATTACCGACTATCTTTCTAATCCAACTGACTATAACTTTTTGAATGGATGTTCTCTTCTACATTCAATGATCCAAGTACAGTTCAGGTTTCTATTCAACCGGGTGAGGGAGTAGATTCTGCAGTTTGGCAATTGGGGACAGCACATTCTGGCAACAAGATTAGCAAAGAGTTCTCAAGATTTCAACAGTGTTTCGTTAAGTGTACAGAAAAACAGGAAGTGACAAGTACATATTTTATTAACCTTTCATTCCCCACTTCTTTTTCTGGCTACTTTTAATCATAAAAGTGATCTTTGTGGGGTGTCACATTCTATGTCTGCTAGTGGGGTATTACCATAATTTTAATTTGTCCAATTTGAGCTTGGAGAAAAGAAATTACATGGTTGAGGAAACAGGGTTTTATAGTTAGTAATAATATGAGGATTATTACTGGACCGGCCAGGGTTGATAAAAACGTAATTAACCAGGGGGACTGTGTAAAAAAAGACTCAAACTACCCTTTCTGTGCCTCTCTCTCTCTCGTTGTTGCTCTTCAAGGCATCTTTTTAATTTACTCATAGATTTTTTTACAACTCCAGTATTGTCGACATAAAAACAACATTCTTTCCTCAATGAAGCACAAAGGCCCCCCTCTGTCATGAAAAGGAGGTCCAACCCTTGACTGTTCTGTAAAACAACTTCAGAGAGAGAGGTTAAAGATTCCTGCAAAGCTGTGATGGAGGTTTCTAAAATCTTTAAGTTTTGATCTATTGCTGCTTCTAATTGGGTCACTTGTTGTGTCCCATGGACCAGAGCAGTGGTTCTTGTGCCCAACCCTGCAGCATCTCCTATTCGTAATAGAATGGCTAAGGTGAGGGACATATGTTCCCAGCGGAACCGGGTTGTATGTCCCCCTCTTTGATCTTCAGATGAACCTGCGTCATGATAGAGCACTCTGGGAAACATCTGCACCATTTCACAATTAATCACATCTGTTGACCATTTCATGAAAACATAAACAATGTTTAAGTATATAGAATTATACTGTTGTAGGGACGGACAAGGCAAGGCACCTAAGATAGCACCAAAGACACGGAAACAGTCTTTTTTGGTTTCAACCAGATTCAGAGGGCATTGCTTCTGTTGTAATCAATTAATCCCCTGAAACCCAAGTTACGTAGTTTCAGAATTTTGTACCCAACACGTAAGGGAAGGGGCTCAGAAGTTCACAGTCTGCAGAAGTTCACAAAAAGCAGTTTTTGTTTCTGTTTTTTCCTCAGTTTGGGCAAGTTAACTTTTCAAGGACACCTGGGTGGGGGTGTCTTCCCTTTCTTTTTTTCCCCCTTCCAGCTGTTTCCATACAGCCCAGTTTGTAACTTCTTTATCTTAGAAATGTAGCCATCTCTGTGAAGCCCCAGTTCAAGGCCAGAGGCCTTTTTTTCAAATATTTTGTGAAAAACTAGTAAGGGTGTGTCTAGATCAGGAGTGCTGAATTTTTTAGCCAGTTGCCAAGGAGACCAGGGCAACACAAAAATAGGAAGTTTATCTACAGTGAACTCTTTTATCGGGATTCTTTTGCTGAAAGTCCTAAATCAGCCATGGTGAAGACTTCTGGAGAAGGTCAGTTAAGACTTTTCTGTGGGCCTGGTACAGAGGGGGACAATTTGGAAGGCAGGTATAAGAGCAGCTCTGTGGATCTGAGAATGAGGAAGGAGAGATGTAAAAGAATATTGGGAGAGGGCTTTGGGATCTTAATAGCAACAAAAACTTGAGCAATAGAACAGATAGAACAGAGGGGGAGACGGGAGTGAGATTCCAAAAAGCCTGTGAGGGACTTTAAATTCTTAGTAACCTGTTTTTAGTGATGACAAAGCAACATTAAAGGCCATTTTCATTACATCTTGTATTAGGGTCTGAGGATTCTTCTCAGCGGGTTTGAGCTTTGCATTAGGTGGTAAGAGGACTGGGTGGGACCCGGTGCGGGCACTGACAGGAGAGGAGAGGAGTGAGTGAATGGAGTGGTACCTCAGTACCTGCAACCTCAGCAAGGGAGCAATGGTCTGAGAACCAGTCGAGATTTGGGTTTTTGATCTAGATATTGGAGGGGAGAAATCAAGTTGCTGAGGTGGGAGTGACAGCAGAGAGTCTGGAGCACAAGGCTGAGGGTGAGCATCTATTGGAGAAGCATAGTTCAGGATGTGAGCAAAGGAGAGAGAAGGCCTCCACATAGCGGAATCTCCATTCACCCTTTTGAGCACTTGCAGAAGTTAAAAAGGTCACACAGAATTTGAGGATCTAGAGACCCCTCTGGGGGCCATCGGTTTTGGTTATCTAATTCGTAATATGGCCAATGCTGTGTACAGAATTTGATGAGGAGTTTGGGTTCCATCTGACAGTCCCTGTATGCTCACATCCCCATGACTTACAATAGAAGTCTGCTCTCCCCCCCCACAGCCGTGACTGTTTGTGGCTTTGATAGTCTGCCGGGCAAACATAGTAATCTAGGCTAGCCAACCTGCATCTGGCTCACGTGTCCCTACATCTATAATGTTTGTTTCCATTATCTATGGTATGGAAGGAATTTAATGGAATTTTAGTGGGATCCTGTTAATCAGGGATATCCCAATAGGAAAGACCTATAGCCAGCTGACAAATGACTGGATGGAGAGATGGCCACCAGGTTCGTAAGCTGGCTGTATTCGAGATAGGCCATACTTCGTGTCCAGTAGGATTTGTGATCAGCCATCGCAGCTTAAGGGGCTGATGAGGGTTAAGACTACTGGTCGTCAAGGGGAGAATAAATATCTTCCAGGATCTTCTTTACAACCATTTGCAATGTTTCTTTTTTCTTCTTTTTTATTTCTTTTTTTGTGTGTGTGTGGGGCAGGCTTCAATACATCCTGAAAATGTATGTTCAAAGACTAGGAGTTATTTAAGTCCATACCTTACTGGCTTAATTTCAGTAAAGTCCACTTCCCAGAATTGTCCTCGTCTGGTTCCTCATAGGTGCTTTCCTGCAGGAAGCTTGGAAGTGTAAGCTTTAACCAATTAATGGACCTGACAGGCTTTTGTTACCCATTCAGTTATTTCCTTTTGCTGTGAGTAGGTTAGTGGAAAACTGTGTTCTTGATCCTTCACGAATGAATGCAGTTTCTTTGAACAAAGGTGAGTGAGTTGATGAACATTTGCTACTGACATAGTTAGAGCCATGATTATAGGAGTAGTTACTGAAGAATTAAAAAATTCCACTTGAGGGCCTTCAGGGTTAAAAGTTATTTTGGCCCAGAGCTTGGTGAGCAGAACTCTGCCCATCAATGGGGCCAGGCATTCTGGGATTACTAGGAAGGAGTGATGGATTTTTCCTTTTCCCTGGTCCATGGTCCTCGTAGTTGTCAAAGCCCGATATTTACTTCTGTTAGACTCTTGACTTAGAGACCTTTTATTCGGTAGAGGGCCCAATGGGACTTACGGGCTGAGTATATTCACCCTGCATCTACTTCAAAGTTTATTGTGTTCCCCTCCACTTCAAAAGTTACCTTGAGGTCAGGGAGAGGATCTGAGCCCGGACTTTCTTAGTATTCCTCCAGAGTCAGAATATCTGGCGGGCATGGCTGTCTCTTTCTAGGGCACTCTTTGGCCCAGTGTCCTTTTTCTTTAGAGTAGGCACATTGATCTCAGGCCAGGGGTGGCCTCTAGTGTGTGCCCAGGTATCCCTTCCTGTCTCTCTGTTTCTTAATTTCTGGCCTATTTGTTGTTGTGACCAGGACCTTAGTCAATGCCTTAGTCTGTCTTTTGTTTCTTTTATCCTCACTCAGCTCCCTTCTCTTCCTCAGTTTCTCTCTTAAAGAATACCTTCTCGGGTTCTCTGAATAAATCCCTCAAAGTCATATCTTGTAATCCATCTAAGCATTGTAACTTTCTTTTAATATCCAGGGCAGCTTTCCCAATAAAGGCCATTGTGACAGATGCCTTTTGATCCTCTGCCTGAGGATCGAAAGGAGTATGTCTCTTATATGCCTACATAATTATCTCTAAGAACATAGAGGGAGATTCATCAGGCCCTTAAATAATCTCTCTTACCTTGGCCAAATTAGTTGGTCACCTAGCGGCCACTAAGATACCCACTATTAGAGCCCGGCGATAAGTGGACAGATGCTCCCTACCTTCAAAGGTGTTGGGGTCCCAGTTGGGTCGTTTCAAGAGAAAGCCGGCTTTGAATATATTGGGAAGTTTTGTCAGTCACGCATTTGGTCCGAGGATACTTTTTTCTAGCATCCAGGAGGATTCTCTTTTGTTCCTCTGTCAAGAAGAGAGTCCCTAGGAGTTGTTGGCAGTCATCTCAAGTAGGTTGGTGTGAAAACATCAATGACTTCACCAGACCTGAGAGCCAGGTTGGGTCCTCGGTAAAAGGGGGATTGTTATTTTTCCATTTATATAGGTCTGAAGAGGAGAAGGCCAATACTGGTAGGCTTGCATTTTTTCCCTATGGCCATCGTCAATCATTGGTCCTTAGGGATGGAGGGAAGCAACACGGGAGTTCCAGGGTTTTCAATCATTTGCCACCGGCGAGTTCCTTTAGCAACTCCAGCTTCCTCCAGGGGAGGAGGGGCTGTGTGTGACGCAGGGGAGTTATCTGGAGGGCCCTGGGCTGGCTTAGCGTACTCCAATTGCGGAGAGGCTGAGTCAGCAGCTGGAGAATCACTTAGAGGGTGTTGGGGGTTGTGGGACAAGTTTAGAAGATAAGGAGGGGGACGAGAGTCCAGTAGAGTCAAATCTTGTGACTCAGGGAGAACAGAGGGTGGAGGAGGAGGAGGAGCAGAGGGGTTGAGAGATCGTGGGGGAAGGAGTAGGAACGGGGACACAGCAAGGAAAGGCTTCACCCACGGAGGAGGAGAATTGCAGAGGTCCTGCCAAGTTAAGGTACATTCCTGTTTATCAGTATGGCTATGTGGCCCTGGCTGTAAGACAATATCTCTGTCTTTTTAAATTAGTGGGAAGTAGAAAGATCCTTCTAGGGGCCATCCGAATCCAAAGGTGGGCCATTCTGTGGCACACAGAGTCTGCCAGGTCCAGCGTTTTACTAAAAAAGAAACATTCTGAGCCCTTAAGCGGACTTTGGTCCATAGATCAAGGGTCAGGGACAGAGGCATTGAAGTGATCTGTCCCATAATGAAAGATACACAAACAGTAAAAGCAACGACACAGGACACAGACAAGAGAAAACAATAAAGACAGGCAATGGACGTCCAACACTGAGACCAAGACTGAGCAGGTGGCAAAACCCAATGGGCTGGCAATACCGAATCTGAAACAAAGTATCACTGAGTCGAGGAGACTATTATTCCTTGATTCCCGAGTCCTCTGTGGCGTCCCCCAGGGACTTGGCTTGTGGCTCTGTGACACGTCTGCCAGCCACCATCAAAGAGAGCTCACACACTTCATCGACAGCCATTTTGCCAAGCCCTAACCTGAAACCTGAAACCAGAAAGAGGTGCCTTACTTACCCTGAGAGTAGCCCATTGGGGTCTCTCGTTCACCACTGCTGGATTTCGGTGGAACCTCCATATATAAATATCGGAAGAGCATTGGGGGAAGAGACCACCAAGAGACTCTCTCATGCAAAAACAAAGGGTTTATTGGGGGTCCAGCATGCTGGGGCTCAGAGCTCATTTGAATAGAGCAGAGAACCCTGAGAACAGCTTAAGCAGAGCTTATATACTTTCCTTGAAGAGGGCAGGGAGGAAAGTTTATTGATGGGCCTGGGCGGGTGAGCAGTTTGCGTGCAAATGGGTGAGGGAGTACATTCTGAAGTTTGGCAGTTGGGGACAGCACATTCTGGGAAAAAGATTAGAAATCACTTCTCAAGATTTCAACAGTGTTTTATTAAGCATACAGTAAAACAGGAAGTGACAAGAATCTATTTTATTAACATTTCACTACCGACTATACTTTGCCAGATTTCCTAAAGTCTCTATTGATATCTGCATTCCTACATATTTTCCCCAGTTCATCATTGTGATTAATTCTTCACATGTGCTGACATTTACATTCACTCAATACCCGAAACCCTATAGCTAAAGAACTTTTGGTCCAAATCCTATACTCACTCTCCTTTATAAACATACCGACTATCTTCCTAATACTACTGACTATCCATTTTGACTGGAAGTTCTCTTTGAAAATCAATCATCCAAGTTACAAGGTCCTATGCTTAATACCCAATCAAAAGCCCAATGCCCTTCTGGGCTTCAAATCTTACCTAGATTTTTGTTTTCAGATTCATATATTTTACCTATATATTCTTGAAAATATCGCAGGTTCCCAATACCATTATTCATCCAGCAGAATGATTTCTATTCCAAATCAAACCTGTTATTAACCCTAACCATACACTGTTCCCTCAATCTAACTTTAGAGAAGAGCAAGGACAGAGTTGGTCTTAAAATACAGGAATTTAGGGGATCTTCCAACTGCTGAGAAACTCAAAGGTCTATGCGCAAATGATCCCTAGAGAAGTTGTAGACACCTATGAAGGAACTGAGAGAGCAAAAGTCATCTTTCATTGCAAACAACCTGGTCAGCATGAAGGGATGTGTCTGAATCAGCCTCTCTCTTCTTTATGTAGAGAAGAAGGACCAAACGAGGCCTCTGTGGAGAGCTGTTCCTGGTTACCAATGTTTGATATACCATTCTAACTTGTGAAAGTGTCAAAGGAATTAGGGACAGCCTCCATTTCATGGGACCTTTGGAAGCAAATGTTAGGACAACGTGCTTGCCAAGGCATTGACCTCATTCAGTTCCTGAAGGAAGTGACCTCACCTCACATTCTTGGTGATGGAACTCTCTGAACTTGGGATACAGGCATCCAGGCACACAAATCTAGTCCCAGGCCCAGTCCCAGTGGTCTCACTTCTTTTGATTTACCAAAGACAGAGTCAGTCTTTCTTGGTATCTACTGATGTGAGGATGGCCAAATGCCAGGAAAGCTCTGAAGAGTGGCCTTTCCTGAGTAAGCAGGAAGTGGCTCACCGTTGTCTCCTGACAACTTCACAGAGTTGGCCAAGGAAACCAGATCTGAGACAGAACAGGCCATTTGATGGGAACATAGTACGGCCCACCAGTCAGAGGTCACACCCGATAGTCAGAGACCTACTTTGGGAAAGGAGGTGAATTTGTGGGTGTGAGTGTGTGTTTGTGATTTTTGTCTCATGTTCTGAGAATAGGTAGGAAAGGCAGTTTGTTTGGTTTGGAGTGGACGATTTCTAACAAGTGATTTGACAAGGCGAGTGTTTTTATGTCTGTGTATCCCACTGTGTCCATGGTTGTAGACATTAGAAAAGAGAATGCAATGCATCAAAGGATGTGTCCAGGCTAGTAGAAAGCTTACCAGAATTCTTTCTGCCCAATGTATGAAAGGAATGCGGCTTGCCTTATGGATGGGTAACACCTGCTATCTTCCTAAGTTCCTGTTTTCTTCCTGAATTCTGGCCACTCTCCAGAATAGGCTCATGATTTTGTGACCAAGTTATGTACCACCTCCAAGCTCTGTGACATGGCCATGTACTGGATAGCTGAAGGGAATGGCGAGCGTCTCAGAAAATTCAGATATCAGTGTGACCAGGAAAGTCTCAGTGGAGAAACACTGCTTTGGGCCGTTTGCTAACCTAATGTTCTGTTGCCCTGAATGTCAGGAAGGTCTTTGCCTCATGCCACCCCTTTGTGAAGCCTGAAGAAAACAGTTTTCAAATGGAAATGAATATGGATCACCTGTGGCTCTTTGATTAATTGCTTTGAAAAGGGATGTGTCTGAATCAGCCTCTTGGCCCTGTGTGAGGTTGTGGCTTAGATACTCAGCACGTGGTGGATGTAAAGAGAGATCCCATGTGTGCATCCAAAACCAAAATGGCCAAAAAGCAGTCCTTGTGGATGAAGTCTGTCGCCTTCCTCTTTAAAGTTCTTGAACTCCATCAAGTGAGAATAGGGATCCTTTGGGTCAAATGGGTTCTTCAAAGACCTGCAGAGGAGCTTGTGTTTTCTCATGACTGCAAATCACATAAAAATATATACCTGACACTCAGTTTTCCACAAATTGGAGAAGCATAGAAGTATTAACGTCTAGCATATTTGATCACTCCTGTTTCACATGAAGGGTGTCCAGACCACCCTGAATTTACGCCAATGAGGGGCAAGGGAGTTATTTTGGACACTCTCTTGGACTCCGCCACTCATGGAAACCTTCCGCCAGAGGTTGTGATTAGTGTCTATATGGAAGAAGATGAGGGCCATATGGGAGGGTTTTGGTTTTAATTTTGGTCATTTGTGTCCGGTTGGAAGACATGACTGGGACCACCTGGGCTTGAACTCTGGTGTGATTCCCCTTAGAGACTGAATTCAGAGAAGTATTGCCATGAATTTTGTTGGGATTTTAGGAGTCCACCCATGAGAATCACCCTTGGAAACTGAGATCTAGGCCCAGGTTGGCTTTCCACAGAGCCCTGGGTATCTCAGCCAGAAGATCACATGATTTAATTCTGAAAGACTTGCCAGCCATTGTTGAGAGTCACAACACCCATGGACGTCACATTGTAGACCTCAATGGGCCTGGCTTCATGTGACATTTTGGCCACTCTTTGGGAAGCCTTGCCTGTGAGAGTTCTACAGAGCATTCATTGAAATGAGCTTCCTCACCATTTAAAGGTTCCTGAATGAATTGAAACCCACAGTGCCTGCAACGTCATCCTTGAAAAATGCCTAGATAAATACCATGAAATTTTTGAAATTCCCATGACCAGGTGGCACTGGAGAAACTTTGGATGTCCTGTTGCTGATCGTAAATATGCAAGACAGTGCCTTGATTGAGTGGGTTTCATGAAAATGGTGTAGAACAGAGATGCCAGTATGTTGGAACCTGCTGAGTAGTGGGCCTAGAGCAGTGGTAGGCAGGTGTGTGATAAAAAATTTGTGGTGGGGCCATGTGGATCTGCCATTGGATCCCAAATGGCTTGTGACTTACATGGTGCAGCCAGCAAACCCTTCCATGTAAAGGCTTCTGGTTATATGGAGATGTTTCCGGGCAATGTTTAGAATCAGGTTACTATGGACATGGGGCCAAGCTATGTGGGATAGAAGCCTGGTTGGTGCATTCTCCTGCATTCCCTGACCAACCACACATGAAAGAATTGCCTCCAGAACTGTGTCCCAGTTGAACTTCTTTTATTTCATGAAGCAAATGCCAAAGTCCCAGTGCAGCAGCAAGAAACACCACGAAAAGTGGAGGATGACCAAATCGCTTCCCAGTCCACATGGGAATACCCTTAGCCCCCAGTGGCCACAGTTTACTTACAAAGAGAGAATTCAGCACTGCTGCCTCATGTTCATTGGAAAATAAGAAACCATGTCCTCCAGGTCACATAGATGCAGACACAGCTTTGATAGTCTCACTAAAAAGAAGCTAAAGCTCCTGACAACAACATATATTTCAAGTGCCCAAACTCAGAGGCAGTTTCTCAAGAAGTATTTAGGCCAGCAGAGCTCCATGTTTAGGGAGTGTTTACCCTGTCCCATACTAGGGAAACTCCTCTACCACTTCCAAGGTTGTAAACTCCTGAGCATATTATTCACAGATTTTATTACTCTTCTCCTCTAATTGTGTCTTACTTTGGGCGAAAAAAATGTCAAGGAATTGTTCTGGATGAGAGTGGGAAGATTTTGTTTAGCACATATTTGCATACACATTAGATTCATTTTTCTATTTTACATTTGAAATACTGAATCCTGACACTAACACATGCCCTGCTAGATTCTGAATACTAATCCTAATATAATGGAGAAAAATTACGGAAACAAATAGAAATACAAGCAGTTCAGAGGAGGCATGTTGTATACTTGGACTTGCCTTTTGCATTATATAGGGTAGGAGTTATAAATCTAGTCAATTTTTTGTTGAAATAGTTTTCCATGTGCTTTTAAAGTTAACAAATATGTGAATTCCTGTCTCCCTTTCTCTGTATTCTATTCAGCACATGTATTTTTATATGCACATATAGAATCCTACCTGGTATCACACGTACATTCTTGTGAGTTACATGACTTGGCAGATACAAAGTGTGAGAAGAGATCACTCCTCTTAAACGCTGTTTGACCTGAAAATTCAACCTATGGGTGAGCTTCCTAGTTGAAAAAAGTTATACATAAATCCATATCCAGTAAAATGAATATTTTTGGATCTGTGGATGATTCATATTTCACGGTGTAATTCGATTGGCATATATATTGCTAATTTTTAAAATCTGTGTGTGGATATATATATATATATATATATATATATATAATATATATATATTCTCTCCAGATATTTCAAAATATTTAATATATGTGTCTTATTATACACTCCCTAAATTCATTCATGATTATGTATGTGGATTTATAATCAACTTTTCACAAGATTATTCTCAGAAATATTCATTCACCTGATATACGTATTTTTTTCCTAGTATTGAAAACTAACTTCAGTGAATGGTGCATATAAATCCTAATATTTCTACAGTAACTGATCCATTTTCACATCAATGCAAGTAGATTCCTATGGGACATGATAAGTATTTTGAAGTTCATTTTTATTGAAAACTAGTACATTACTATTTCTTCAGTTTATGCACATTATTGGATATATATTTCATCCACAAGTTCACAAATTTATAGGCATTTATTTCACTTTCAATCACTTTCTGCTTCAGAAAACACGTGTTCCGCCATGTTTCAAACTGGTCTTTTCATGAGACTTCTTTCCAAACACATTATTTTTGATTTCCATAATCACTTTTGAAGCAAAACTCACTCACTCTTCATGATAAACCATAATCCTAGGATTACAATTAGACGTATAACTAGTTGTTATGAATGATTATATATCAATATATGATTTCTTATGTATTTTCAGATATCAATTCAATACATTATTTAAAGTGGAACCAGTTATATTATTTATTAACTGTATGGTCTATTCATGCATTATCTCTATATTCATAGACACAGGGTACACCTATTTTTACCCTCAATACTAATTTATACGTTTTCAAAATATTCCTCAAAAAATGGTGGAAGAATTACTCATGTCACCTGATCTATATATACATTTTATCACAGTAATATTCTGGACAAAAAAATCAAAGGTCACCCTTAAGGTTGTACCAGAGCCTAAATGGAAAGTGAGCATGGATTACTAAAACCTTCCATGTCCAGGTGGCCTAATGCTCTCAAATGTCAATCTTATTGGTGACTACAATTTTGTTTCTTTCTAAGATTATATATTCAACCTCAAGCCTGTTGAAAATGTCTAATCCTATCACTCACTTTATACTTTGCCTTATTTAGTAATGTCTCTATTTATATCTATTTTCCTACATATTTTCCCCTGTTCATCATTGTGACTGACTCTTCACTTGTGCTGACATTTACATTCACTGTCTACCTGAAACCCTATTGCTTAAGAACTTTTGGTCTAAATCCTATTCTCACTCTTCTTTGTAAACCTACTGACTATCTTTCTAATCCTACCGACAATCCCTTTTTGAGTGGGTGTTCTATTCGACATTCAATCATCCAAGGTACAAGCTCCTATGCCATTGTATATAGATTTATCTGAGACATTTTTGCAGAAAATAATTCAAAGCTAAGTGTGACAATTAAGGGCCCAATGCCCTTCTGGACTTCATATCTTCCCTAGATTTCTGTTTTTATACTTATATTTCACCTATATATTCTTGTAAGTATCATAGTTTCCCAATACCATTATTCATCATGCAGAAGGATTCCTAACCCCAAATTGAACATGTTACTAACCCAAACCATACACTGTTCTCTCAATCGAACTTTACAGAACAGCAGGGACAGGGTTGCTCTTAAAATACAGGAATGTAGGGCATGTTCCAGCTGTTGAGAACATCAAAGGTCCATGCAGAAATGATCCCTTGAGAAGATGTAGGCAGCTACGAAAGACCTGAGAGAGAAAAGTCATCTTCAATGGCAAACAACCTTGTCAGCATGAATGGATGTGTATGAATCAGCCTCTCTCTTCTTAATGTAGAGAAGATGGACCAAAACAGTCCTAGGTGGAGAGCTGTTCCCGGGTGCCCATGGTTTATATACCATTCTAACTTGTGAAAGTGTCACAGGAAGTAGGGGCAGCCTCCATCTCATGGGACTCTTGAAAGCAACTGTTAGGACAAAGTGGTTGTCAAGGCAATGACCTCATTCAGTTCCTGAAGAAGTGATCTACCTCACTTCCTTGGTGATGGAACTCTCTTAACTTGGGATCCAGGAAGCCAGGCACCCGGAGCCAGTCCAGTCCCAGACCCAGTAGGCTCACTTGTTTGAATTTACCAAGGAGAGTGTCAGTCTTTCTTGGTACCTACATATGTGAGGATGGCCAAATACCAGGAGAGCTCTGAATAGGGGCCTTTCCTGAGAAAGTAGGTAGTGGTTCACCGCAGGCTCCTGACAACTTCACAGAGTTGGCCAAGGAGACCAGATCTGAGATAGGACAGGCCATTTTGGGGGAACATAGTATGGCCCACCACTCAGAGGAAACTCCGGATAGTCACAGAGTTACATGGGGGAAGGAGGTGTCTTTGTGGGGTGGGTGTGATTTTGTGGTTTTGTCTCATGATCTGATAATAGGTAGGAAAGACGGTTTGTTTGATTTGGAGTGGTCTTCTTCTAGTAAGTCGTTGGACAAGGCAAGTGTTTCTATTTCTGTGTATCCCACTGTGTCCGTGGTTGTAGACATTAGAAAATAGAATGAAACAATTGATATGTCCTGTATAGTAGAAAGATTCCCGGCATTCATCCTGCCCAATTTATGAATGGACTGCAGCTTGCCTTATCCATGGGCAACACCTGCTACCTTCCTAAGTTCCTGTTTCTTCCAGAATTCTCACCACTCTCCAGAATAGTCTCATGGTTTTGTGTCCAAAATATGTACCACCTCCAAGCTCTGTGACATTGCCATGTCCTGGATAGCTGAAGGGAATGGCGAGCATCTCAGAAAACTCAGATATCAGTGTGACCAAGAAAGTCTCAGTGGAGAAAGCATGCTTTCGGCCTTTTGCTTATCAATTGTTCTGTTTCCCTGAATGTCAGGAAGGTCTTTGCCTCAGGCCACCCCTTTGTGAAGCCTGAAGAAAACAGTTTTCAAATGGAAATGAATGGGCATCACCTGTGGCTCTTTGCTTAATTGCTTTGGAAAGGGATGTGTCTGAATCAGCCTCTTGGCCCTGTGTGAGGTTGTGGCTTAGATTCTCAGCACCTGATGGATGTAAAGAGAGATCCCATGTGTGCATCCAAAACCAAAATGGCCAAAAGAGCAATTATTGTGAATGAAGTCTCTCGCATTCATTTGTAAGGTTCCTGACTACCATCAAGTGAGAATACGGATCCTTTGGTTCAAATGAGTTATGCACAGCCCTGCAGAGGCTAACCCATAGGTTTTTGGGTTTTCTCATGGCTCCAAATCATATAAAGAATCTATAACTGACAGTCAGTAGGCCTCAAATTGGAGATGCAGAGCAGTATTAACAGCTGGCCTATCTGATCACTCCTGGTTCACCGGATGGGTGTCCAGGCCACCTTGACTTTAGGCAAATGAGGGGCAAGGGAGCTTATTTTTGACACTGTCTTGGGCTGCACCCCTCATGAAAAACTCCAGCCAGAGGTTATGATAAGTGTCTATATGGAAGAAGATGAGGGCCATGTGGGAGTGTTTGGTTTTAATTGTGGTCATTTGTTTGGCGGTTGGAAGAGATAACTGGATCCACCTGGGCTTGAATTCTGGCATGATTCCTCTTAGAGACTGAGTTCTGGAATTTACCTCAAAGAAGTATTGCCATGAAATGTGTTGGGATTTTAGGAGGCCACGCATGAGATGCGCCGTTGAAAACTGAGATCGAGGGCCAGGGTGTCTTTCCACAGTGCAGTGAGAATCTCAGCCAGGATATCACATGATTTTATTTTGAAAGACTTGGCAGCCATAATTGAGAGTCTAAACACAAATGGAACTCATATTGTAGACCTCAATGATCCTGGCTTCATGTGACTTTTTGGCCACTTTTTGGGAAGCCTTGCCTGTGAGATTTCTCCAGAGATTTCATTTAAATGAGCTTCCTCACCACATAATGGTTCCTGCATTAATTGAAACGCACAGTGACTCCAACTTCATCCTTCAAAAATGGCTAAATAAATACTATCAAATTTCTGAAATTCCCATTACCAGGTGGCACTGGAGAACCTTTGGATATCCTGTTGCTGAACATGAGTGAAATAGTTCCCCACGCAATGACACTTCACCGGGAGAATTCCAATTTTATTGCTCAAAGCTGTGTGCTCATATAGCACTAAGGGGGAGATGGTATGGCTTAGATAAATGGCAGCAACCCGTTTATTGACAAGTTCTTTCAAATATCAGCTCCAGAGCCCAGGAATTAGTTCTAATTGGGGCTAAGGTTCCCCACAAGCGAGATTTGAAATTGGCGCTGGCGGGAGAGTTCACAAGGGCGGGAACTTTTTGCACCACTGCAGAAATGAAGAAGGTAGGAAGAAGAAGTCCTTAGGCGCCATGTTGGGGTTTTTCTCTGCGGTATGGCTGCCATTTATTCTTTTCCCAACATTCCACCCTTTTTGTTTTCTTAGGAAGTGGGGCGTCGTTTGTCAGATCTGGCTGCTTCCTGCTGTGTGGGGCTGGTGTGGGGCCTAGAAAGAGAAGTGGAGAAATGCTCAGGGGGCAGGTATGGGGATATCATGGCAGCCAGAAATAAAACCTAGTGGCTATAGACAGGTATTTTCATAGGGGTGAAGTCAATGAATGTTCCCTGAAGCCAAAGATGTCGATGGCATGGAACCAGTCCTGGATGGAAGAGATTGTTGGTATCAGCCACTGGTCCTGTAACAGAGACTCAAGGAAATACTGGAAGCGTTGCCTGGACATGGTGTCGCCAGCACCTGAAGAAGATCAGAGCGAATAAAAACAGAATGAAGATAAAAATTAAAGCAAATGTCAATTTTTGGCAGAAGTTCCATGTGGGGGGACTGACATAGAAGAGGCCAAGGGCCATGAGAAAGCTTAGAAGGTGGTAAAGACTATGAATCCAGGATGGCAGATTAAGAGGTTCTCCGAGCTCGTTGTCTCCCGCTGTCTAATACCCGTTGCATTCCATCGTGCCTGGTAGTGAGCTTCATCACTGAGTGAACTGTTCTCTTGGAGATGTTGGGGATTCATCGGTCATCAGAGGCTGGTAGTGACTAAGCAAAAGCTGGTTGAAAGTTTGATTAGGAATTTTATGCAGTTGGGTTTGAAGGCACTTCATTATGCAGGGCAAGAGAGCACAAAAAAGGAGCATCCAAATAAGGGGACCCAAGATATGTAGTAAGTACATGGCAAGATAGGATTGGAAGAACCCCGTTATGGGATTGGAGGAGGTAGGTTTGAGCAATTGGGTCGATAATTCCTGCAATTTAACAACATTTTTTTTATTAGCCCAGATTCATTAACATAATAGCAAAATTCCTCTCTGAGGAATAGGCATGTAACCCCTTTTTCTGCAGTGAGAAGATCAATTGCCCTTTGGTTCTGTAAAACCACTTGTGCCAATGAAGTAACCTGCCGCTGCAAGGAACCCAGAGACTCAGCCATGGTATTGAGTGTTTCCTGCAGTTTTTGTTGAAGGTCATTGGATCCCATAGAGCATGACCTATAGCTCCACCAGAGAGTCTGAGACCCGTCACTGAGGTTGTTAAAATGAGGCCTACCAGAACCGGCAGAAAGACTACCCTACGGGTGCGGGAAGGTAGGGCCAACTGTCAGAATTCGGTGGGAGTATACAAAGATAGCTGAGGAACTACAGTAACCAAGAAACAGGCGCCAGAGACATTGATGGTTGAGGTACTTAAAGAACCATTACACCAGAGGAAATGTCCAGGTTGCATAAACACAGGGCTCTATGGAGTGCTGTAGCTCAAGGAACAAATGGGTAAAGGATTCATTATTGGCAGGTGGAAACAGATGAAAGGAAATAATGTATTGGTGGAATAACTTTCCCACAGTGGTATACGTGTCACATGTAGGGGTTGTCCTTTTTAGAGAAATTGTAGGGTTTTGCTGGAATATTTCCTGCCGCTAATGGGACTGCTGCTAGAAGTGGACGACTAAGTGAAGCACAGAGAAAGCACTGAGAAGTAGGCACAGAAAGAGGGGTGGAGTTTAATAATCAAAAAGTTTGGTGTAGCAAATTGAGCCATGTGGGAGGGGGACCTGAGAGGGTTGAAGGCTCTGAATCCTTTTTGGATGAGCTATGGATATGATCTCGAAGTTTTGATTCTGAGTCCTTAATGTGTTCGACTACCTGGATGGTTGCCTTAGGTTGCGTAATCAGGGTGCGGCCAATAGTCATCCACCCTGTGGGTCTGACTGAGGTTGTCCGAGCATAGACAGCAAACTCAACATAGCCCCATCGTTTGGCCTTGGGGTCAGGTTTATCTAAAGTATACCATCCATTGTTACTGGATGAAGAGCCTTTATGCCACTTTATGTAACTAGAAGTCCACCCTTCAGGGTAACCAAATGAGTGGTAAGAATAGCTACCACGTTCATCATGGAACATGCATGACCAATAGGGGCACCCATTATATATCTCAGGCCACCAATGACAATAGTCTTTTGTTTGATCAAAAAGGAAGCAAATGAAAGGCCAGTTCCAGCTACCAGGGACGAAGGTCCTTGAAGGTGACAATTTTAGGGAAATAGAGGTGCAGTTGTGGATGAAGCAAGTAGTTGCATCCACTGCGCAGACCTTCTGCATGCCATGTTCTGAGTATCGTTCCCAAAAAGTGAATAAATGCATGGTAGGTGAGGAGGGTAAAGACCAGTCCTGACAGAGCACAGAAAATAAGCAGAGCACAAAAAACAAGCAGTTAGAGAAGACTAGGGTGTTGGGAGAGCTCATTGTGCCTTCTTTAAGAGGAATTGGGCTGCAAGGAAAACCGTGTGAGCCACAACTAAAATGGGTGAGATGGGTGTGGAGAGCAGGAGTAAAGGGGAGGTTCAGTAGGTGATTCTTGGAGTTCCTCTGGGGTGGCCCTGTCTTCAGCAGGTGGGGCCTCCTGGTGATGTGGCTTCAACCTAGACATGTGAATCCAGGGAGTGAGACAGTTGTCTGGTAAGGAGAGTTTGGCGGCGGTAAGGGTAAAGAGAATGACAGGATAGGGGCCTTCCAATTTTGCGGCAAGAGTCCCTTTCTCCTCTGGGGTATTATAATAGACTAGACTAACAGGTGTTAAGGGAGGAGTGTTTGGAGAGGAGACTGGGTCCGGAAGAAGCCAGTCCTGATATTTCCAGAGTTCCGAGCGGAGATGGAGCAAGAGAGGCAAAGACAAATCTCGGGTGAGAGGTCCTTGTGAAATGACCAACCCAGGGGTTATAAGAGGTCTTCCATACATTATCTCAAAAGGAGACAGTAAAGATGGTTTCTTAGGGAGAGCTCTGATTCGAAGCAAAGCCAAGGGAAGGAGTTTGAAACAGTCTATGTTTAATTCCATTGTCAATTTGGTAAGGACTTCCTTTAGAGTACGATTTACCCTTTCCACTTTCCCTGAAGCCTGGGGGAAATATGGACAGTTGAAATGCCACTTGAAGGAGAGGGCTTGAGAGACCTTTTGTGTGATCCTAGAAGTAAACTCAGGGCCATTGTCATATTGTAGGGAAGTGGGCATACCAAACCTGGGGATGATGTCTGTCAGTAAGATTGAAGCTACAGTGGAAGCCTTTTCATTGGAAGTGGGAAATGCCTCAACCCAACCAGAGAAAGTGTCCACAAAGACAAGGAGGTATTTAGTGCGCCATACTGTGGGCATGTTGGTGAAGTCTACCTGCCAGTCAGCAGCGGGAATGTGTCCCCGGGCTTGGTGGAAAGGGAAAGGTTTGGGCCTTAAAGGAGTATGAGGGTTGGTCCGCTGACAGATCTGACAATTAGAGGCTATATTCTGTAGCATGGCTTGTCAGAGGGGGTGAGGGAAAAGAAACTCTGTAAAAAGAGGGTCAAAGACTGAGAATTGGAAAGGAATAGAGCATGAAGGAACTTGAAAAGAGTCTTGTTCTTACTGAAAGACGTAGGGGCTTCAGATGAGCTGTCTAAAGTGGCCATTATATGTCCCCCATGGAGGCCATAATTGAAAGTGGTAGCAGCCATTCGTGCTGCCTGGTCAGCTTTGGCATTGCCCTCAGTGATAAGAAAGCCGTCCTTCTGATGGGACCTACAATGGACAACTCCCAACTGGGTGGGTAAGGGGCCTCTATTAGATTGGTTATAAAAGCTGAATTAGTGATCGCAGTACCTTTGGTGGTAAGTAGGCCTCGCTACTTTCAAATATCAGCATGGGATAATAAGATATGGAAGACATATTTTGAATCAGTTTAGAGGGTGAGGGATTTGCCTTGTGCTAGAAGGCAGGCACGAGTGGATGCTATAAGTTCAGCCTACTTGTCTGTAGTTCCTGAAGGCAAAACTTTGGCCTCTATAATCTCAGTGGCTGAAAATACACCGTATCCAGAGTAATGAGTTCCGTTCTCCCTAAAGGAACTGCTGTCAGTAAACCAGATAAGGTCAGGCTTGCTGAGTGGTCTCTCAGAAATGGAAGAATGACAGGGGAGAAAATCATCTAAGGTTTCCAAGCAATTATGAGTTGGTATGTGAGACATGGGAGTCATTGGGAGCAGTGAGGCAGGGTTCAGTGCAGAGCAGGGGAGGAAAATAATATTAGGGTTTTCCAGAAAGGAAGTGAGGGGCGACAGAAATCTGGATGTAGGGAGAGTTTGAAGGCCCTTTTAAGCTAAAAGATCCTTCAAGTGATGTGGGGAGTGGATAGTTCAAGGGGCCCCAAAAGTCAGATTAGAGGCTTTTTTGTGTAAAATTTGTCCAGTAGCCAGAGCTCTTAAGCAAGGGGCCCACCCACGGATGGTAGGGTCTAGTTGCTTGGACAAATATGACACAGGTGCAAATGTACGCCCATAGTTTTGACCTAAGACCCCAAGTGCTTGCCCCCCTTTTTCATGGACATATAGATGAAATGTTCTTGAAAGATCTGGAAGGTGAAGGGCAGGTGCCTTTAAGAGGAGTTGCTGAAGCCTGCGGAAGTGGTAGATGGGAAAGGAGGCAAGAGATTCACTAGGGGGTCCCTTTGCTAGGTCATACAGGGGTTTGGAGAGAAGAGAATAATTTGGGATCCAGGCCCTAAAATAACCTGCTAATCCTAGGAATGATAGTATTTTGGCTTTCGTATAGGGCACTGAAAGATCACAGAGGAGTTGCCTCCTATCCAGTGTTATTTCCTTTTTCCCGGGTGTAAGGCAAAAACCAAGATAGGTGACCAAAGACTGGGAAACCTGGGCCTTGTGGGGAGACTCCCTATATCCCTTGTCTTCTAGGAATTTATGAAGCTGAGCGGTGTGGGATTGAGAGTGTTCCAGAAAGACTACATAGAAGAAGGTCATAGACATATTGAAGTAGAGTAGAGTCAGGACAGGTCAGGTGAAAGGATGTGAGGTCCTGGGCAAGAAATTGGCCAAAGAGATGGGGGCTATCCCTGAATCCCTGTGGGAGGACAGTCCAGGTAAGCTGATGAGAATGGCGGGTGTGAGAGTCAGTCCATGAAAAAGCAAAGATATCCTGAGATTCTGAGAACAGGGGAATAGAAAAGAATGCATCAATTAAATCTAGGACTGAGAAGTGAGTAGTAGTGGCATGGATCTGAGAGAGGAGGGTGTAAGGGTTGGGCACTAGCGGGTGGATGGGGTCCACAGAGGAGTTGACAAGGCAAAGTTCTTGAACCAGCCTGTAGGACACGTTAGGTTTCTTAACTGCCAGAATGGGTGTGTTGAAAGGAGAGTGTGTAGGCCTAAGATACCCCTTTCATAATAAATCCTGGATGATGGGTTCTAATCCAAGGAGAAATGTGGTTGTGAGTGGATATTGTGGTTGACTAACATATCTTGAAGGGTCCCGTAAGACAATATGAATAGAACTGCATTTAGCCATAAAGGGTGTAATTGTGTCCCAAACCTCAGGGTTAAATGGTTTAGATAGTCGTGGGAGAGTGCATGAAGGAGGTGTATCTGCCCCTAGGAATATCATGAGGAAATGAGAGGTAGGAGAGGTGTGGGTTGATAAGTGAATGGTGACTTTTAATAGTGAGAGTATGTCCCTTCCCAGAAAGGGAATGGGGCAATGGCTCATAACAAGAAAGGAGTGAGTGAAGGACAAAAGGGATCGCTGCATATAACATGATTGGGGGGGGGGGTTTGAGGAAAAATCTTTTTACCTCCTACCCTGACAATAGGAGTTTTTGAGGGTGTGGTAGGACCCTAATACTCCCTCAAAATCGAAAAAGCGGCACCAGTATCCAAGAGGAAGTTAATGAAGCGTCCATCCACCAGGAAGGTGACCCTAGGCTCTTGAATCTTGATGGTAATAGTCTGGAGGGAAGGTCCAGGACTCCATCAATCCTCCTCTGCCAAGCCCAGGTGAGGCTGGGGTTGCTGGGCAGCAGACCAATCTTCCTTCTGGGTTGTTGGGCAGTCTGCCCCCCAGTGTCCACTTTGATGGCATTTTGCGCAGGGGTTGTAGGGTGTCCTCGGCGAAGAACAATTCCTGGTCCAATGTCCCTCCTTACCTCATTTGAAGCAAGCTACAGGGGGGGTCATATTGGGACGGCATGGTGATGGCCTTCTCTGAATGAGCTGGGCCAACATTTGGAATTTGGCATTTTCAGCCCTCTGCCTACGGAATTCACTTTCATCCTCTCTACCATGAAAAACCTTGAAAGTGACAGCGAGGATTTTGGTCTGAGGAGTAGCAGGGCCCTGTTCAAACTTTTTAAGCTTGGCTTTAATGTAAGGGTAGCTTTGGGCCAGAATATATGTCATTAAGACATGACGGCCATCAGGGGTTTCTGGGTCGAGGTTTGTGTACTGCTGAAGGGACTTGGTTAGTCTATCCAGGAATTCTGAAGGTGTTTCCTCCTTCCTTTGAATGACCTCCTGCATCTTTTGAAAGTTAACAGCCTTGTGGGTGGACTTTTTCAGTCCCGCCAAGAGGCAGGATGTAAAAAGGTCACTAGACTGTAAGCCCATAGGGGATCCTGCTCTGGGACAGCATGAGGGCCTGTGGGTGGTTATGATTGGTCCTATGATTTTCATCAGCATGGGCTTGGGCTAGCTCCCAGAACCATTGCCTTTCCTTGGGGAGAAGTTTATTGGCCAAGAGCATGTAGATGTCATGATGAGTGAGGCTATATGCTTGCAGTACCCGTTGAAACTCCCGAATGTAAGTGGTGGGGTCAGTGGTGAAAGAGCCTAACTTCCTCTCTAGCTGAGTAATGTCCGACATGGAGAAGGGCACGTGGACTCTGATGACACCCTTGGGACCAGCTACCTCACGAAGGGGTGCGATTGTCTTGGGCGTGGGAAGGAGTCCCTTAGACCTGATAACAGGAGGACTGAAAGAGGCAGGCGGTGGACAGGAAGGAGAGGGAGGGGAAGGGAATGTCTCTGTGGAAGAGGAGGAGGTGGAGCAGGCAGAAGAGTGGGGAAGGGAGGGGGATGAAATGGAAGGTTGAGGATCCGTGGAATCAGGCAGAGGAAGAGGAGGATTTTGCGGGAGAGAAGGGTCAGTTGGGGCTGGGGGATAAGGTGGGGGTTGATCTGCTGGGTCGAATGAGGAAGAATCTGCGAAGTCAGGAGTAGAACTAGGGGAAGAGAGGGGTTTGCAAGCAAGAAGGACCTGAGAGGGAGGGCAGGAGGAGCAGAGACAGGGTGCTGTGCGAGAAGGCTAAAACATTCAATACAGGGAATCTCACTCCACTTTTTCAGATGCTGGCAGTAATTAAAAAGGTCCAAGAGGAGGTTTGGATCTAAGGAGCCTTCTGGAGGCCAATGATTGCCATTATCCAGTGGATATGTAGGCCAATCTTGGGTACAGAATTTGATTAGAAGTTTGGGCTTGATGTCTGGTGTGAGGGAGAGTGTGGCCAGATTTTTTATTAAACTTTTGAGAGGTGAGGTTTCAGGTACAGATAAAGAGGTGTCCACAGTCACAGGGAGAGATGGAAGAGAGAGAGAGAGAGAGAGAGAGAGAGAGAGAGAGAGGGAGAGAGAGAGGGAGAGAGAGAGAGAATAAGTGTAAGCAAGAGAGACAAAGAGAAAACCCGGCCTGGAACAGACTCCGGGAAGCGCTCAGGGCGAATGGGGGTCAGGTGGGCATCCCCAAAATGACCAGCCATCATGAGGAAATACAGAGGGCACTACCTGATCGTCACCAGTGAAGTGCGATCTGTGAGACCCAATGGGTTCGGAGCCACGGGCAACCTGACATCAGGAAAGTTTTTGAACGCAGCAGAAGAAGTAAGTAATGAAAACAGAACTCCGGCTCCAGCAGAATGCAGTTCCAGGATGGGAGTTCAGTTTTCCCCGAGCAGAGAGGCAGCTTCAGCCAGACACAGCAGGCCCGCAGGAAACAGCAACTCTAGCCAGCAGAGGCAGCGGCAGCAGAGAAGGAAAAACCACAGAGCCTCTCATGTAAACTCAGAAGCCTCACACCCCAAAGGGAAACGGATCACCAGAGGGTCCACTGCAACCAGTAAAGGTCTTAGTGGGAGGAATTCCCTCCCCCCTACCAGGCATCTAGAGTGTGACAGACGATCATGGTCACAAAGCCAGCGGTAGCCCGAAGGGAGTTGGCGAGCCGGGGTCTACTGTAACTGACCCAATTTAACATCAATGCAAGTAGATTCCAAAGGGGCATGATGTGTATTTTGACGTTCATTTTTATTTAACACTGGTACATTACTATTTCTTCAGTTTTTGTACATCATAGTATATACATTTCATCCACAAGTTCACAAATTTAAAGACATTTGAAACACATTCAATCACTTCCTGCTTCAGTACACATGTATTCCTCCTTGCTTTTGACTGGTTATTTATTGAGACTTCTTTCCAAACACATTATTTTCGATTTCCATAATCAATTTTGAAGCAAAACTCACACACACTTTATGATAAACCACAACCCTAATATTACCATTAGATGTATAACTGGTTGGAATGAATGTATGTATGTCAATATGACATTTCCTGTGTATTTTCAGATATCAATTTATTCCAATTTCTAAAGTTGGAATCAGTTATATTATATATTCACACATGGTACACCTATTTGTGCCCCCAATACTAATTTATATCTCTTCTAAATATTGCTCCCAGAAATGGTGCAAGAAAGACTCATGTCACCTGATCTACATATATATTCTGTCAACAAAATGCAAAGTCACACTTACAATTGTACCAAAGCCTAAATGGAATGTGAGTATGGATTATGAAAATCACCCATGTCCAGGTTGCCTAATGCTCTCAAATGTCAATCCTATTGGTGACTACATATTTGTTTCTTCCTAAGATTATGTATTCAACCTCAAGCCTGTTGAAAATGTCTAATCCTATCAATCACTTCATCATTTGCCTGATTTCCTAATGTCTCTAATGATATCTGCTTTCCTACATATTTTCCCCAGTTCATCATTGTGACTGACTCTTCACATGTGCTGACATTTACATTTTCTGTCTACCTGAAACCCTATTGCTAAAGAACTTTTTGTCCAAATCCTATACTCACTCTTTTTTTCTAATCCTACCAACTATCTTCCTAATCCTACCAACTATCCTTTTTTGACTGGATGTTCTCTTCAACATTCAATTATCCAAGGTACAAGGTCCTATGCCATAATGTATAGATTTATCTGAGACACATGTGCACAACATAATTCCGAGTGAAGTATCCCAATCAAGGATCCAATGCCCTTTTGGGCTTCAAATCTTACCTAGATTTGTGTTTTCATACATATATTTCACCTCTATATATACTTATAAATATTGCAGGTTCCCAATACCATTATTCATGCAGCAGAATGATTCCTAACCCAAATCAAACATGTTATTAACCCTAACCATACTTTGTTTCCTCAATCTAACTTTACAGAAAAGCAAGGACAGAGTTGGTCTTATATAGAAATGTAAGAGATCTTCCACCTGCTGAGAACCTCAAAGGTCCATGCAGAAGTGAACCCTGGGGAAGATATAGAAAGCTATGAAGGACCTGAGAGAGCAAAAGTCATCTTTCATGACAAAAAAAAAAAAAAAAACAGGTCAGGATGAAGGGGTGTGTCTGAAGCAGTCTATCTCTTCTTAATGTAGAGAAGATGGACCAAACCAGGCCTGTGTGGAGAGCTGTTCACGGGTGCCTATGTTTGATATACCATTCTTACTTGTGAAAGTGTCACAGGAAGTAGGGGCAGCCTCCATCTATTGGGACACTTGGAAGCAACTGTTAGGACAAAGAGGTTGCCAAGGCAGTGACCTCATTCAGTTCCTGAAGGAAGTAACCTATATCATTTTCTTGGTGATGGAACTCTCTGAACTTGGGATCCAGGATGCCAGGCACCCAGAGGCATTCCCAGTCACAGTCCCAGTGGCCACACATGTTTGGATTTACCAAGGACAGAATCGGTCTTTCTTGGTAACTACTGATGTGAGGATGGCCAAATTCCAGGAGAGCTCTGAAGAGGGGTCTTTCCTGAGAAAGCAGGTAGTGTCTCACTACTGAACTGAAACCCACAGTGCCTCCAACTTCATCCATGAAAAATGGTTAGATAAATACAATAAAATTTTTTAAATTCCCTTAACCAGGTGGCACTGGAGAACCTTTGGATGTCTTTTTCCTGGTCATGAGTGTACAAGAGAATGCCATGATTGACGGTATTTCATGAAAATGGTGTAGAACAAAGATGCCAGTAAGTTGGACCCTGCTGAGTAGTGGGCCTTTTGCAGTGGTGGGCAGGTGTGTGATAATACAGCTGTGGTGTGGCCAGGAGGATTTTCCATTGCCTTCAAAATGGCTTGTGACTGATATGGTGCAGCCAGCAGACCCTTCTTGTTATATGGAGAGGTTTCCGGGCAAAGTTCAGAGTCAGATTTCTATGGACAAAGGGGCAAGCTTTGTGAGATAGAAGCCTGGTTGTTGCATTCTCCTGCAGACCCTGACCCACCACAAGTGACAGAACTCCCTCTAATACTGGGTCCCAGTTGAACTCATTGTATTTCATGAAGCAAATACCAAACTCCCAGTGCAGCAGCAAGAAACACCACGAAAAGTGGAGGATTACCAAATGGCTTCACAGTTCACACGGGGCGACACTTAGCACCAAGTGGCCACAGTTTACCTACAAATAGAATATTCAGCACTGCTGCCTCATGTTCATTAGAATACAAGAAACCATGTCCTCCAGGTCACGTAGATGCAGACCCAGCTTTTATGGTGTCACTAGAAAGGAAGCTAAATCTCCTTGCAACAACATATATTTCAAGTGCCCAAACTCAGAGGAAGTTTCTCAAGAAGTCTTTAGGCCGGCAGAGCTCCATGTTTTTGGAGTGTTTACCTGTTAGACCAGGACGCTAGAAAAGACCACTGACTCAAATTAAAATCAAATAAAATTAAGCTTATTATTTCCACCGGCCATGCTGCCTCTCCCTCCCAAAACGAAGGGAACAAGACAGCAACCCCAGCTTTCCTACAGCCCAGCTTTATAGCCCAGAAAGTTACACAAAAGGGGGGTTACAGATAACAGAACTCTGATAAACATCACACTAAAGGTAGTTTACAATTTTTTTGCTGTCCCTACATGAGAATTCATGAGGACCATTAGAGCCTCAGAGAGGGTTGTTGTCTTGCCAGAGAAGACAAATATTTATGATGTGTCACTAAAGTTTCAGAGAGGGCTGCTATCTGGTCAGAGAGCCAGGCATGTGTGAGTTCAAGGCGCGGGCAGGCATTCCACGCAGGTTCAGAATTTGAAGTAATTAATGGTAAAGCCAAAATTATCTTTTCATGGCTTTGTGGCAGGATGGCTCCCAATTTTAATAAAAGATCAGGTTGGGTCTACAATTCCCCCCTTTTCTCTGTGTCCCTTTCAAATCTTTGAGAAATTATGGGAAGAGCACTGAGGAAATTTTAATCCCTCAGGTAAGAGTCTCCAAATTTTTAGAACTCACCCAAAACCGATCTCGCTGATTTTACCCTTCTTAATTACTTATATTGATAGTCTATTTATCTTTCTCTCCATTGTTGTAAGAAGAGTGGCATCACTAATTTTTTCTTCTTCTGTCCTGAGACAGGGTGACGTAAGTGGGCTCGGCGTGAGGGACATGAGTTGCCTATTAGAAGTCAGTTGAGAGACATGAGTTGCCTTTTAGAAGTCAGTTCGGTTTGAAGTCAGGTTGGGGAAGAACAGGTTGTAAAGTCATCTGTGAATGGGTTCTTCTATGAGTGAAACAAAAACCATGAGTACTGGATAAATGTTGCAGCAGCTAGAACATGTCACTGTATAGACATTCCCTCACCAGTCTTTAATATCCCCAGTTATCAGGACTGTCAACTTAATATTTAACTTTAAGTGTTACAGTTGGCCCTCCCAATAAGACACAGTTTAATAATTTAATGTCATCTGATCTTGAAAAATCCTTTTACTAGTATGACCTCTGCGTCTAATAGAGAAACCTTTAATTCTGTTACTCAGGGCTGGATAATCGTACTAGCAAACACCAAGCCTACCTTTGTAGGTTAGGAATATCTGTAGGTCTTAAACTGAAAACTTCTGCCTGTGGCAGCTCTTCTTGATAGTCTCTTTTTATAAGTATTAGGCATTCCTGTGTGAGAATCCTTCTTTGTAGCCTCCAGTCTTACTTGTTTTGGGAGGATAAGATAAAGTGCATACCTTAAAATTTTATTATTATTATTATTATTATTATTATTATTATTATTATTATTATTATTTAATATGCCCAGGAGTGGCTGTATTTTGGTCTTAACTGTCTTTGCTAAGTATTTAAGATGAAGCAGTCAAACTGACTTTTGTTTCCATCTATTGTTAACAGTCAGCTGACCTTTTATGGGAGTCAATTCTGGGGAAACTTGAGAAGAGATTCTCAGTTCTGCTAGTGCCATTTGCGCTAGGTGGGTCCAGGTCTTGCTTGACCATTTGGCTTTTCTCAGAAGCATCATGGATGTCTCCTTTCTATGATGACTCTCCTCTTTGTAACAAATTCACTGATTGGCTTTCTGTTCTCCAGTGGTCTCATTAATCTCCCTGATCAGGAGGTTATGTGGCTCAGAGTTGCAAAGCTCTTTAGAGAAGTCCCCTGTTCCCTGGATTCAGACTGACTCAGAGGGCAAGAGCCAAATATTGGTTTTCTTGGCCCTTTTCATTTAACATTAATTTTAAATCCTAATCTTAAACATCCAGCAAATAAATTTTAACAGCCTTATATTAAGAGTACTGGGCTTTAATGTCTATAACTTTATAATTACCTTTTTATTAACTGGGATCTGTATTATTCTGTCTGTATTGTAGTTGATGACTTATTATCTTGAATAAACCCATGTTGTGTTCTTATAGCAACGCATTTGTAAAACACTAACAGGGAATCTTTAGATCACTTATAAGAAAATTTCAAACTAAAATTAACAAAAGTAAAAATACTTAGTTCGTGTAATATCTTCCCTGAATTTTTTGGCTGAGTTATACATTATATCCCCTGTTTGAGATCCTAGGAATATTGACAATAAAAAAAAACTTTTTAACATAACTTTAAAGAAATATTATCTGACCTACATGTTTCATAGTCATTCTCACATGTAGTAAGATGGGACACACAGCCTTATCTCAGGTAAGGCAGGGCTCTTTATAAATCTTAAGTATTTTAATTCTAAAGCTGATCTTTATTTTTAAATATCTTTTGACAAAGTTTACATAAATTGTTTGAGGTCACATGAACATTAGCTAACACCATATGATATCACATTTAAAACATGAATTAAAGAAATGCTGAAAGTTTTTAACCTTTACAAAGATTAGGCTCTAATTAACTTAAAAATACATTTAAATTGTTCCCCAATGTAAAAAGTAACATAAAAATTTACATATCTTATTGATAACAGGTAAATAAATCCACAATATATTTTTTACCACACAACTTCAGAGCACCAGCTTGATATAATGCTCTTTTAAGGTTTCTACCTTACAGACTTGCATACCTGTAAGATATGAAAACATTAATAGCATAACAATTACATTTATGTTTCTACATTAATCAAGTTTGGCTTTTAAAGAAATGGCAGTACAGTGCTCTAAAATAACAGTTCTTATTTAATCAGTTGTTTAATTTTTATGGTTGCTTGCTCTAGAAAACATAAATCTTAATAAACTCAATGTTATGGGTAAACTTATGTTTTAAGAAATTTTTGCCTCATTAACACATGACTGATTTTTACAATCTTATACAGAGTTTACTAAAAAAAATACAGATCTTAGTAAATCAATCAGATATCTAACTAAAGTACTCATGAATGAGTAATCCCATATCAAATTTACTTTACTTATTTATCAAAAAGTTAGAGAAACGTATTGAACAGTGTAAACCATTATTATGTTGAAGGAAAGGTACTAGAGCCAAGGCATATTAGACATTTTGTAGATGTTAATATTTTGTTAGATGTTTGAACACCTAGAAAACTTTGTAAGCTTAAATTTAAAGACATTTGTTTTTATCTCTTTATCCAATTTAAATTGAAACATTTAAATCACGTGAATTAAAGATCTTTGGATCCACTTTTTAAAATTTGTTTTTATGAGCACTTTATTTTATGAGCACTCCTTATATATGTTAATTTATGTATCATATATATGATATACGGACATATGTATATATAGACATACAACACATAACAAAATTGTGCACACATAATAATAGTAAAGGCCTCGTAGCATTTCGCAGGTGAAATCTTTATTGCAATGTTTCAAGAAGTCCACAGTTGGTCAAAGATAGAACTGATCAGAAAAACATTAACCTAGGTCTGTATGCTCAAAATCATGAGGTCAAAAAACATAAAGTATCTCAGAAAAAAATAAGAGTCCTAGAAAAAATGACTTGCCAGTAATTAGAAAATACCATACAATTTACCTTTTTTTCCCTTAGATCTCAAATTAGTCTCCTACAAAGCTTGCAGGCTTCTTTCATTTGCATTTCAACATAAGTCATGGCTGAGGTCTGGAAGGAGCAGGAAAAAAACTGCTATTCTGAACAGACATCTCAGGACTAAGGCATTTTAACCATAATTTTCAGGTTCGGATGTTGAAAATTATGATACAAGTTTAAGATACAATTCACAAAATTTTATATCTTTACATCTTGTTTGGTCAACAGACACCATACTATGATTTACTATCCATGTCCAAATTAATGCACTGGTACACACAGTGACATTTTCCCAGGCTACCCAATTCAAAATTGGTGAAAAAAAAAGACTGTATGATTGGAAGTTTCTTGCCAACTTGGAAGTAGAGTTCTTCAGTTATCCATTGTAAGTATTTAAGTTCTCTGGCATGAATTATCTGAAATCATAAACTAAACAATTACCTAAACCCGACTTTTAACTGCAAGATTGTGCAATGCTTCAAAAACCCATTCAGATACCAGATTGTTAAAATAAAACATCATCATTTCGACACACATTCAGCTAAGATCATTCCAAAAAAACAATTTATAATATCAACACATTATTGCACATGCCTAAAAGGGCCAGAAAGAAAGACACAATACAGACCAAAAGGAGGTCCAGACTATGGCTGTCAGAGAGAACCCTTTAAACCAGAGCAGATAAGAGAAAAATCTCATACACCAGTGGGACCATAGCTGTCCCCACAAGGGGACCAGATGTTTTCACAGAGGGGCAACCTGAAATGTAAAATAAAGTGTCTCCATGGTGATTTTACTGCATTTAGTGTCACCTTTTTCTTTTTCTCTTTTTTTAACAAGACAGAGGTGGCATAATCCTTACAGTGCAGGGAAGGAACGAGGTAATTCCCTGAATCAACAGGGCTTTGGCAGCTGCTGGGAGTCCCTCAGTTTCTCCTTTTACATACAGGATTAGCTCCTCTGATTCAGTTCCACACCAAGCATGCTCTATCTCCTAACATTTCAGTAGATAGGTCTCACAAAGTTCCGGGGCGGAGGGGGGGTACAAGATTTGTAACTTAAAGTTTGGTTCTTGACCTTGAAGCCAATTAATACCAATTTAATAATGAGGACTGGGTTTTGAGAAAAAGAAAAAAGGAGGTTTATTGCTTGGCTAACAAAGGAGAAACACAGGGGACTCTGCCAAAGTTGTGACTCTCTTTATCTGGAGGGACAAGGGGTTTTAAAGGAGTTTCACTTGTTAACCTGGGAGATACTCTGTTCTTAGGTCCCCAGCAGGCATTTCCCTCTGCAATGGGTGTGCTCCAGGCAGCCAGCTAGGGGCTTCTATCATCCTGCTTCGCAAAGGGGGATAAAGTTCATTGCAGTTCCTTAAAACACAGTCCAAAGGGGTGTCAGGCTTACTCTCTTTATTTCTGATTTTCATGTCCAATATACTTAAGTTTTTACCACCAAAATCACACAACAAAACGAACAAAAACAAACAAACAAAAAAACAAAAAATAGAACACAGAACACAAATAAACAGAAACCCGGTGGCTAAACACAGAAACAGGGGAACAGTGCAACATCTTGCTAAAGCTCCAGGGTAGAAGCGCGTGCGTGCTCATCGCCACCTCTCTACAGTTCCAGAGGAATTCCCTACAGAACAGAACAGAGGACAGAATGATTCTCGTTACTGTTCTGCACAGAAGTATATGTGAGCCTCCCCGTGCCACATCTCTGTCATCAGAAGAGATCTCCCTTAACTGGATATCAGATGTTATAAAGGAGCCACTTACCTATGGAGGCCTCCTCCATCAGGTGCTTGCTAATAGTTTTAGTGCAGAGGTTCACTGTAGTGCTCCCTGGACTAAAGGCTCTTTTCCAAATATAAAGAAGATGGACCAAATCAGGCCTTCGTGGAGAGCGGTTCCTTGGTGCCTATGGTTGATATACCATTCTAATTTGTGAAAGTGCCACAGAAAATAGGGTAAGCCTCATTCTCATGGTACGCTTGAAAGCAACTGTTTGGATAAAGTGGTTGCCAAGGCAGAGACCTAATTCAGTTGTTGAAGGATGAGACCTCACCTCAATCCCTTGGTAATGGAACTCTCTGAACTTGGGATCCAGGAAGCCAGGCACACAGAGTCAGTCTCAGTCCCAGTCCCAGTGTCTCACTTGCTTCAATTTAGCAAGGACAGAGTCAGTCTTTCTTGGTACCTACTGATGTGAGGATGGCCAAATGCCAGGAGTTCTCTGAAGAGGGGGCTTTCCTGAAAAAGCAGGTAGTGGCTCACAGCTGGCTCCTGAACACTTCACAAAGTTGGACAAGGAGACCAGATCTGAGACAGGACACGCCATATTGGGGGAACATAGTATGGCCCAGCAGTCAGAGGATACTCTGGAGAGTGAGAGACCTACTTGGGGAAGGAGGTGCCTTTGTGGGTGTAGATGTGTGTTTGTGGTTTTGTCTCATGTTCTGAGAATAGGCAGGAAAGTCGGTTTGTTTGGTTTGGAGTGAACTGTTTCTAGTAAGTTGTTTCACAAGGCGAGTGTTTCTATGTCTGTGTATCCCACAGTGTCCGTGCTTGTAGACATTAGAAAAGAGAATGCATCAATGGATGTTTCCTGTCAAGTAGAAAGCTTCCCAGCATTCATCCTGCCCAATTTATGAATGCACTAGGGCTTGCCTTATCGATGGGCAACACCTGCTATTTTCCTAAGTTCATGTTTTCTTCCTGAAATCTAGCCACTCTCCAGAATAGGTTCATGCATTTGCATCCAGGATATGTACCACCTCCAACCACTGTGACATGGACATGTACTGGATAGCTGAAGAGAATGGCAAGCATCTCAGAAAAGTCAGATATCAGTGTGACCCGGAAAGTCTCAGTAGAGAAACCCTGCAAAGGGCCTTTTGATTACCTATTGTTCTGTTGCCCTGAATGTCAGGAAGTTCTTTGCCTCAGGCCACGCTTTTGTGAAGCCTGAAGAAAACAGTTTTCAAATGGAAATGAATGGGCATCACCTGTGGCTCTTTGCTTAAGTGCGTTGTAAAGGGATGTGTCTGAATCAGCCTCTTGGCCCTGTGTGAGCCTGTGGCTTAGATTATCAGCACCTGATGGGTCTAAAGAAAGATCCCATGTGTGGATCCATAATCAAAATGGCCAAAAAATCAGTCATTGTTGATGAAGTCTCTCGCATTCCTCTGTAAGGTTCCTGACCTCCATCAAGTGAGAAAAGGGATCCATTGGGTCAATTGAGTTCTTCAAAGCCCTGCAGATGCTAGCCCATAGGTTCTTGGGTTTTCTTATGAATCCAATTCAAATAAAGACTCTAAACCCCACAGACAGTAGGCCTCAAATTGAAGAACAGAGCTGTATTAATGGCAGGCATATTTGATCACTCCTGGTTCACAGGAAGGGTGTCCAGGCCACTCTGACTTTTGGCAAATGAGGGGAAAGGGAGATTATTTGGGACACTGTCTTGTGCTGCGCCTCTCATGGAATCCTCCTGCCAGAAGTTATGATGAGTGTCTATTTGGAAGAAGATGAGTGCCATTTCGGAGTGTTTTGGTTTTAATTGTGGGCATTTGTGTGGCGGTTGGTAGAGATAATTGGGTCCACCTTGTCTTGAATTTTGGTGTGATTCCCCTTAGAGACTGTGTTTTGGAACTGACCTCTGAGAAGGTACAAGGTCCTGTGTCATTGTATATCCATAATTCTAGGACATCTCCACGGAATGTAATTCAAAGCTAAGTATACCAATCAAGGACCAAATGAACTTCTGGGCTTCAAATCTTACCTAGATTTCTGTTTTCATACTTATATTGAAAGGTTAATAAAATAGGTACTTGTCACGTCCTGTTTTTCTGTATGCTTAATAAAACACTGTTGAAATCTTGAGAACTGTTTGCTCTTCTTGTTCCCAGAATGTGCTGCCCCCAACTGCCAAACTGCAGAATGTACTCCATCAACCATTTGCACGCAAACCGCCCACTCGCCCTTAACCATCAATAAACTTCCCTCCCTGCCCTCTCCAAGGAAAATATATAAGCACTTCTTAAGCTGTTCTCAGGGCTCTCTGCTCTATTCAACTGATCTCTGAGCCCTTGCATGCCGGACTCCCAATAAACCCTTTGAGGTTGCATTAGACAGTCTCTTGGTGGTCTCTTCCAGCGACGCTCTCCCGACCTTTACTTCTGGTGGCCCCAGCGAGATCCGGCAGCTGCAGATGAAAGACCCCCAATGGGCTCCTCTGGGGGTAAATAAGGCCCCTCTTTCTGGTTTCAGGATTCAGGTTAGGGTTTGACAAAATGGCTATTGGTAAAGAGCGTGAGCTCTCTCCCACGGTGGCTGACACACATGTCACAGAGCCACAGGCCATGTTCCTGTGGGATGGACTCGGGAAATCGAAGAACCATATTCTCCTCGACTCAGTGATATTTTCTTTCAGATTTGGAATTGGCAGCCCATCAGGATTTGCCCGCTACTCAGTCCTGGTCTCAGTATTGGACGTCCATTGTCTGTCTTTATTGTCTTGTCTTGTCTGTGTCGTGTGTCTTTGCTTTCACTGTCTGTGTATATTTCATTATGGGACAGAGCACTTCAATGCCTCTGTCCCTGACCCTTAATCACTGGACCAAAGTCTGCTTAAGGGCTCAGATTCTTTCTTTTTCATTAAAACACCAGACCTGGCAGATTCTGTGTCTCAGAATAACCCACCTTTGTAGTCGGATGGCCCCTAGAAAGATGTTTCTACTTCGCACTAATTTGAAAAGTCTGAGATATTCTCTTTCAGCCGGGGCCACATAGCCATCCAGATCAATAGCCATATATCTTAACTTGTCAGGACCTCTGCAAATCTCCTCCTCCATGGGTGAAGCCTTTCCTTGTCCCTGCACCCACTCCTACTCCTTCCCCTACGATTCTATCTCTCAAACTCTCTGCTCCTCAACCTCCACCCTCTGTTCTCCCTGAGTCTCAAGACTCTACTCGTCCTTATCCTCTGCCCTTGTCCCCCAACCCCCAAAACCCTGTAAGTAATTCCCCTGCTGCTTACTCAGCCTCTCCACCATTCGAGGAAGCCAGGATGGCCCAGCACCCTCCAGATGACTGTCGAATGGCACACACAGCCCCTCCTTCCCTAGAGGAAGCTGGCCCGGCTAAAAAAACTCAGAGAACTCGCCAACGTTTTCACACCTGCCTACTTGGGATGACTGCCAACAACTCCTAGGGACTCTCTTCACGACAGAGGAATGAGAGGAAAAACCTCCTGGAAGCTAGAAAAAAATATCCTCGGACTTGATGGGCGACCAACACAATTTCCCAACATAATCAAAGCCGGCTTCCCCTTAAACCAACCCAACTGAGACCCCAACACCTTTGAAGATAGGGAGCATATGTCCAATTATTGCCAGGCTCTAATAGCGGGTATCCAAGGGGCCACTAGGTGACCAACTAATTTGGCCATGGTAAGAGAAATTATTAAAAGGCCTGATGAATCTACCTCTATGTTTCTAGAGAGAATTATGGAGGCATATAAGAGATATACTCCTTTCGATCCTCAGGCAGCAGATCAAAAGGCATCTGTCATGATGGCCTTAATTGGGGAAGCTGCCATGGATATTAAAAAAAAAAAAAGTTAAAAGAGAGATTTAGTCAGAGAAGCCAAAAAAATATACTATAAAAGAGAAACAGGGAAAAAGAAAGGGAGCAAAGGGATGATGAGAGAAGCAAAAGAAAGACTAAGGCATTGACTTAGATCCTGGTCACAACAAGAAAGAGGCCAGAAATTAAGACATAAGGTGACAGGAAGGGATACCTGGGCCCGTGCCAGAGGCCACCCCTGGCCTCAGATCAATGTGCCTACCGTAAAAAAAAAGGACACTGGGCCAAAGAGTGCCCTATAAAGAGACAGACACGCCAGCCAGCCATTCTGACTCTGGAGGATGACTAAGAAAGTTGGGTCTCAGATTCCTTCCCCTAGCTCAGGGTAACTTTTGAAGAGTAGGGGACCCCAGTAAACTTTGAAATGAATACAGGAGCAGTATACTCAGCCCTTAGGGCCCCATTGGGCCGTCTATCAAATAAAAGGTCTGTAGTTCAAAGGGCTAATGGCAGTAAATATCGGGCTTAGACTACTAAGAGGACCATGGACCTGGGGAAAGGAAAAATCCATCACTCCTTCCTAGTAATCCCAGAATGCCCACACCCATTGATGGGCAGAGATCTGCTCACCAAGCTCTGGGCCAAAATAACTTTTAACCCTGAAAGCCCCCAAAAGAAATTTCTAAATCCTTCAGTAAAAACTCCTATAGTAACGGCTGTAACTATATTAGTAGAAGATAAACATCCACTCTTCACACCCCCCAAGACTGATCAAACAGGCAAGCTACCGCAGAAATGGATAACAGATAACCCAGATGCCTGGGCAAAAACTGCTGTGTTAGGCCTGGCCGTGAAACAACCTCCAATAACAGTGGAGTTATAAACCTCAGCCTCCCCAATCAATGTCAAATAATATCTTCTAAGCATAAAAAGCTAAAGATGGGATAAGGCCCTATATTCAGAAATATCTGGCCTTAGGGGTCCTAAGGCCCTGTCAATTGGCCTGGAACACTCCCCTGTTATTAGAAGAAAAAGCCAGGAACCGGGGACTATCAACCTGTTAAAGACCAAAGAGAGATCAACAACAGAGTGCAGGACATTCACCCCACAGTACCTAATCTGTTCCAACTGCTTAGCACTCTGAACCCTGAGCAGAAATGGTATACTGTTCTGGACTTAAAACAAGCTTTCTTTTGCTTGCCTCTGCATAAAGATAGTCAGTTGCTGTTTGCTTTTGGGTGGGTAGACCCAGAAACCGGAAAGTATAGTCAACTAACTTGGACTAGACTCCCAGAGGGGTTCAAAAACTCCCCCACTCTCTTTGATGAAGCCCTCCACAGAGATCTCAACAATTTCAGAACTACACACCCCGAAGTCACCCAGCTTCAATACGTGGATCACCTGCTACTGGCATCCAACACCAAGGAAAACTGAACTGGGACCCAAGCACTATTATCGGAGCTTGCTCAACTCGGGTATAGAGCTTCTGCCAAAATTGCCCAATTTGCCAGCAAGAAGTAATCTTCCATGACTATTTCCTCAGGGGCGGTAAACGATGGCTCACTGAGCCCAGAAAACAAACCGTTGAGCAGATACCAACCCCATCTTACAGCAGACAACTAAGAGAGTTTCTTGGGATTGCTGGGTTTTGCAGGTTATGGATAAATGGGTTCGCGTCCTTAGCTGCTCCTTTATTCCCGCTGTTAAAGGGAGATGCCCAATTCCAATGGACCCCTGAGTAACAGGAAGTTTTAGATAACATCTAAGGGCACTGACACTGAACGCCTCAACTTTACTGAGCTCAGCCTGCAATTACAGAAAGCCCTACACTAAGTTAAAAATGTACGTCAACTCACTCACCTTGGTTCAAAGAAACTGCAGGCACTCCTGTAGGATTAAGAACAGAGTTTTCCACTAACCAACACACAGCGAA
This sequence comes from Callospermophilus lateralis, assembly GCF_048772815.1. Lineage (NCBI taxonomy): Eukaryota > Metazoa > Chordata > Mammalia > Rodentia > Sciuridae > Callospermophilus > Callospermophilus lateralis. Next base: position 1,353,705 of record NW_027513355.1, on the reverse strand, counting down.
AGAAAAAAACTGAACCGGTAACAAAAGCCTGTTGGGTCAGTCAATTGTTTAATGCTTACCCTTCCAAGTTTCTTAGAGGAAAGCACCTATGAGGAACCAGACCAGGAAAATTCTGGGAAGTGGACATTACTGAAATTAAGCCAGCAAGGTATGGACTTAAATATCTCCTAGTCTTTGTCGATACATTTTCAGGATGGATTGAAGCCTTACACACACACACACACACACACACACACAGGAAAAAAAAAAAAAAAAACAACGGCCCAAATGGTTCTCAAGAAGATCCTGGAAGATATTTTTCCAAGATATGGTCTGTTTAAGGTAATAGGGTCTGATAATGGACTTGTGTTCATGGCCCAGGTAAGTCACGTGTGGATTAATTGTAAGTTACATTATGCTTATATACCCCAGAGCTCAGGAGAGGTAGAAAAAATAAATAGAACCATTAAAGTGACCTTAACAAAATTAAGCTTAGAGACTGGCATAAAAGATTGGACTATGCTCCTGCCTTATGCACTGTTTCATGCGAGAAATACTCCCTCAGTTTCTCTGTGTAACCTCACCCCCTATGAAATTCTCTATGATGCCCATCATCCAGTAAGGGACCTAATCCCCAACTCTAAGGCCTAACAATCCCTTCCACACCCCTTGCTTGACAGACTTAAAGCCATTGAAAGAACTCAGTGATAACTGTGGAAACAGCTGGCCACTGCCTACCAACCTGGGGACGAGGGGATTCCACATCAATATCAAGTAAGAGACTTCGTCTACATAAGACAACATCAGGTGTCATTCCTAGAACCCCGCTGGAAAGGAACATACCAGGTGCTACTTATAACACCTACAGCGGTAAAAGTAGACAGAATCACTTTTTGGATCCATGCCTCTCATCTAAAGCCTTCGCTGTGTCCAGACTCTGGTTGGAAACTGGAAAAGACTGGTAACCATTTCAAATTTCGTATTCGCTATGTGGACAAGACTGTAGACTCTCAACTTGGCCACCAGTACTCCTAACCCTCATCAGCCTGTTCAGCAGTGAAGGCTGATCTCAAATCCTACTAGACAAGAAGTATGGTATATCTCGCATATAGCCCCCTTAGGGACCTGGTGGCTATCTCTCCACCCAGACATTTTTCAGCTTGGTATACGTCTTTCCTATTGAGATAACCCTGATGAAGAGGATCCCACTAAAGTTTCATTAAATCCCTTCCGTTCCATAGATAATTGAAACAAACATTATGGATGCACAGAAACGCGAGCCAGATTCAGGTTGGCTAGCCTAGATTATGATGTATGCCCGGCGGACTATCAAAGCCACAAACAGCCATGGCTGTGTGGGGGAAAAGCCAACTTCTTGTGTAACTCATGGGGATGTGAGCATACCGGGGCTGCCTGGTGGAACCCAAACTCCTCATCACATTCAGTACACAGCATTGGCCATATTACCAATTAGACAACCAAAAGCTATGGCCCCCAGAGGGTTCTCTAGATCCTCAAATTCTGCGTGACATTTTTAACTTCGGCAAGTGCTCAAAAGGGGAAAATTCCCCTATGTGGAATCCTTTTCCCTCCTTCACTCACATCCTGTACTATGCTTCTCCAATAGTTCCTCACCCTCAGTCTTCTGCTCTAGAGTCTCTGCTGTCACTCCCACCTCAGCAACGTGATTTCTCACCTCCAATTACTAGATCAAAAACCCAAACCTCTGCCAGTTCTCAGACCATTGCCCCCTTGCTGAGGTAGCAGGTACCGAGGTACCCCTCCACTCACTCACTCCTCTCTTTTTCTGTCTGTGCGTGCACTAGGTCCCACCAAGTCCTCTAAGAAGCTAAACCAAAGCTCAAACCAGCTGAGAAGAGCCCTCAGACCCCTATCCAAGATGTAATAAAAATGGCCTTTAAAGTTGCTTTGTCATCACTGAAAACAGGTTTCTAAAAATTTAAAGTCCCTCAGGGGTTTTTGGAATACTCACTCCCATCTTCACCTCTGCTCTACCTGTTCTACTGCTCAAGTTTTGTTCTAGGAAAATCCCAAACCCCTTTTCCATTATTCTTTTACATCTCATCTTCCTCATTCTCAGATCCACGGAGCTGCTCTCAGCCTCGCCTTCCCAGTCTTCCCCCTCTGTACCAGGTCCATAGATATGTCTTAAATAACCTTCTCCAGAAGTCTTCACCGAGGCTTACATTAGGTCTTTCAGCAAAAGAGTCCCTCTGAAAGAGTTCAATGTACATAAACTTCCACTTTTCGTGTTGCCCTGTTCTACTTGGCCACTGGCTGGAAAAATCACCACCCCTAAGCTTGACACCGCCTTACTAGGTTTTCACAAAATATGTGAACAAAGCCTCTGGCCTTGAGCTGGGGCTTCACAGAGATGACTACATTTCTAAGATAAAAAAGTTACCAACTGGGCTTCATGGTGACAGCTGGCAGGGAGAAAAAAAAGAGACAAAAAAGCTCTCCCTTTCCAAGGTGTCCTTGAAAAGTTAACTTGCCCAGAACAGAGGAACAAAAACAGAAACAAAAACAGATTTTTGTGAATTTCTACAGACTGTGAACTTCTGATCCACTTCCCTTACATATTGGGTACAAATTCTAAAACTACCAAAACTTGGGGTTCAGGGGATTAATTGATTACAACAGAAGCAATGCCCTCTAAATCCGGATGCAACCAAATAAGGCTGTTTTCCTGTGTTTGGTGCTATCTTAGGTCCCTTTCCTTGTCCATCCCTACAACAGTATAATTCTATACACTTTAACATTATTTATGTTTTCATAAAATGGTCAATATATGTGATTAATTATGTAATGATGCAGATGTTTTCCAGAGTTCTCTATCATGACGTAGGTTCATTTAAAGATCAAATAGGGGGGCATACAACCCGGTTCCAGCGGGAACCTGTATCCCTCACTTTAGCCATCCTATTAGAAATAATAGTTGCTTAAGGGGTGGGCTAGTCCATGAGACACAACAAAGACACAATTAGAAGCAGAAATAGGCCAAACCTTAAAGACATTAAAAACCGACATCACAGCTTTACAGGAATTTTAACCTCTCTCTTTCTGAAGTTGTTTTACAAAGCAGGCGAGTGTTGGACCTCCTCTTCATGAGAGAAAGGTGCCTTTTTGCTTGCATTGAGGGAAGAATGTTGTTTTTGTGCCGACAATACTGGAGTTGTAAAAGAATCTATGAATAAATTAAGAAAACGACTTGAAGAGCGTCAAAGAGAGACAGAGGCCCCAAAAGGGAGGTTTGAGTCTTGGTTTACATAGTGACCTGATTAACTGCGCTTTTATCTGCCATGGCCGGTCCATTAAAATTCCTCATATTATTGCTAACGTTAGGACCCTGTTTGCTCAACCGTGTAGTTTTCTTTCTAAACCAAATCGAACCTGTTATTAATCCTAACCATACACTGTTCTCTCAATCTAATTTTACAGAAGAGCAGGGACAGAATTGGTATTAAAATACAGGAAAATAGAGGATCTTCCACCTGCTGAAAACCTCAAAGGTCCACGTAGAAATGATCCCTGGAGAAGATGTAGGCAAGTATGAAGGACCTGAGAGAGCAAAAGTCTTCCATGGCAAACAACCTGCTCAGGATGAAGGGATGTGTCTGAATCAGCCACTCTCTTCTTAATGTAGAGAAGATGGACCAAAGCAGGCATGTGTTGAGAGCTGCTCCTGCATGCCTATGGTTGACATACCTCTCTGACCTGTGAAAGTGTCACAGGAAGTAGGAGCAGCCTCCCTCTCATGGGAACCTTGGAAGCAACTGTTAGGACAAAGTTGTTGCCAAGGCAGTGACCTCATTCAGTTCCAAAATTAAGTGACTTCACCTAACTTCCTTGGTGATGGAACTCTCTGAACTTGGAATCCAGGAAGCCAGGCACCCAGAGCCAGTCCCAGTCCCAGTCCCAGTGGTCAAACTTATTTTGATTTACCAAGGACAGACTCAGTCTTTCTTGGGACCTACTGATGTAAGGATGGCCAAATGCAAGGAAAGCTTAGAAGAGGGGCCTTTCCTGAGAAAGCACGCAGTGGCTCACCGCTGGCTCCTGACGACTTCACAGAGTTGGCCAAAAGACCAGATTTGAGACAGAACAGGCTATTTCCAGGGAACATAATAAGGCCCACCAGACAGAGGACACTCCGGATAGTCACAGACCTACTTGGGGGAAGGAGGTGCCTTTGTGGTGTGGGTGTGGGTTTGTGGTTTTGTCTCATGTTCTGAGAATAGGTATGAAAGGCGGTTTGTTTTGTTTGGAGTGAACTGTTTCTAGTAAGTCGTTTGACAAGGCGAGAATTTCTATGTCTGTGTATCCCACTGTGTCCGTGGTTGTAGACATTAGAAAACAGAATGCATCAATTAATATGTCCTGTCTAGTAGAAAGCTTCACAGCATTCATCCTGCCCTATTTATGAATGGACTGCAGCTTGCCTTATTGATGTGCAACACCTGCTATCTTCCTTAGTTTCTGTTTTATTCCTGAATTCTGGCCACTCTCCAGAATAGGTTCATGGTTTTCTGTTTAAGATATGTACAACCTCGAAGCTCTGTGACATGACCATGTCCTGTATAGCTGAAGGGAATGGTGAGCATCTCAGAAAACTCAGATATCAGTGTGACCAGGAAAGTCTTAGTGGAGAAACCCTGCTTGGGGCCTTTTGTTTACCTACACTTCTGTTGCCCTGAAAGTCAGGAAGGTCTTTTCCTCAGTCCACCACTTTGTGAAGCCTGAAGAAAACAGTTTTCAAATGGAAATGAATGGGCATTACCTGTGGCTCTTTGCTTAATTGCTTTGGAAAGGATGTGTCTGAATCAGCTTATTTACCCTGTGTGAGGCTGTGGCTTAGATTCTCAGGTCCTGATGGATCTAAAGAAAGATCCCATGTGTACATCCAAAACCAAAATGGCCAAAAGAGCAGTCCTTGTGGATGAAGTCTCTCGCCTTCCTCTGTAACTTTCCTGACCTCCATCAAGTCAGATTAGGGATCCTTTGGGTCAAATGAGTTCTTCAAAGCCTTGCAGAGTCTAGCCCATAGTTGCTTGGGTTTTCTCAAGACTCCAATTCACATAAAGAATCCAAACCCCACAGTCATTTGGCCTCAAATTGAAGAAGCGGAGCAGTATTAACGGGAGGCCTATTTAATCTCTTCTGTTTCACAAGAAGGGTGTCCAGGCCACCCTGAATTTAGGCAAATTAGGTGCAAAAGAGCTTATTTTGGACACGGTCTTGGGCTATGCCCCTCATGGAAAACTCCAGCCATAGTGGAGTTTATTGTGAGTGTCTATATGGAAGAAGATGGGCGCCACGTTGGAGTGTTTTGGTTTAAATTGTGGTCATTTGGGTGGCGGTTGGAAGAGATGACTTGGTCCACATGTTCTTGAACTCTGGTGTGATTCCCTTAGAGTCTGAGTTCTTCAACTGACCTCAGAGAAGTATTGCCATGAATAGTGTTGAGATTTTTGGAAGCCAGGCATGAGCATCGCCCTTGGAAACTGAGTTCTAGGCCCAGGGTGGCTTTCCACAGAGCACTGAGCCTCTCAGCCAGGATACCACAAATTTTATTCTGAAAAACTTGACACCCATAGTTGAGAGTCAAAACTCATATGGACCTCACATTGTAGACCTAAATGGGCATAGCATCATATGATCTTCTGGCCACTCTTTGGGAAGCCTTACCTGTGAGTGTTCTCCAGAGATTTCATTGAAATGAGCTTCCTAAACATTTAATGGTTCCTGAAAAAATTGAAACTCACAGTGCCTCCAACTTCATCCTTAAAAAATGGCTAGATAAATACCATGAAATTTTTGAATTTCCCATCACCAGGTGGCACTGGAAAACCTTTTGATGTCCTGTTGCTGATCATGAATATACCAGACAGTGCCTTGAATGACTGGGTTTCATGTAAATGGTGTAGAACAGAGATGCCAGTAAGTTGGACTTTGTTGAGTAGTAGGTTAGAGCAGTGGTGGGCAGGTATGTGATAAACATCTGTGGTGGGGCCATGTGAATCTTCCATTGGCTTCCAAATGGCTTGTGACTGACATGGTGCAGCCAGGAGAACCTTCCATGTAAAGGCAAGTTGTTATATGGAGAGGTTTCAGGACATTGTTCAGAATCAGGTTGCTATGGTCAAGGGGGCAAGATATGTGGGATAGGATCCTGGTTCTTGTATCCTCCTGCAAAACCTGACCCACCATACATGACAGAACTTCCTCTTGCATTGTGACCCAGTTGAACTCCTTGTATTTTGTGAAGCAAATACCAAACTCTCAGTGAAGCAGGAAGAAACACCACGAAAATGGAAGATGACCATATGCCTTCACAGTGCACACTGGCACACATTTAGCCCCCAGTGGCCACAGTTTATCTAAAAAGAGAATTCAGCACTGCTGCCTCATGTACATTGGGAAATAAGAAACCATGTCCTCCAGGTCTCATAGATGCAGACCAAGCTTTTATGGTCTCCCTAGAAAGGAAGCTAAAGCTCTTGACAACAACATATTTTTCAAGTGCCCAACCTCACAGGCAGTTTCTCAAGAAGTCTCTAGGCCAGCAGACCTCCATGTTTGTGGAGTTTTTACCCTGTCCCATACTTTTGGAAACTACTCTACCACTTCCAAGGTTGTGAGCTCCTGAGCATATTGCATTCCACAAATTTATTCACAGATTTTCTAAATCTTCTCCTCTAATTGTGTCTTACTTGGGGTGAAGGGATTGTCAAGGCATTGTTCTGGTTGAGAGTGGGAATAATTTTGTGTAGCACATATTTACATACACATTCGATTCATTGTTCAATTTTCCATTCGAAATACTGAATCCTTGACACTAACCCATACCCTACTAGACTCTGACTATTAATTCTAATATGATGGAGAAAAATAACCGAAACAGAATAGAAATACTAGCACTTCAGAAGAGGCATGGTGTATAGTTGGTCTTGCCTTTTGTATGATATAGGGTAAAAGTTATAAATCTTGTCAATTTTTTGTTGAAATAGTTCTGCATGTGTTTTTAAAGTTAACACATCTGTGAATTCCTGTCTCCATTTTTCTGTAGCCTATTCAGCACATGTATTTTTATACGCACATATAGAATCCTACCTGGTATCACACGTATATTCTTGAGAGGTGGCTAACTTGGCAGATACAAAGTGTGAGAAGAGATCACTCCTCATTAATACTTTTGGAACTGAAAATTCAGACTATGAGTGAGCTTCTTAGTTCAAGAACATTATACATAAATCCATGTTCAGTAAAATTAATATTTTTGGATCTGTGGATGATATATATTTCACAATGAATTTTAATTGGCATATATATAGCTACTTTTCAATGTCTCTGTGTGTGTTTTGTGTGTGTGTGTGTGTGTGTGTGTGTGTATATATATATATATATATATATATATATATATATATATATACTCTCTAGATTTTTCAAAATATAAAATATATGTGTCCTATTATACACTCCCTAAATTCATTCTTGTTCATGTATGTGGTTTTATATTAAACTTTTCATAAGATTATTTTAAAAATATTCATCCACCTGAAATACATATTTGTTTTCTAGTACTAAAGAGTTACTTCAGTGAATGGTGCAAACAAATCCTTTTATTTTTACAGTAGCTGACCCACTTTAACATCAATGCAAGTAGATTCCTATGGGACATGATGTGTATTTTGACGTTCATTTTTATTAAACACTGGTACATTACTTTTTCTGCAGTTTTTGCACATCATAGAATATACATTTCATCCACAAGTTCACAAATTTAAAGAAATTTGTAACACATTCAATCACTTCCTGCTTCAGAACATATGTATTCCTCCTTGTTTTTGACTGGTCATTTCATGAGACTTCTTTCCAAACACATTATTTTCGATTTCCATAATCAATTTTGAAGCAAAATTCACACACTCTTTATGATAAACCACAACCGTAATATTACCATTAGATGTATTACTGGTTGGAATGAATGTATATATATCAATATATAATTCCTGTGTATTTTCAGATATCAATTCAATCCATTATTTAAAGTTGGAACAAGTTATATTATTTATTCGCAGTATGATCTATTCATGCATTATCTCTATATTCATACATACATGGTACACCTATATGTACCTCCAATACTAATTTATACCCCTTCAAAATATTGCTCCAAGAAATGGTGCAAGAAAGACTCATGTCACCTGATCTACATATACGTTTTATCACAGTAATATTCTGGCCACAAAATGCAAAATCACACTTACGATTGTACCAAAGCCTAAATGGAATGTGAGTATGGGTTATGAAAATCACCCATATCCACGTTGCCTAATGCTCTCAAATGTCAATCCTATTGGTGACTACATATTTGTTACTTCCTAAGATTATATATTCAATCTCAAGCCTGTTGAAAGTGTCTATTGCTATCACTCACTTTATACTTTGCCTGATTTCCTAATGTCGCTATTGATATCTGCTTTCCTACATATTTTCCCCATTTCATCACTGTGACTGACTCTTCACATGTGCTGACATTTACATTTTCTGTCTACCTGAAAACCTATTGCTAAAGAACTATTTGTCCAAATGCTATACTCACACTTTTTTCTAATCCTATCAACTATCTTCCTAATCCTACCGACTCTCCCTCTTTGAATGGTTGTTCTCCTCAACATTCAATCATCCAAGGTATCAGGTCCTATGCCATTGTGTATAGATTTATCTGAGACATCTGTGCAGAACATAATTAAATGCTAAGTATCCCAATCAAGGACCTAATGCCCTTCTGGGCTTCAAATGTTACCGAGATTTCTGTTTTCATTCATATATTTCACCTATATAATCTTATATATATCGCAGGTTCCCAATACCATTATTCATCCAGCAGAATGATCCTAACCCAAATCAAACATGTTATTAACCGTAACCATACACTGTTCCCTCAATCTAACTTTACAGAATAGCAGGGACAGAGTTGGTCTTACAATACAGGAATGTAGGAGATCTTCAACCTGCAGAGAACCTCAAAAGTCCATGCAGAAATGATCCCTAAAGAAGATGTAGGCAGCTATGAAGGACCTGAGAGTGCGAAAGTCATCTTTCATGACAAAAAAAAAAACAGGTCAGGATGAAGGGATGTGTCTGAAGCAGTCTCTCTCTTCTTAATGTAGAGAAGATAGACCAAACCAGGCTTGTGTGGAGAGCTGTTCCCGGGTGCCTGTGGTTGATATTCCATTCTAGCTTGTGAAACTGTCATAGGAAGTAGGGGCAGGATCCATCTCAGGGACCCTTGGAAGCAACTGTTAAGACAAAGTGGTTGCCAAGGCAGTGACCTCATTCAGTTCTAGATGAAGTGACCTATGTCACTTTCTTGTTGATAGAACACTCTGAACTTGGGATCCAGGAAGCCAGGCACTCTGAGGCAGTCCCAGTCCAAGTCCCAGTGGTCTCAAATGTTTGGATTTAAGAAGGACAGAGTCAGTCTTTCTTGGCAACTAAATTGAAGATGGACAAATGCCAGGAAAGCTCTGAAGAGGGGCTTTACCTGAGAAAACAGGCAGTGGCTCACCGCTGGCTCCTGATAACATCACAGTTTTGGCCAAGGAGACCAGATCTGACATAGCACAGCCTGTCTCGGGGGAACATAGTATGGCCCACCAGTCAGAGGACGCTCTGGATAGTCACAGACCTATTTGGGGAAAGAAGGTGCCTTTGTGGGTGTGTGTGTGTGTGTGTGTTTGATTTTGTCTCATGTTTTGAGAATATGTAGGAAAGTCGGTTTGTTTGGTTTGGAGTGGACTGTTTCTAGTAAGTCCTTTGAGAAGGCGAGTGTTTCTATGTCTGCATATCCCACTGTGTCCGTGGTTGTAGACAATAGAAAAGAGAATGCATAAATAGATGTGTCCTGTCTAGTAGAAATCTTCGCAGAATTCATCCTGTCCAATTTATGAATGGACTGCAGGTTACCATATGGATGGGCAACACCTACTACCTTCCTACATTCGTGATTTCTTCCTGAATTCCGGCCACTCTCCCATAGGCTCATGGTTTTGTGTTCAAGTTATGTATCTCCTCCACAATCTGGGACATGGCCATGTACTGGATAGCTGAAGAGAATGGTGAATATCTCAGAAAACTCAGATATCAGTGTGACCAGGAAAGTCTCAGTGGAGAAAATCTGCTTTGGGATTTTGCTTACCTATTGTTCTGTTGCCCTGAATGTAAGGAAGGTCTTTGCCTAAGGCCCCACATTTCCAATGCCTGAAAAAAACAGTTTTCAAATGGAAATAAATGGGCATCACCTGTGGCTCCTGGCTTAATTGCTTTGCAAAGGGATATGTCTGAATCAGCCTCTCAGTGCAGTTTGAGATTATCACTTAGATTCTCAGCACCTGATGGACCTAAAGAAAGATCCCATGTGTGCATCCAAATCCAAAATGGCCAAAAGAGAAGTCATTGTGATGAAGTCTCTTGCCTTCCTCTGTAAGGTTCCTGATCTCCATCAAGTGATAACAGGGATCTTTGGGTCAACTGAGTTCTTCAAGCCCTGCAGAGGCTAGCCCATAGGTGCTTGGGTTTTCTTATGACTGCAAATCACATAAAGAAACTATACCCGACAGTCAGTATGCCTCAAATTGGAAAAGCGGAACAGTATTAATGGCATGCCTCTTTGATCAGTCCTGGTTCACAGGAACGTTGTCCAGGAAACACTGACTTTAGACAAATGAAGGGCAAGGGAGCTTATTTTGACATTGTCTTGGGCTGTGTGCCTCATAAAAACTTCCAGTCAAGGTTATGATGAGTGACTATATGGAAGAAAATGAGGGCCATGTGGGAGTGTTTTGGTTTTAATTCTGGTCATTGGTGTGGCGGTTGGAAGAGATGACTGGGTCAACTGGGCTTGAACTCTGGTGTGTTTCCACGTACAGACTGAGTTTTGAAACTGATCTCAGAGAAGTATTGCCATGAATTGTGTTGGGATTTTAGGAGGCCACGCATGAGAGTCGCCCTTGGAACCTGAGATCTAGGACCAGGGTGGCTTTCCACAAAGAACTGGGAATCTCAGCCTGGATATCACATGATTTTATTCTGAAAGACTTGGCAGCCATAGTTGAGAGTCAAAAGACATAGGACCTCACATTGTAGACCTCAATGGTCCTGGCTTCAAGTGACCTTTGTCCACTCTTTGGAAAGCCTTGCCTGTGAGAGTTCTCTAGAATTTTTTTGAAATGAACTTTCTCAATATTTAATGGTTCCTGAATAATTGAAATCCACAGTGCATCCAACGTCGTCCTTGAAAAATGGCTAGATAAATAACACGAAATTTTTGAAATTTCCATGACCAGGTGGAACTGTAGAAACTTTCGATGTCCTGTTGCTTACCATGAGTGTACCAGACAGTGCCTTGATTGACAGGGTTTCATGAAATTTGTTTAGAACAGAGAAGCCAGTATTTTGGAGCCTGCTGAGTAGTGGGCCTAGAGCAGTGGTGGAGAGGTGTGTGATAAAACATCATGGTGGGGCCATTTGTATCTGCCATTGGCTTCCAAATGGCTTGTAACTGACAGAGTGCAGACATCAGACCCTTATATGTAAAAGCATCTTGTTATATGGCGTAGTTTCAGGGCAATGTTCAGAATCAGGTTGCTATGGACAAGCGGGCAATCTTTGAGAGATAGAAGCCTGGTTGGTGAATTTTCTTGCAGACCCTGACCCACCACACGTGACAGAACTACCTCAAGCACTGTTTCCCAGTTGAACTCCTTGTGTTTCGTGAAGCATGAACCAAAGTCCAAGTGCAGCAGCAAGAAACACCACGAAAAGTGGAGGATGACCAAATGGTTTCACAGTCCACACGGGGAGAAAATAAGCCCCCAGTGCCCACAGTTTACCTACAAATATAGAATTCAGCACTGCTGCCTCGTGTTCATTGGAAAATGAGAAATGTTGTCCTCCAGGTCTCATAGATGCAGACACAGCTTTGAGGGTCTCACTACAAAGGAAGCTTAACTCCTGACAACAACCTATATTTCAGTGCCCAATTTCACTGGCAGTTTCTCAAGAAGTTTTAGGCAAGCAGAGCTTCATGTTTGTGGAGTGTGTACCCTGTCCTTACTTTTGGAAACTCCTATTCCACCTCCAAGTTTGTGCACTCCTGAGCATTTTCTATTCCAGAAATGTAATCACAGATTTTGTAACTCTTCTACTCTAATTGTGTCTCCCTTGGGGCGAAATTAATGACAAGGCATTGTTCTGGATGAGAGTCAGAAGATTAATTTTTCTATTTTCCATTTGAAATTCTGAATCCCTGACACTAACCCATATTCTACTAGACTCTGACTACTAATCCAAATATGATGGAAGAAAATAACCCAAACAGTACATAAATACTTGCAGTTCAGAGTTGGACTTGCCTTTTGCATGATAAAGGGTAGGTGTTATAAATCTATTCAATATTTAATTGAAATAGTTCTCCATGTGTTTTTAAAGTTAACAAATATGTGAATTACTGTCTCCCATTCTCTGGAGCTTATTCAGCACATGTATTTTTATATGCACAAATAGAATCCTACAAGGTATCACACGTACATCCTTGTGAGGTATATGACTTAGCAGATACAAAGTGTGAGAAGTGATCACTCCTCCTAAACGCTGTTGGAACTGAAAATTCAACCTATGGGTGAGCTTCCCAGTGGAACAACACTATACATAAACCCATGTTCACTAAAATGAATGTTTTTGCATCTTTATGATATATATTTCATGATGAATTTCGATTGGCATATATATTGCTACTTTTTAATGTCTGTGTTAGTGTGTGTGTGTGTGTGTGTGTGTGTATATATGTATATATATATATATATATATATATATGGAGAGTATATATATATATATATATATATATATATATATATATATATATACTCTCCATATTTTTAAAAATATGAAATATGTGTGTCTTATATACACTCCCTAAATTCATTCATGTTCATGTATGTGGATTAATAATCAACTTTTCACAAGATTATTCTTAGAAATATTCATCCACCCGAAATACATATTTGTTTCCTAGTACTGAAAACTAACTTCAGTAAAAGGTGCATACAAATCCTAATATGTCTACTTTAACTGACCCAGTTTAACATCAATGCATGTAGGTTCCTATGGGACATGATGTGTATTTTGACATTAATTTTTATTCCACACTGGTACATTACTATTTCTTCAGTTTATGCAAATCTCAGTATATATATTTTATTCACTAGTTAGCAAATTTATAGGCATTTGTTTCACTTTCAATCACTTCCTGCTCCAGAACACATGTATTCCTCTATGTTTCTTGACTGGTCTATTCATGAGACTTTTTTCCAAATATATTATTTTCGATTTCCATAATCAATTTTGAACCAAAACTCACACACCCTTCATGATAAACCATAATCCTAAGATTATCGTTAGATATATAACTGGTTGGAATGAATGATTGCATATCAATATAAAATTTCTTATAAATTTTCAGATATTTATTCAATCCATTATTTAAAGTGGATCCAGTTATATTATTTATTCACAGTATGGTCTATTCATGCATTATGTCTATATTCATTGAAACAGGGTACACCTATTTGTACCCCCATACTAATTTGTAAGTCTTCAAAATATTGCTCGCAGAATTGGTGGAAGAAATACTCTTTTCACCTGATCTACATACACATTTTATTACAGAAATATTCTGGACACAAAAAGCAAAGGTCACACTTACAATTGTACCAAAGCGTAAATGGAAAGTGAGCATGGATTACTAAAAACATCCATGTCCAGGTTGCCTAATGCTCTCAAATATCAATTCTATTTTTGACTACATATTTGTTTCTTCTTAAGATTATATATTCAACTTCAAACCTGTTGACAATGTCTAACCCTATCGCACAATTTGTACTTTGCTTGATTTCCTAATGTCTCTATTGATATCTGCTTTCGTATATTTTTCCCCAGTTCATCATTGTGACTGACTCTTCACATGTACTTACATTTACATACACTCTCTACCCGAAATCTTATTGCGAAAGAACTTTTGGTCCAAATCCTATACTCACTCTTCTTTCTAAACCTACCAACTACCTTCCTAATCCTACCGACTATCAGTTTTTGACTGGATGTTCTCTTCAACATTCAATATCCAAGGTACAAGGTACGATGCCAGTGTATATTGATTTATCTGAGACATCTGTGCTGCACATTACTCAAAGCTAAGTATCCCACTCAAGTCCCCAATGCCCTTCTGGGCTTCAAATCTTACCTAGATTTCTGCTTTCATACTTATGTTTCACATATATACTCTTGTAAATATCGCATTTTGCCAATACCATTATTCATCCCGCAGAATGATTTGTAACCCAAATTGAACATGTTATTAACCCTAACCATACACTGTTCCCTCAGTATAACTTACTTAAGAGCAGGGACAGTGTGGGTCTTACAATATAGGAATGTAGATGATCTTCCACCTGCTGAGAACATCAAAGATCCATGGAGAAATGATCCTTGCAGAAGATATAGGCAGCTATGTAGGACCTGAGAGAGCAATAGTCATCTTCCATGGCAAACAACCTGGTCAGGATTAATTGATAGTCTGAATCAGCCTCTCTCTTCTTAATGAAGAGAAGATGGACTGAACCAGGCCTCTGTGGAGAGCTGTTCCCTGGTGCCTATGGTTGATATACCATTCTAACTTCTGAATGTGTCACAGGATGTTGGGGCAGCCTCCATCTCATGGGAACCCTGGATGCAACTGTTAGCACAAAGTGGTTACCAAGGTAGTGACCATATTCAGTTCCTGAAAGAAGTGACCTCACTTCACTTCCTTGGTGATGGAATTCTCTGAACCTGGGATCCAGGAAGGAAGGCACCCAGAGCCAGTCCCACTCCCAGTTCCAGTGGGCTAACTTGTTTGCTTTTCCCAAAGACATAGTCAGTCTTTCTTGGTACCTACTGATGTGAGGATGGAAAAATGCCAGCAGAGCTCTGATGAGGGGCCTTTCCTGAGAAAGCAGGTAGTGGCTCACCTTTGGCTCCTGACAACTTCACAGAGTTGGACAAGGAGACCAGATCTGAAACAGGACAGGCCATTTTGTGGGAACATAATATGGCCCACCAGTCAGAAGACACTCCAGATAGTCACAGACCTATTTGGGGGAAGTAAGTGCCTTTGCCGTTGTAGGTGTGAGTTTGTGGTTTTTTCTCATGTTCTGAGAATAGGTAGGAAAAGTGGTTTGTTTGGTTTGGAGTGGACTGTTTCTAGTAAGTCGTTTGACATGGTGAGTGTTTCTAGGTCTGTGTATCCCACTGTATCCGTGGTTGTAGACATTAGAAAACAGAATGCATCAATGGATGTGTTGTCTCTAGTTGAAAGCTTCCCCACATTCATACTGCCCAATTAATGAATGGACTGCAGCTTGCCTTATGGATGGGCAACATCTACTATCTTCTAAAGTTCCTGTTTTCTTCGTGAATTCTGGCCACTCTCCAGAATAGGCTCATGGTTTTGTTTCCCAAATATGTAACACCACAAGATTCTGTGACATGGCCATGTGCTGGATTGCTGAAGGGAATGGGAGCATCTAAGAAAACTCAGATTTCAGTGTGACCAGTAAAGTCTCAGTGGAGAAACCCTTCTTTGGGCCATTTGCTTACTTCTATTTCTATTACCCTGAATGTCAGGAAGGTCTTTGCCTCAGGCCACCCCTTTGTGTAGCCTGAAGAAAACTGTTTTCATATGGAAATGTATAGACATCACCTGTGGCTCTTTGCTTATTTGATTTGGAATGAGATGTGTCTGAATCAGCCTCTTGTCCTTGTATGAGGTTGTGGCTTTGATTCTCAGCACCTGATGGATCTAAAGAAAGATCCCATGTGCTTCCAAAACTAAAATGGCCAAAAGAGCAGTCATTGTTGATGAATATTTTTGCCTTCTTGTTTTAGGTTCCTGACCTCCATAAAGTGAGAATAGGGATCCTTTGGGTCAAATGAGTTCTTGAAATCCCTGCAGAGGCTAGCCCATATTTGCTTGGGTTTTCTCATGACTCCAAATCACATAAAGAATCTATACCCTACAGCCAGTAGGCCTCAAATTGGAGAAGTGGAACACTTTAACAGCAGGAATATTTGATCATTCCTGGTTCACAGGAAGAGTGTCCAGGCCATCATGATTTTAGGCAAATGAGGGGCAAGTGAGCTTATTTGGGCTCATAGAAACCTCCAGCTGGAGGTTATGATGAGTGTCTACATGGAAGAAGATGATGGCCCTGTGGGAGTGTTTTGATTTTAATTGTGGTCATTTTTTGGCGGATGGAAGTGATGACTGGGTCCACCTGGGCTTGAACTCTGGTGTGATTCCCCTTAGAGACTGAGTTCTGAAACTGACCTCAGAGAAGTATTGCCATGAATTCTGTTGGGATTTTAGGAGGCCACGCATGAGACTCACTCTTGGAAACTGAGATCTAGGCCCAGGGTGGTTTCCACAGAGGCCTGAGAATCTCAGCCAGGATATCACATGATTTTATTCTGAAAGACTTAGCACCCATATTTGAGAGTCAAAACACACATGGACCTCACATTGTAGATGTCAGTTGGCCTGGCTTTAGGAGACCTTTTGGCAACTGTTTGAGAAGCATTGACTGTGAGAGTTCTCCAGAGCGTTCATTGTAATGAACTTTCTCAACACTTAATGGTTCCTGAATGAATTGAAACCCACAGTGCCTCTAACTTCATCCTTGAAAAATTTCAAGATAAATACCATGAAATTTTTGAAATTCCCATGACCAGGTGGCACTGCAGAAACTTTTGATGTCCTGTTGCTGATCATGTGTATACCAGACAGTGCCTTGTTTTTGACTGGGTTTCATTAAAATGGTGTAGAACAAGAGAAGCCAGTAATTTGGAGCCTGCTGAGTAGGGGGGCTAGAGCAGTGGTGGGCAGGTGTGTGATAAAACATCATGTTGGGGCCATGTGAATCTGCCATTGGCTTCCAAATTTTTTGTGACTGATATAGTGCAGACATCAGACCCTTATATGTAAAGGCATCTTGTTAAAGGGAGAGTTTTCAGGGCAATATTCAGAATCAGGTTGCTATGGTTATTGGGGCAAGCTATGTGGGATACAAGCCTGGTTGGTGCATTCTCCTGCAGACCCTGACCCACCACACGTGACAGAACTCCCTCCAGCACTGTATCTCAGATGAACTTTTTATGTTTTGTGAAGCAAATACCAAATTCCCAGTGCAGCAGCAAGAAATACCACGAAAAGTGGAGGATGACCAAATGGCTTCACAGTCCCCACTGGGAGACACTTAGCTTCCAATGGACACAGTTTAGCTACAAAGAGAGAATTGAGCACTGCTGCCTCATGTTCATTGAAATATAAGAAACCATGTCTTTCGGTTACATAGATGCAGACCCAGCTATGATGGTCTCACTACAAAGGAAGCTAAAGCTCATGACAACAACATATATTTCAAGTGCCCAACCTCAGAAGCCGTTTCCCAAGAATTCTTAGGCCAGCAGAGCTCCTTTTTGTGGAGTGTTTACCCTGTCCTTTACTTTTGGAAACTCCTCTACCACCTCCAAGGTTGTGAACTCCCGAGCATATTCCATTCCATATATGTATTCATAGATTTTCACACTTTTCTACTCTAATTGTGTTTTACTTGGGGCGTAGGTAATGTCAAGGCATTGTTCTGGATGTGAGTGGGAAGATTTTTGTGTAGCACATATTTACATACACATTGGATTCATTTTTCAATTTTCCATTTGAAATACTGAATCCCTGACACTAACCCATACCCTACTAGTCTCTGACTAATAATCCTAATATGATGGTGAAAAATAAGCCAAAAAGAGAAGAAACACAAGCAGTTCAGAGGACGCATTGTGTATTGTTGGAATTGCCTTTTGCATTATATAATGTAGGAGTTATAAGTCTAGTCAATTTTTTTGTTGAAATAGTTCTAAATGTGTTTTTAAAATTAGCAAATATGTGAATCCCTGTCTCCCTTTCTCTGTAGCCTATTCAGTACATGTATTTTTATATGCACATATAGAATTCTACCTGATATCACTCGTATACACTTGTGAGGTGGCTGAATTGGCAGATGCAAATTGAGAGAAGAGTTCACTCCTCCTAAACGCTGTTGGAACTGAAAATTCAACCTATGGGTGAGCTTCCTAGTTGAAAAACATTATACATGAATCCATGTTCAGTAAAATGAACATTTTTCGATCTGTGGATTATATACTTTTCATGATGAATTTCTATTGGCATATATGTTGCTACTTTTTTTTCTCTTTTATTGGTTGCTCAAAACATTACAAAGCTCTTGAATATCATATTTCATACATTAGATTCAAGTGGGTTATGAACTCCCATTTTTACTCCAAATACAGATTGCAGAATCACATTAGTTTCACATCCATATTTTTACATAATGCCCTATTAGTTACTGTTGTATTCTGCTACCTTTCCTATACTCTACTATCCCCACTCCCCTCTCTTCCCATCTTCTCTCTCTACCATACCTACTGTAATTCATTTCTCTCCTTGTTTATTTTCCCACAACCTCTTATATGTAATTTTGTGTAACAATAAGTGTCTCTCTCCATTACCATGCAATTTCCCTCTTCTCTCCCTTTCCCTCCCACATCATGTTTCTGCTTAATGTTAATCTTTTCTTCATCCTCTTCCTCCCTGCTCTGTTCTTAGTTGCTCTCATTATATCAAAGAAGACATTTGGTAATTGTTTTTTAGGGATTGGCTAGATTCACTAAGCATAATCTGCTCAGTGCCATGCATTTCCCTGCAAATTCCATGATTTTGTCATTTTTTAGTGCTGCGTAATTCTCGATAGTATATAAAAGTCACATTTTTTTATCCATTCATCTATTGAAGGGCATCTGGGTTGGTTCCACAGTGTAGCAATTGTGAATTGTGCTGCTATGAAAATCCATGTGGCAGTATCCCTGTAGTACGCTCTTTTAAGGTCTTCAGGGAATAGTCCGAGAAGGGCAATAGCTTGGTCAAATAGTGCTTCCATTCCCAGCTTTCCCAGGAATCTCCATACTGCTTTCCAAATTGGCCACACCAGTTTCAGTCCCACCAGCAATGTACAAGAGTACCCTTTTCCCCACATCCTCGCCAGCACTTGTTGTTGTTTGACTTCATAATGGCTGCCAATCTCACTGGATTGAGATGGTATTTTAGGGTGGTTTTTATTTGCATTTCTCTTACTGCTAGAAATGGAGAGCATTTTTTTCATGTACTTGTTAATTGATTCTATGTCCTCCTCTGAGAAGTTTCTGTTCAGGTCCTTGGCCCATTGGGTTATTGGTTATCTTATTGTCTAATTTTCTAAGTTCTTTGTATACTTTGTATACTCTGGATATTAGGGCTCCATGTGAAGAGTGAGGACTAAAAATTTGTTCCCATGATGTAAGCTCCATATTTACCTCTCTTATTGTTTCTCTTTCTGAGAAAAAATAATTCAGTTTAAGTAAGTCCCATTTGTTGATTCTTATTATTAACTCTTGTTCTATGGGTGTCCTATTAAGGAATTTGGAGCCTGACCACACAATATGTAGATCGGAACCAACTTTTTATTCTATCAGACGCAGAGACTCTGATTTGAATCTAGCTCCTTGATCCACATTGAGTTAACTTTGGTGCATGGCGAGAGGAGGGGATTCAGTTTCATTTTGTTGCATATGGATTTCCAGTTTACCCAACACCATTTGATGAAGATGCTATCCTTCCTCCATTGCAGGCCATTAGCTCCTTTATCAAATATAAGATAGTTGTAGTTTTTGGATTAGTCTCTGTGTCCTCCATTCTGTACCATTGGTCCACCCGCCTGTTTTGGTACCAGTACCATGCTGTTTTTATTATGATTGCTCTGTAATATAGTTTGAAATCTGGTATCGCTATACTGCCTGATTCACACTTCCTGCTTAGAATTGCTTTTGCTATTCTGGGTCTTTTATTTTTCCATTTGAATTTTATGATTGCTTTATCTATTTCTACAAAAAGTTTCTATGGGATTTTGATTGGCATTGCATTAAACCTATAGAGAACTTTTGGTAATATCACCATTTTGATGATGTTAGTTCTGCCTATCCATGAACACGGTATATTTTTCCATCTTCTAAGATCTTATTCTATTTCTCTTTTTAGGGTTCTGTAGTTTGCATTATATAAATCTTTCACCTCTTTTGTTAGGTTGATTCCCAAGTATTTAATTATTTGAGGAAATTGGGAATGCAGTGTTTTGACTCATTTTTGTTTCAGAAGTTTTGTCGCTGATATACAGAAATGCCTTTGATTTATTCATGTTGATTTTGTATCCTGCCACATTGCTGCATTCATTTATGAGTTCTAGTAGTTTTTTCTGTAGACCCTTTTGGGTCTTCTATGTATAGAATCATGTCATGTACAAATAGTGATAATTTAAGTTCTCCTTTTCCTATTTTTATGCCTTTAATGTCTTTCATCTCTCTAATTGCTCTGGCCAGTTTTTCGAGAACTATATTGAATAGAAGTGGTGATAGAGGACATCCCTGTCTTGTTCCAGATTTTAGAGGGAATGCCTTCAATTTTTCTCCATTCAGAATGATGCTAGCCTGAGGATTAACATAGATAGCTTTTACAATGTCGAGGTAAGTTCCTGTTATCCCTAGTTTTTAAAATGTTTTGAACATAAAGAAATGCTCTACTTTGTTGAATGGTTTTTCTGCGTCTATCGAGATGATCATATGGTTCTTATCTTTAAGTCTATTGATGTTGTGAATAACATTTATTGATTTCCATATATTGAACCCTCCTTGCATCCCAGGGATGAATCCAAGTTGATCATGGTGCACGATTTTTTTGATGTGCCTTTCTATCCAATTCGCCAGAATTTTAATGAGGATTTTTGCATCTAGGTTCATCAGAGATATTGGTCTGTAGTTTTCTTTCTTTGAGGTGTCTTTGTCTGGTTTCAGAATCAGGGTGATGTTGGCCTCATAGAATGAATTCGGCAGAGCTCCCAGTTTTTCTATTTCCTGAATAACTTGAGAAGTATTGGTATTAATTCTTCTTTAAAGGTTTTGTAAAACTCTGCTGTATACCCATCCCGTCCTGGGCTTTTCTTGGTTGGTAGTCTTTTGATTGCTTCTTCTACTTCATCCATTGATATTGGTCTGTTTAAATTGTGTGTTTCCTCCTGACTCAGTCTGGGCAAATCATATGACTTAAGAAATTTATTGATGTCTTCACTATTTTCTATTTTATTTGAATACAGGTTTTCAAAATAATTTCTAATTTTCTTCTGTATTTATGTAGCATCTGTTGTAATATTGCCTTTTTCATCCCGTATGTTAGTAATTTGATTTCTCTCTCTTCTTCTCTTCGTTAGCATGGCTAAGGGTCTGTCTATCTTATTTATCTTTTTGAAGAACCCCTTTTAGTTTTGTTAATTTTTTCAATAGTTTCTTTTGTTTCAATTTCGCTATGATTTTAATTATTTCTTGCCTTCTGCTACATTTGCTGTTGTTTTGCTCTTCCTTTTCTAAGGCTTTGAGATGAAGTGTGAGCTCATTTATTTGTTTTTCTTTTCTATTTTGAGGAATGACCTCTAGGCGATGAATTTACCCCTTAAAACTTCTTTTCATTGTACCCCATAGAATCTGATATGTTGTGTCTGTATTTTCATTTATCTCTAAGAATTTTTTGATTTCCTCCTTTATGTCTTCTGTAACCCATTGATCATTCAGTAACATATTCTTCATTTTGGATGTGATGTATGATTTTTTCTTCCTTCTTTTATCATTGGTTTCCAGTTTCATTCCATTATGATCACAAAAAATTCATGGTATTATCTCCACCTCTTTATATTTACTGAGGGTTGCCCTATGGCATAACATATTGTCTATTTTTGAGAAGGATCCATGTGCTGCTGAGAAAAAAGTATATCCACTTGATGATGGTTGATATATTCTATATATGTCAGTTAAGTCTAGGGTATTGATTGCGAGATTGAGTTCTATAGTTTCTTTTTTCAACTTTTGTTTGGAGGATCTGTCCAATGGTGAGAGAGGTGAGTTGAAGTCACCCATAATTATTGTATTGTGGTCTATTTGATTCTTTAACTTGAGGAGAATTTGTTTTATGAACATCGCAGCACCATTATTTGCTGCATGAATATTGATAATTGTTATGTCTTGTCGGTGAATGGTTCATTTTAGCAGTATATAATGTCCTTCTTTATCCCTTTTGATTAAATTAGTCTTGAGGTCGATTTTATTCGATAGGAGGATGGCCACCCCTGCTTGCTTACGAGGACCGTGTGCATGGTATAAATTTTTTCAATCTTTCACCTTCAGCCTGTGTATGTCTTTTCCATTCAGATGTGTCCCCTGGAGGCAATATATTGTTAGATTTTTTTTTTATTTCAAGTTACAAGCCTATGTCACTTTATTCGAGAGTTTAAGCCATTTACTTTTAGAGTTACTAATGATATATGGTTTGTACTGCCACCCATGTTTGCTTATATCTTTTTTTTAAATTAGTTTGTTTCTCCATGATTAGCTTTTCCCCCGCCCTCTGTCATTACTGAGGCACTTCTCACTCATGGTTTTCGTTGTTGATTTTCATTTCTTCCTCGTGTAGTGTTTTGCTCAAGATGCTTTGCAATGCTGGTTATCTGGCTGCAAATTCTTTTAGGTTTTGTTTATCATGAAATATTTTTATCTCGTTGTCTTACCTTAAGCTTAATTTTGCTGGATACATAATTCTTGGTTGGCATCCATTGTCTTTCAGTGTTTGAAGTACGTTGTTCCAGGATCTTCTCACTTCCAGCATCTATGATGAAAAATCCATTGTTAACCTTTTTGGTTTACCCCTGATTGTAATGATTCTAATCTGCCTCCTTTCTCTGGTAGCTTTTAATATTTTCTCTTTGTTCTGTATATTGCATATCTTCATAACAATGTTTCTTGGCATTGGTCTACTGTGATTTTGTGTGCTCGATGTCCTGTAAGCATCTACAATTTGTTTATCCCTTTCCATTTTTATTTCTGGAAAGTTTTCTGTAATATTTCATTCAGCAGATTTCTCATTCCCTTGGTTTGAATCTCTGTACCTTCCTCTATCCATATGACTCATTAGTTTTTTTTTTTTTATGTTATTCCATATCTCTTGAATGTTTTCTCATAATTTTTTACAGCATTTCTTTGTTGGCTAGACTTTTTTCAAGATGATATATTTTGTCTTCATTCTGTCTTCTACTTGCTCTACACTGTTAGTGATACTCTCAATTGAATTTTTAATTTGGTTTATCATTTCCTTGATTTCTAGAATTATTGTTTGATTTTTCTAATAATCTCTATCTCCTGATAAAGATGCTTAATTTCTTATTTTATCTGTTTATGTAATTTATTTTCAATGCGTTCTATCACTGTTTGTTTTTGCTGTCTCGTATCCTCTTTAAGGTTCCATTCCATCTGTCTAAGGTATTCCTTGAGTTCTTTATATGACCATTTTTCTGATGACTCTAGGTGCTCTTGAATATTTAGGCTGTCCTTCATTGTTCGTACTCCTTTTCTTCCTTGCTTTTTTATGCTTCTCATGTTACTTCTCGTTCTGTTTGACTACTGAGTTACTGCTTACTCTTATAAATTTATTTGATGCTTGAGAGGAAAGATATTAGAAGGGAAGGGAGAAGTCACTAAAGAGAATGAGAGTAGGCAGGTAGAATTCAAGTAAGGGGGAATAAAAAATTGAAATGAAATGAAAAGACAAAAAAAATAGAAAATAAAGAAAGAAAATTTTAAGTAATAATGATGATTAAAAAATTGAAAATTAAAATTTAAAATAATAATATTAATAATAATAATAATAAAATAAAAGAAATTAAAAAAATAAAAACATTTAAAAAAGTTAATGAACAACAACAACAAAAATGAAAATGAAAGAAAAAGAAAAAAATACAAATAAAAAAATAATAATAATACATGCAGTCCTAGAGTTCAATTAACTTCTCTTCCAGTAGGTGGAGCTGTGCGCACTGGGCCAAGCTTCTCTTCTCAATAAGTGGGAACCAATCACTGTGCAGCAGCTCTTCCTCCCAGACTGGGCGGGTCTCCAACCCTGAGTGCCTAGGGCCTTCTCTTGTGCTTCCTCAAGCCAGGCCCCACTCACCTGTGACGCTCACCACAATACTGGTTACAAGCCAGGCCTCTGCTCCTGGTAGCCCTGTTTCCATGAACGGCTGGGCACACTCTCCTTAATTGCCTCCCTCAGACCCTAAGTTTGTAGAGCTTGGGGCTGAGAAACCCCAGCGAATTTGCTTGCCCTTCGGGAGCCATGGCCCCGGTAGGTGGTGTAAGAGACCTCAATTGTCAGCACTGGTGGGAGCGGTAGCCGGCAATTACACGCCTCGAGTCCCGAGCCAATCCTGATTCCCTAGGTCTGGGTATTGCGCTCCTTTGAGAGCTGGGAGGGGCCATTACGGCAGAGGTGGGAAGGGCCCTTGAGGTTTCCCTGCGGTGTTGAGAGAGATGGCAATGGGATAACATACTTGTCGCACTGGTTTCAATGAAGTTATCTCCTCCGACTGTGACGTCAGTTCGCTGCCATGGTGGTATACCATTAAAATGGTGACCGTTCGTTCCCTTTGCTGGGTGACCAATGCAACAGCTGGGTCCTGACTATCTCTCCCAAGCCCCATTTCAATCCTGTGGCCACTGCCTATGAAGGCTCAGTTGGCTTTTAACTCTGTCAATTCCGAAAGCCCGACCAATTATTTCAGCGGGAATGTTAGTGCTGAGTCACAAAATCCAGATGAATCTAAGCTTGAATGCAGCCAATCCGTGCTTTGTGTGTGTTCTGAGGGGCCCAGACTGTTCGCCCCAGATTCACAACAGGTCAATATTGCCTAGTGATTCTGAGCAAACAGCATTTAGACAGTTTACGACTCCCTATGCCCGCGCAGCTGAAGAGATCAGAGACTTGAATTCTCCATGCCTGCCTTCATAATGGATCTCCTGTATTGCTACTTTTTAATATCTGTGCATTTGCGTGTGTGTGTGTGTATATATATATATATATATATATATATATATATATATATACTCTTTAGATTTTTCAAAATATGAAATATATGTGTCTTATTATGCACGCCCCTAAATACATTCATATTCATATCTGTGGATTTATAATCAACTTTCAACAAGATTATTTTCAGAAATAATCATCCACCTGAAATACATATTGTTTCCTAGTACTGAAAACTAAATTCAGTGAATGGTGCATACAAACCCTAATATTTCTACAGTTACTTAGCCAGTTTAAAATGAATGCAAGTAGATTCCTAGGGGACATGATGTGTATTTTGACTTTCATTTTTATTCAACACTTGTACGTTACTATGTCTTCAGTTCATGCACATGATGGGATATATATTTCAGTCACAAATTAGAAAATTTATAGGCATTTGTTTCACCATCAATCATTTCCTGATTCAGAACACATGTATTCCTCCATGTTTCTTGACTGGTCTTTTCATGAGACTTCTTTCCAAACATATTATTTTTGTTTAACATCATCACGTGTAAAGCAAAACTCAAACACCATTCATCATAAACCATAATCCTAATATTACCATTAGAAATATAACTGGTTGGAATGAATGATTGTATATCAATATAAGATTTCTTATATATTTTCACATATCAATTCAATCCATTATTTAAAGTGGAATCAGTTACGTTATTTATTCATAGTATGGTCTATTCATGCATTATCTCTATATTAATAGACACAGGGTACACCTCTTTGAACCCCTAATACTAATGTATACGTCTTCAAAATATTGCTCCCAGAAATGGTGAAAGAAATACTCATGCCACCTGATCTACATATACATTTTATCACAGTAATATTCTGAACAAAAAAAAAAAAAACCATAAAAATGTCACACTTATGATTGTACCAAAGCCTAAAAGGAAAGTGAACGTGGATAACTAATAACATCCATGTCCAGGTTGCCTAATGCTCTCAAATGTCATTCCCATTTGTGACGAGATATTTGTTTTTTCCTATGATTATGTATTCAAACTCAACCCTGTTGAAAATGTCTAATCCTATCACTCACTTTATACTTTGCCTGATTTTGTAATGTCTCTATTGACACCTGCTTTCCTACATATTTTCCCCAGTTCATCATTGTGACTGACTCTTCACATGTGCTGACATTTCCATTCACTCTCTAAACGAAACCCTATTGCTAAAGAAGCTTTTTATTCCAAATCATATACTCACTCTTCTTCCTAAACCTACTGACTATCTTCCTAATCCTACTGACTATCCCTTTTTGACTGGATGTTCTCTTCTACATTCAATCATCCAAGGTACAAGGTCCTATGTCACTGTATTTCGATTTAACTGAGACAACTGTACAGAACATAATTCAACACTAAGTATCCAAATAAAGGGCCCAATGCCCTTCTGGGCTTCAAATCTTTCTTAGATTCCCGTTTTCATACATATATTTCACGTATATATTCTTATAAATATCGCAGGTTCCCAATCTCATTATTCTTCCTGCAGAATGATTCCTAACCCAAATCGAACATATTATTAACCGTAACCATACACTCACTTTGCAGGAGAGCAATAACAGTGTGGGTATTAAACTACAGGAATCTAGGGGATCTTCACCTGCTGAGAAACTCAAATGTTCATGCAGAAATGATCCCTGGTGAATATGAAGGCAGCTATGAAGTACCTCAGAAAGCAAAAGTCATCTTCCATGGCAATCATCCTGGTCAGGATGGAGGGTTGTGTCTGAATCAGTCTCTCTCTTCTTAATGTATAGAACATGGACCAAACCAGTCCTGTGTGGAAGCTGTTCCCGGGTGCTTATGGTTGATATAACATTCTAACTAGAGAAAGTGTCCCATGAAAATCAGGACAGCCTCCACCTCATGATACTTTTGGAAGCAACTGTTAGGACAAAGTGGTTGCCAAGGCAGTGACATCATTCATATCCTGAAGGAAGTGATCTCACCTCACTTCCTTGGTGATGGAACTCTCTGAACTTGAAATCCAGGAAGCCAGGCACCAAGAGACAGTCCCTGTCCTAGTCCCAGTGGTCTGACATGTTTGGATTTACCAAGGACAGAGTCAGTCTTTCTTGGTACCTACAGATGTGAGGATGGCCAAATGCCAGGAAACCTCTGAAGAGGGGCTTTTCCTGAGAAAGCAGGTAGTGTCTCACCGCTGGCTCTTGAGAACTTCACAGAGTTGGCAAAGCAGACATGATCTGAGACAGGAGAGGTCATTTTGGAAGAACATAGAATGGCCCACCAGTCAGACGACACTCCAGGGAGTCACAGACCTACTAGGGGGAAGGAGGTGCCTTTTTGGGTGTGGGTGTGAGTTTGTGGTTTTGTCTCATGTTCTGAGAATAGGTAGGAAAGGCGGTTTGTTTGGTATGGAGTGGAATATTTCTATTAAGTCCTTTGACAAGGCGAGTGTTTCTATGTGTGTGTATCCCACTGAGTCCATTGTTGTAGACATTAGAAAAGACAATGCATCAATGGATGTGTCCTGTCTAGTAGAAAGCTTCCCAGGATTCATCCTGCCCAATTCATGAGTGGACGCTGGCTTGCCTTATGGATGGGCAACACCTACAAGCTTCCTAATTTCCTGTTTTCTTTCTCAATTCTGGCCACTCTCCAGAATAGTATCGTGGTTTTGTGTCCAAGATTTGTACCTCCAAGATCTGTGACATGGCTATGTACTGGATAGCTGAAAGAAATGGCTAGCATCTCAGAAATCTCAAATATCTGTTGACCAGGAAAGTCTCAGTGGAGAAACCCCTCTTTGTTCCTTTTGCTTACCTATTGTTCTGTTGAATGTCAGGAAGTTTTTTGCCTCAAGCCACCACTTTGTGAACCCTGAAGAAAACAGTTTTCAAATGGAAATGAATGGGAATCACCTGTGACTCTTTGCTTAATTGCTTAGGATTGGGATATGTCTGAATCAGCCTGTTGGCCCTGTGTGAGGCTGTGGCTTAGATTCTCAGCACCTGATGGATCTAAAGATAGATCCCATGCATGCATCCAAAACCAAAATGTCAAAAAGATCAGATATTGTTGATGAACTCTCTTGCCTTCCTCTGGTAGGTTCCTGATATCCATCAAGTGAGAATAGGGATCCTTTGGGTCAAATGAGTTCTTCAAAGCCCTGCAGAGGCTAGGCCATAGGTGTTTGATTTTCATGACTCCAATTCACTTAAAGAATCTAAACCCCAAAGCTAGAAGGCCTCAAGTTGGAGAAGCCAAGCAATATTAAAGGCAGGCCTATTTGATCACTACTGGTTCACAGGAAGAGAGTCCAGGCCACCCTGTCTTTAGGCAAATGAGGGGCACGGAGCTTAGTTTGGACACTGTCATGGGCTGCGTCCCTTATGGAAACCTCCAGCCAGAGAATATGATGAGTGTCTATATGGAAGAAGATGAGGGCCATGTGAGAGTGTTTGGTTTAAATTGTGGATATTTGTCTGGCGGTTGGAAGAGATCTCTGGGTCCACCTAGGCTTGCACTTTGGTGTGATTCCCCTTAGAGACTGAGTTCTTTTACTGATCTCAGAGAATTATTGCCAGGAATTGTGTTGAAATTTTAATTGGCCATGCATGAGAGTTGCCCTTGGAAAGTGACATCTAGGACCAAGTTGACTTTCCACAGAGCACAGGGAATCTCAGCCAGGATATCACATGATATTATTCTTAAAGACTTGGCAGCCATATTTGAGAGTCGAAACACACATGGACCATACATTGTAGACCTCAAGGGGCCTGGCTTAATCTGACTTTTCGCCACTTTTGGAAGCCTTGCCTGTAAGAATTCTCCAGAGTTTTCATTGAAATGAGCTTCCTCACCATTTAATGGTTTCTGAGTGAATTAAAATTCACAGTGCCTCCAACTTCATCCTTGAAAAATGGCTATATCAATACCATGAAATTTTTGAAATTCCCATGACCGGGTAGCACTGGAGAATATTTGGATGTCCTGTTGCTGATCATGAGTATACAAGACAGTGCCTTGATTGACTGGGTTTTATGAAAATGGTGTTGAACAGAGATGCCAGTAAGTTGGATCCTGCTGAGTAGTTGTACTAGAGTAGTGGTTGGCAGGTGTGTAATAAAACATCTGTGGTGGGGGCATTTGGATCTGCCATTGGCTTCCAAATGGATTGTGACTGACATTTTGCAGCCAGTAGACCCTTATATGTAAAAGCATATTGTTATATGGAGAGGTTTTAGGGCAATGTTCAGAATCAGGTTGCTATGGTCAATGGGGCAAGCTATGTGGGATAGAAGCCTGGTTGGTGCATTCTCCTGACGAACCTGACCCACCACACTTGACAGAAGTTACTTCAGCACTGTGTCCCATTTGAAATCCTTGTATTTCATGAAGCAAACACCAATCTCCCAGTGCAGCAGCAAGAAATACCACGAATAGTGGAGGATGACCAAATGGAATTACAGTCCACAAGGGGAGACACTTAGACCCCAGTGGCCACAGGTTACCTACAAATAGAAAATTCAGCACTGCTGCCTCATGTTCATTGGAAAATAAGAATCCATGTCATCCAGATCACATAGATGAAGACTCAGCTATGATGGTCTCACAACAAATGAAGCTAATGCTCCTGACAACAGCATATATTTCATTGCCCAACCTCAGAGGCAGTTTCTCCACATGTTAGGCTGGCAGAACTTCATGTTTGTGGAGTTTTTACCCTGTCCCTTACTTTTGGAAACTCCTCTACCACCTGCAAATTTGTGAACTCCTGAGCATTTTTCATTACACATATGTATTCACAGATTTTCTAACTCTTCTCCTCTAATTGTGTCTTATGTGGGGCGAAGGTAATGTCAAGGCATTGTGCTGAATGGGGGTGGGAAGATTTTTGTGTAGCACATATTTGCATACACATTTGATACATTTTCCAATTTTCCATTCGAAATACTGAATCCCTGACACTAACACATACCCTATTAGACTTTGACTTTTAATCCTAATATGGTGGAGAAAAATAACCCAAACAGAATAGAAATACAAGAGGTTCACAGGACGCATGGTGTATAGTTGGACTTGCCTTTCGTATGATAAATGGTAGGTGTTATAAATCTAGCGAATTTTAATTGAAATAGTTCTCCATGTGTTTTAAAAGTTAACAAACATGTGAATAACTGTCTCCCTTTCTCTGTAGCCTATTCATCACATGTATTTTTATATGCACATATAGAATTCTACCTGGTATCACTCGTACATTTTGTGAGGTGGCTGGCTTGGCAGATGCAAATTGTGAGAAGAGATCACTCCTACTAAATGCTGTTGGAACTGAAAATTCAACATATGAGTGAGCTTCTTATTTGAACAACATAAATCCATGTTCATTAAAATGAATATTTTTGGATTTGTGGATGATATATTACTTCGTGGTGAATTTCGATTGGCATACATAATGCTACTTTTTAATGTCTGTGTGTGTATGTGTGTGTGTGTATATATATATATATATATATATATATATATATATATATATATTCACTCTCCAGATTTTTCAAAATATGAAGTATATTTTTCTTATTATACACTCCCTAAATTCACTCATATTCATGTATTTGGATTAATAATCAAGTTTTCACAAGAATATTCTCAGAATTATTCATCCACCAGAAATACATATTTGTTTCTTAGTACTGAAAACTAACTTTGGGGGATCATATGATGGTGGTGAAGGGAGTGCATCACCCCCATGTACCGCGTCACTGTGCGGGAGAATGACGAGTTATAATGGCTAAAACCTATCTTGTTAGAAATTTCCAGCAAAATTGGGGTGCTCCAAAACCTAGTCGACATATTTCCATCTCACGAGGATCAGCTACGCGGGCTCAAACACGAGTGATTTGTCCGCATTGAGGGTCATGCTGCTTATTCAGGAAATCGGTCTGCGGCTAGAGTCTGTGGCGTGCACTGGGAAACGAAGAGATAGCAATGCAAATACACAGCGGTGTGGATTCTGTGGGCTCCTGACAGGTATGCAATCACTGTGCTAAGTGCTGAATTCTGGGTTTGAGACGGGAAAGGATGCGGTCCAATTCGGTTCTCCACACCGGTCAGACCACAGAGGAAGCCAGCGGCCACCATCTTGGAGAGCTGATGTCACCATCCCTGTTTTCGACTGATCGAAGCTCATTCACCTATAGAACAGGTAATTTCAGGATGCCATTCACCTTTGTGTCACAGACAAATTACTCAGGCTTCAGTGCCAAAGAACCTGCAGAAACTCCGTCTTGGAGCCTGCTCCTATTAGAACATACACCAAGCCCAGAGCGGCCGAATTCCGCCTCTCGGAACTGATCTGGCCCAGGGCTAAAGAACCCGCGGAAACTGCTTCTCGTTCCGGGTCTTGCTGAATACTGTGGAGGTAAATATCAACCGAGCCTTCATAGGCAGTGGCAACAGGATTGAGACGCGGCTTGTGAGGGCCGGTCAGGACTCACCCATTGCTTTGGTCACCCAGAAAAGGGAACAAAATGCTGCCTTTCACATGGGATACCAACATGACAAATTTCTGATGTCATCAGAAAGCAGCAGAGGAGATAACTTCATTGATACCAGCAGTGACAGAAACAGTTGGTCTCCTGGTGAAGAAAGTGAGTCACAAACACCCGGGTCTCTCTCACTTTGTCATCAAGCCAGAGGGGCAGAGCAGAGCAGCTGCCCGCACCTGGAACAGACCCAGTGACACACCTGCATGGTAGTCACGTCAACCCAATTGGAGTAGAGGCAGAACAGAGCTGCTACCCGGGCCCAGAACAGGCCCAGCGACCCACAGGTGTGGTAGTCACGTCAACCCAATTGGAGTTGTTGCAGAGCAGAGCCTTCTCCTGTGCCTAGTGCAATCCCAGTGAGTCACCGGCATGGTAGTCACATTACCCCAATAGGAGTAGGGGCAGAGCAGAGCCTTTGCCCATGCCCAGAACAGGCCCAGCAACCTGCAGGCATGGTAGTCACGACACACCAATTGGAGTAGGGGCAGAGCAGAGCCACCACCCGCGCCTGCAAGGTAGCAGACCTGCACCTGACCAGAAGAAGAGGCCCAGCGGCCTGCTGGCGCGGCAGACACTTTACCCCATTTGGAGTAGGGGCAGAACAGATCTGTAGCCCGTGCTCACAAGGTATCCTGACCTGCGACCAACCGGCAGACCAGGCCCAGCGGCCCACTGGCGTGGTAGTCACGTCACCCCAATTGGGGTAGGGGTAGAGCAGAGCCGCCGCCCACGCAAGCAAGGTAGGCAGACCTGCGACCGATCGGCAGAACACCGCAGGGGTCCACGGGCGTGGTAGACACGTCACACCAATTGGAGGAGGGGCAGAGGAGAGCAGCCTCCTGCGCCTGCATGGTAAGCAGACCTGCGACCGATCAGAATAACAGGCCTAGCGGCCCATCAGCGTGGTAGATATATCACCCCAATTGGTGGAACAGCACAGCCACCCCTGCCCCTGCAATGAAGACTTTTCAAATATACAAGAGCAATATAAATATATAGGGGGAAAATTTCAAAATCACAACAGTTTCACCAAGCAGAAAGAAACGCGAGCAGTATGAAAAGAAAAGGAAAAAAGAACCACAAGCAATGCAGGTCAACACAACTTTAGAAGAGGTAATAGCTGCAGCAGATGGAATGTCAGATAAAGAACTCAGGATATACATTCTTCAGATGATCTGAAGTCTCAAGGAAGACATTAGACAGCAAAATCAGACAATGAAAGATCACTTCAACAATGAATTACATAAACAAACCAAGAAGCAAAAGATCAACTATACAGGGAGATAGAGGTTGTAAAAAATAACAAACAGAAATCCTAGAAATGCAGGAAGCAATAAACCATCTTAAAAACTCAATTGAGAATACTACCATCAGAGTAGAACACTTATAAGATAGAATATCAGACAATGAAGACAAAGTATTTCAACTTGAAAAGAACATAGACAGCTCAGCCAAACTGTTAAGAAACCATGAACAGAACATCCAAGAAATATGGGATAAAATAAAGAGACCAAACTTAAGAGTCATTGGGATACAGGAAGGTATAGAGGTCCAAACCAAAGGAATGAGCAATCTATTCAATGAAATAATATGAGAAAACTTCCCAGACTTGAAGAATGAGACAGACTCCCACATTCTAAAAGCCTACAGGACGACGAATGTGAAAAATCATAAGAGATCCACACCTAGACACATTATAATGAAGATGCCCAACATACAGAATAAGGAGAGAATTTTAAAATCTACAAGAGAAAGGAAGCAGATTACATTTAGGGGTAAACCAATCAGGATAACAGCTGATCTTTCAACAAAGACTCTGAAAGCTAGAAGATCCTGGAATGACATTTTTCAATCACAGAAAGAAAATGGGTTCCAACCATGTACTGTGTATCCAGCAAAATTAAGCTTCAGGATGGAAGATGAAATTAAAACTTTCCACGATAAACAAAAGTTAAAAGAATTTGTAGCTAGAAAACCATCTCTTCAAAACATCCTTGGCAAAATGTTACAGGAAGAGTAATTGGAAAATAATGAAAACAAACAGTGGGAGGTAGGACATTAAAGGGGGGAAATAATCAAAGAGGAAAACAATCCATGTTTAATAACATAAATAAACAAATATGGCTGGAAGAACAACCCTTATCTCAATAATAACTGTAAATGTTAATGGCTTAAACTCACCAATTAACAGACACAGGCCAGTAGAATGGATCACAAAACAAGACCCAATAATATGCTGCCTACCGGAGACGCATTTGATAAGAAAAAGACATACATACACTGAAGGTGAAAGTTTGGAAAAAATCATATCACTCATATGGACTTCGGAAAAAAGCAGGAGTGTCCATACTCATATCAAATAAAATAGATTTCAAGCCAAAGTTAATCAAAAGGGATAAAGAGGGACACTACATACTGTTCAAGAGAACCATACACCAGCAAGACATAACAATCATAAATATGTATGCCCCAAACAATGGTGCAGCTATGTTCATCAAACAAACTTTTCTCAAGTTCAAGAGTCTAATAGACCACCATACAATAATCATGGGAGACTTCAACACAGCTCTCTCACCACTGGACAGGACTTCCAAACAAAAGTTGAAATAGGAAACTATAGAACTCAATAACACAATTAATAACCTAGACTTAATTGACATATATAGAATATACGACCCAACATCAAGCAGTTACATTTTTCCTCAGCAGCACATGGATCCTTCTCAAAAATAGATCATATATTATGTCACAGGGCAACTCTTAGACAAATTAAAGGAGTAGAGATAATACCATGCATCTTATCTTATCATAATGGAATGAAACTAAAAATCAATGATAAAAGAAGGAAGGAAAAACCATGCATCATTTGGAGAATGAACAATAGGTTACTGAATGATCAATGGGTTATAGAAGACATCAAGGAGGAAAATAAAAAATTCTTAGAGAAAAATGAAAACACAGACACAATATATCGGAATCTATGGGACACATTGAAAGCAGTTCTAAGAGGAAAATTCATTGCTTGGAGTTCATTCCTTAGAAAAAGAAAAAAACAACAAATAAATGATCTCATACTTCATCTCAAAATCTTAGAAAAACAAGAGCAAACAACAGCAAAAGAAGTAGAAGGAAAGAAATAATTAAAATCAGAGCAGAAATCAATGAAATCGAAACAAAAGAAACAATTGAAAAAATTGACAAAACTAAAAGTTGGTTCGTTGAAAAAATAAATAAAATGGACAGACCCCTAGCCATGCTAATGAAGAGGAGAGAGAACTGAAATTACTATCATATGGGATGAAAAAGGCAATATCACAACAGATATTTCAGAAATACAGAAGATAATCAGAAATTACTTTGAATCCTTATACTCCAAAATAATAGAAGATAGTGAAGGCATCAAAATATTTCTTAAGTCATATGATCTGACCAGAGTGAGTTAGGAGGATATAGACAACCTAAACATACCAATATCAATTGAGGAAATAAAAGAAACCATCCAAAGACTACCAACTAAGAAAATCCCAGGACCGTATGGGTATACATCAGACTTTTACAAAACCTTTAAATATGAACTAATACCAATACTTTTCAAGCTATTTCAGAAAATTGAAAAAGAGGGAGATCTTCCAAATTCATTCTACGAGGCCAATATCACTCTGATTCCTTCACCAGATAGACACTTCAAAGAAAGAAGACTAAAGACCGATATCTCTAATGAACCTAAATGCAAAAATCTTAAATTAAATTCTGGAGAATCAGATACAAAAACATATCAAAAAAATGTGGACCATGATCAAGTAGGATTCATCCCTGGGATGCAAGGAGGGTTCAATATACGAAAATCAATAAGTGTTATTCACCACATCAATAGACTTAAAAATAAAAACCATATTATCATCTAGATAGATGCAGAAAAAGCATTCGACAAAGTACAGCATCCCTTTATGTTCAAAACTCTCGAAAAACTAGGAATAACAGGAACATTCCTCAATATTGTAAAAACAATCTATGCTAAACCGCAGGCTAGCGTCATTCTTAATGGAGAAAAATTGAAGACATTCCCTCCAAAATCTGGAACAAGACAGGAATGCCCGCTCTCACCACTTCTGTTCAATATAGTTCTCAAAAGACTGGCCAGAGCAATTAGACAGATGAAAGAAATTAAAGGCATATAAATAGGAAAAGAATAACTTAAATTATCACTATTGCAGATGACATGATTCTATACCTAGCAGACCCAAAAGGGTCTACAAAGAAACTAATAGAGCTAATAAATGAATTCAGCAAAGTGGCAGGATATAAAATCAACACGCATAAATCAAATGCATTCCTGTATATCAGCGACAAATCCTCTTAAATGGAAATGAGGACAACCACTCCATTCACAATATCCTAAAAAAAAAAATGGGAATCAACCTAACAAAAGAGGTGAAAGTCTTATACAATGAAAACTACAGAACCCTAAAGAGAGAAATAGAAGAAGATCTTAGAAGATGTAAAAATATACCCTGTTCATGGATAGGCAGAACTAACATCATCAAAATGGCGATATTACCAAAAGTTCTCTATAGGGTTAATCCAATGCCAATCAAAATCCCAAAGGCTTTTCTTGTAGAAATAGAGAAAGCAATCATGAAATTCATATAAAAAAAATAAAAGACCCAGAATTGCAAAACAATGCTAAGCAGGAAGTGTGAATCAGGTGGTATAGCGATACCAGACTTCAAACTATACTACAGAGCAATAGTAACAAAAATAGCATGGTACTGGTACCGAAAAAGGCAGGTGGACCAATGGTACAGAATAGAGGACACAGAAACCAATCCACAAAACTACAACTATCTTATATTTGATAAAGGGGCTAAAAGCATGCAATGGAGGAAGGATAGCATCTTCAACAAATGGTGTTGGGAAAACTGAAAATCCATATGTAACAAAATGAAACTGAATCCCTTTCTCTCGCCATGCACAAAAGTTAACTCAAAATGGATCAAGGAGCTTGATATCAAATCAGAGACACACTGTCTGATAGAAGAAAAATTTGGTTACGATGTACATACTGTGGGGTCGGGCTACAGATTCCTCAATAGGACACCCATAGTACAAGAGTTAATAACTAGAATCAACAAATGGGACTTACTCAACTAAAAAATTTTTTCTCAGCAAAAGAAACAATAAGAGAGGTAAATATGGAGCCTACATCCTGGGAAGAAATCTTTACTACTCACACTTCAGAGAGAGCCCTAATATCCAGAGTATACAAAGAACTCAAAAAATTAGACAATAAGATAACAAATAACCCAATCAACAAATGGTCCAAGGACCTCAACAGACACTTCTCAGATGAGGACATACAATCAATCAATAAGTACATGAAAAAATGCTCACCATCTCCAGCAGTCAGAGAAATGCAAATTAAAACCACCCTAAGATACCATCTCACTCCAGTAAGATTGGCAGCCATTATAAAGTCAAACAACAAGAAGTGCTGGCAAGGATGTGGGAAAAGAGGTACACTTGTACATTGCAGGTGGGACTGCAAATTGGTGAAGCCAATTGGGAAAGCAGTATGGAGATTTCTTGGAAAGCTGGAAATGGAAGCACCATTTGACCCAGCTATTCCCCTTCTTGGTCTATTCACTAAAGACCTAAAAAGAGCATGCTACAGGGACACTGCTACATCGATGTTCATAGCAGCACAATTCACAACAGCAAGACTGTGGAACCAACTTAGATGCCCTTCAATAGAATAATGGATAAAAAAATGTGGCATTAACACACAATGGATTATTACTCTGCATTGAAAAATGAAAAAATCACAGAATTTGCAGGAAAATGGATGGCATTAGACTGGATTATGCTAAGTGAAGCTACACAATTCCTGTAAAACAAATGCCAAATGTCATCTTTGATATAAGGAGAGTAACTAAGAACAGATAGGGACAAAGAGCATGACAAGATGATTAACATTAAACAGGGATGAGAGGTGGAAGGGAGGGAGAAGGGAAATTGCATGGAATTGGAAGGAGACACTCTGGGTTATACAAAATTACAAACAAGAGGAATTGAGGGGAAAGGGAAAAATAATACAAGGGGGAGAAATTTATTACAGTAGAGGGAGTAGAGAGAGAAGTGGGGAGGGGCAGGGAGGCTAGGGGGGATAGTAGAGGATAGGAAAGTCAGCAGAATACAACAGACACTAGTATGGCAATATGTGAATCAATGGATGTGTAACTGATGTGATTCTGCAATCTGTATACAGGGTAAAAATGGGAGTTCATAACCCACTTGAATCAAAGTGTGAAATATGATATATCAACAACTATGTAATGTTTTGAACAACCATAAATAAAAATAAAAAAAAAACTATCTTTGGTGCATAATGCACACAATTCTAATATTTCTACAGTAACTGATCCAGTTTAACATCAATGCAAGTAGATTCCTATTGGACATGATGTGTATTTTGACTTTCACTTTTATTCAACACTGATGCATTACTATTTCAACAGTTTATGCACATAACAGGATATATATTTCATTCACAATTTAGAAAATTTATAGGCATTTGTTTCACTTTCAATCACGTCCTGCTTCAGAACACATGGATTCCTCCATATTTCTTGACTGGTATTTTCATGAGACTTTTTTCCAAACATATTATTTTCGATTTCCATAATCACTTTTAAAACAAAACTCACACACACTTCATGATAAACAATAACCCTAAGATTACCATTAGATATATAACTGGTTGGAGTGAATGATTGTATGTCAATATATGATTTCCTATATATTTTCAGATATCAATTCAATCCATTATTTAAAGTGGAACCAGTTATAATATTTATTCACAGTATGGTCTATTCATGCATTATCTCTATATTCATAGACACAGGGTACACCACTTTGTACCCCCAATACTAATTTATATGTCTTCAAATATTGCTCCCAGTAATCGTGGAAGAAATACTCATGTCTTATGATCTACATATACATTTGATCACAATATTTTTCTGGGCACAAAATGCAAAAATCACACTTATGATTGTACCAAATACTAAATGGAAAGTGAACATGGATTACTAAAATGATAAATGTCCTGGTTGCCTAATGCTTTCAAATGTCATTCCTAT
Organism: Callospermophilus lateralis; assembly: GCF_048772815.1. Lineage (NCBI taxonomy): Eukaryota > Metazoa > Chordata > Mammalia > Rodentia > Sciuridae > Callospermophilus > Callospermophilus lateralis. The sequence continues at coordinate 1,314,905 of NW_027513355.1, read as the reverse complement.
TGGTGACGACATATTTGTTTCTTCCTAAGATTATGTATTCAATCTCAACCCTATTGAAAATGTCTAATCCTATCACTCACTGTATAATTGCCTAATTTCGTAAGGTCTGTATTGATATTTTCCTTTCTACATATTTTCCCCAGTTAATCATTGTGAATGACTCTTCACATGTGCTGAAATTTACATTCACTCTATAACAAAAACACTATTGCTACAGAACTTTTGCTCCATGTCCTATACTCACTCTATTTCCTAAACCTACTGACTACCTTCCTAATCCCACCGACTATCTCAATTTGAGTGGATGTTCTCTTCTAAAATCAATCTTCCAAGGTGTAAGGTCCTATGCCATTGATTATCGATTTATCTGAGACATCTGTGCAGAACGTAATTATAAGCTAAGTATCCCAATCAAGGGCCTAATGCCCTTCTGGGCTTCAAATCTTACCTAGATTTCTGTTTCCATACTTATATTTCACCTCTATAATCTTATAAATATCGCAGGTTCCCAATACTATTAATCATCCTTCGCAATGATTCGTAACCCAAATCAAACATGTTATTAACCCTAACCATACACTCTTCCCTCAATCTAACTTTGCAGAAGAGCAGGGACAGAGTTCGTCTTACAATACAGGAATGTAGGGTATCTTCCTCCTGCTGAGAACCTCAAATGTCCATGCAAATTTGATCCCTGGAGAAGATGTAGGCATCTATGAAGGACCTGAGAGAGCAAATGTCATCTTCCATCGCAAACAACCTTTCCAGGATGAAGGGTTGTGTCTGAATAAGCCTCTCTCTTGTTAATGTACACAAGATAGACCAAACCAGGCATGTGTGGAGAGCTGTTAATGGGTGCCTATGGTTGATATACCATTCTAACTTGTAAAAGTGTCACAGGAAGTAAGGGCAGCCTCCATCTCATAGGACAAAGTGGTTGCCAAGGCAATGACCTCAAAGAATTCCTGAAGGAAGTAATCTCACCTCACTTCCTTGGTGATGGAACTCTCTGAACTTGGAATCCGGGAAGCCAGGCACCCAGAGCCAGTCTCAGTCCCAGTCCCAGTGGTCTTATTTTTTGGATTTACCAAGGACAGAGTCAGTCTTTCTTGGTACCTACTGAGGTGAGGATGAACAAATGTCAGGAAAGCTCTGAAGAGGGGCCTTTCCTGAGACAGCAGGTAGTGGCTCACCGCTGGCTAGTGACAACTTCACAGATTTGGCCAACGAGACCATATCTGACACAGGACAGGCGATTTCATCAGAACATAGTTTGGCCCACCAGTCAGAAGACACTCCCAATAGTCACAGACCTACTTGGGGAAGGAGCTTCCTTTGTGTGTGTGGGTGTGGGTTTGAGATTTTGTCTCATGTTCTGAGAATAGGTAGGAAAGGCGGTTTGTTTGGTTTGGAGTGAACTGTTTCTGGTAAGTCGTTTGACAAGGCCAGTGTTTCTTTGTCTGTGTATCCCACTGTGTCCGTGGTTTTAGATATTAGAAAAGAGAATGAATCATTGGATGTGTCCTGTCTAGACTCAACTTGCCCAATTTATGAATGGACTGCGGCTTGACTTATGGGTGGACAACTCCAACAATCTTCCTAAGTTCCTCTTTTCTTCCTGAATTCTGGCGACTCTCCAGAATAGGCTCATGGTTTTTTGTCCAAAATATGTACCACCTCCAAGCTCTGTGACATGGCCATGTACTGGATAGCTAAAAGAAATGGGAGCATCTCAGAAAACTCAGATATTAGTTTGACCAGGAAATTCTAAGTGAAGAAACCCTGCTTTGGGCCTTTTGCTCACCAATTGTTCTGATGCCGTGAATGTCAGGAAGGTCATTGCCTCAGGCCACACCATTGTAGAGCCTAAAGAAACAGTTTTCAAATGGAAATGAAAGGGCATCACCTGTGGCTGTTTGCTTAATTGCTTTGGAAAGGGATGTGTCTGAATCAGCCTTTTGGCCCTGTGTGAGACTGTGGCTTAGATTCTCAGCACCTGATGGATCTAAAGAAGGATCCCATGTGTGCATCCAAAACCAAAATGGACAAAAGAGCAGTCAGTGTGGATGAAGTCTCTCGCATTCCTCTGTAAGGTTCCTGTCATCCATCATGTGAGAATAGTGATAATTTGGTTCAAATGTGTTCCTCAAAACCCTGCAGAGGCTAGCCCATAAGTGCTTGGTTTTTCTCAAGACTCCAATTCACATAAAGAATCTAAAACACACAGTCAGTCGGCCTCAAATTGGAGAAGCAGTGCCATATTAATGGCAGGCCTATTTGATCACTCTTGGTTCACTGGAAGGATGTCCTGGCCACCCTTATTTTAGGCAAATGAGGGGCAAGGGAGGTTATATTGGACACTGTCTTGGGCTGCACCCCTCATGGAAACCTCCAGCCAGAGATTATGATGATTGTGTAAATGGAAGAAGATGAGTGCCATGTGGAAGTGTTTTGGATTTAATTGTGGATATTTGTGTGACACTTGGAAGATATAACAAGGTCTACCTGGGCTTGAACTCTGGTGTGATTCCCCTTATAGACTGAGTTCAAAACTGATCTCAGAGAAGTATTGCCATGTATTGTGTTGTGATTTAAGAGGCGATGTATGAGAGTCACCCTTGGAAACTGAGATCTAGCCCCAGAGTGGCTTTCCACAGAGCACTGGGAATTTCAGCCAAGATAACACATGATTTCATTCGAAAGACTTGGCAGACATAGTTGAGAGTGAAAACACACATGGACCTCATATTGTAGACCTTAATGGGCCTGGCTTAATGTGACCTTTTGGCCATTCTTTGGGAAGCCTTGCCTGTGAGGGTTCTCCAGAGCTTTCATTGAAATAATCTTGCTCACCATTTACTGGTTCCTGAATGAATTGAAACCCTCAGTGCCTCCAACTTCATCCTTGAAAAATGTCTAAATAAATACCATGAAATTTTTGAAATTCCCATGACCAGGTGGCACTGGAGAATCTTTGGATGTCCTGTTGCTGATCATGGATGTACCAGACAGTGCCTTGCTTGACTGGGTTTTATGAAAATTGTGTAGAACAGAGGTGCCAGAAAGTTGCAGCCTGCTGAGAAGTGGGCCTAGAGCTGTGGTGGGCAGGAGTGTGATAAAACATCTGTGTTGGAGCAATGTGGATCTTCCATTGACTTCCAAATGGCTTGTGGATTACATGAAGCAGCCAGCAGACCCTTGTAATTAAAGGCATCTTGTTATATGGAGAGGATTCAGGGCAATGTTCAGAATCAGGTTGCTATGGACAAGGATGCAATGTGGCAAGCTTTGAGGGATAGAAGCGTGGTTGGTGCGTTCTTCTGCAGACTCTGAACCACCACACATGACAGAACTCCCTCCAGCACTGTGTCTCAGTTGAACTCCTTGAATTTCATGAAGCAAATACCAAACTCCCAGTTCAGCAGCAAAAACCCCACAAAAAGTGGAGGAGGACCAAATGGCTTCACAGTCCAACGGGGAGACACTTAGCCCCCAGAGGCCACAGTTTACCTAAAAAGAAGAAAATCAACACTGCTACCTCATGTTCATTGGAAAATAAGATACCATGTCCTCCACATCACATAGAGGCAGACCCAGCTTTGATGGTCTCACTACAAAGGAAGCCAATTCTCCTGACAACAACATATTTTTCACGTTCCCAAACTCAGAGGCAGTTGCTCTAAAAGTTTTTAGGCCAGCAGAGCTCCATGTTTGTGGAGTGTTTACCCTGTCCCTTACTTTTGGAAACTCCTCTACAACCTCCAAGGTTGTGAACTCCTGAGCATTTTCCATTCCAGATATGTATTCACTGATTTTCTATCTATTCTCCTCTAACTGTGTCTTACTTGGGGTGAAGGTAATTTCAAGGCATTGTTCTGGATGAGAGTGGGAGGATATTTGTGTAGCATATATTTGCATACAAATTGGATTCAATTTCCAATTTTCCTTTTGAAATACTGAATCCCTGACACTAACCCATACATACTAGAGTCAGACAACTCATCCTAATATGATAGAGAAAAATAACACAAACCTATAGAAATACAAGCAGTTCATTGGAGGCATGTTGTATAGTTGGACTTGCATTTTGCATTATACAAGGTAGGAGTTATAAATCTAGTCAATGTTTAATAGAAAAAGATATCCATGTGTTTTTAAAGTTAACAAATATGAGAATTCATGTTTCCCTTTCTCTTTAGCCTATTCACACTTGTATATTTATATGCATATATAGAATCCAACCAGGTATCACACGTACATCTTTGTGAGGTGGCTGACTTGGCAGATACAAATTGTGAGAAGAGATCACTCCTCCTAAATGCTGTTGGAACTGAAAATTCAACCTATAAGGAGCGTCCTAGTAGAACAACATTATACGTAAACTCATGTTCAGTAAAATAAATATTTTTGCATCTGTGGATGATATATATTTACTGATGAATTTCGATTGGCATTTATATTGCTACTTTTTAATGTTCTGTGAGTGTTTTGTGTGTGTGTTTGTGTGTGTGTGTGTGTACACTCTCCAGATTTTTCAAAATATGAAATATATGTGTCAAATATACACTCTCTAAATTCATTTATGTTCATGTATGTGGATTTTTAATCAACTTTTCACAAGATTATTCTTGTGAAAAGTTGATTAAAAATATTCAGAAATATTCATCCACCTGAAATATATATTTGTTTCCTAGTACTGAAAACTAACTTCAGGGAATGATGCATACAAATCCTAATTATTCTACAGTAACTGACCCAGTCTAACATCAATGCAAGTAGATTCCAATGGGACATGATATGTAATTCTTTATTCATTTGTATTCGACACTTTTACATTATTATTTCTTCAGTTTTTGCACATTATAGGATATACATTTCATCCACAAGTTCACAAATTTGTAGGCATTTGTTTCAAATTTAATCACTTTTTGCTTCAGAACACATGTATTGTCAAGGTTTCTTTACTGGTATTTTCATGAGTCTTCTTTCCAAACACATTATTTCCATAGTCACTTTTGAAGCAAAACTCACACACTCTTCATGATAAACCAAAACACGAATATTACCATTAGATGTATAACTGCTTGGAATGAATGATTGTATATCAATATACGATTTCCTGTGATTTTTCAGATATTATATCAATTCATTTTTTAAAGTTGAAAAAAGTTATATTATTCATTCACATTACGGTCTATTCATTCTTTATCTCTATATTCATAGACACAGGGTACACCTCTTTGTACCCCCGATTCTAATTTTACATCTTCAATATATTGCTTGCAGAAATGTTGGAAGACATACTCATGTCACCTGATGTACATATACATTTTATCAAAGTAATATTCTGGACAAAAAAATGTAAAGGTCACATTTATGATTGTACCAAAGCCTAAATGTAAAGTGTACATGAATTACTAAAAACATCCATGTCCACGTTGCCTAATGCTGTCAATTGTCAATCCTATTGGTGACTACATATTTGTTTCTTCCTAATTTATATATTCAAACTCAACCCTGTTGGAAATGTCTAATCCTATCACTCACTTTATACTTTGCCTGATTTCATAATGTTTCTATTGATATCTGCTTTTCAACAAATTTTCCCAAGTTGATCCTAGTGACTGACACTTCATATGTGCTGACATTTACATTCACTCTATAATCGAAACCCTATTGCTAAAGAACTTTTGGTCCAAATCCTATACTCACTCTTCTTTCTAAACCTACCGACTATCTTCCTAATCCTACCGACTATCCCTTTTTGACTGGATGTTCTCTTCTACATTCAATAAAATGTCCTATGCCATTGTATATCGAATTATCTGAGACAATTTTGCAGAGCATAATTCAAAGCTAAGTATCCCAATCAAGGGCCCAATGTCCTTCTGGGCTTCAAATCATACCTAGATTTCTGTTTTCATACTTATATTTCACCTCTATATTCTTGTAAATATCGCAGGTTCCCAATAGCATTATTCATCGCACAGAATGATTCGTAACCCAAATCAAACCTGTTATTAACCCTAAACATACTCTGTTCCCTCAATCTCATTTTACAGAAGAGCAGGGACAGAGTGGTTTTTACAATACAGGAAACTTGGGGACCTTCCACCTGCTGAGAACTTCAAAGGTCCATGCAGAAATGATACCTGGAGAAGTTGTAGGCAGGTATGAAGGACCTGAGAGAGCAAAAGTCATCTTCCAATGCAAACAACCTGGTCAGGATGAAGGGATATGTATGAATTAGCCTCTCTCTTCTTATTGTAGAGAAGATGGACGAAACCAGACCTGTGTGGAGAGCTTTTCTTGGGTGCCAATGGTTGATATACCATACTACCTTGTGAAAGTGTCACAGGAAGTAGGGGAAGGCTCCATCTCATGGGACCTTTGGAAGCAACTGTTAGGACAAAGTCGTTGCCAAGGCAGTGACCTCATTCAGTTCCAAAGAAAGTGACATACCTCATTTCCTTGGTGATGGAACTGTCTGAACTTGGTATCCAAAAAGCCAGGCACCAAGAGGCAGTCCCAGTCCCAGTCCCAGTGGGCTCACTTGTTTGGATTTACCAAGGACAGAGTCAGTTTTCTTGGTACCTAATGATGTGAGGATGGCCAAATGCCAGGAAAGCTCTGAAGATGGACCTTTCCTGAGAAAGCAGATAGTGGTTCACCACTGGCTCCTGACAACTGCACAGAGTTGGCCAAGGAAACCAGATCTGAGAGAAGACAGACCATTTCAGGGGAACATAGTATGGCCCACCAGTCAGAGGACACTCTGGATAGTCACAGACCTACTTGGGTGAAGGAGGTGCCTTTGTGGGAGTGTGTGTGGGTTTATTGTTTTGTCTCATGTTCTGAGAATAGATGGGAAAGGCGGTTTGGTTTGGAGTGGACAGTTTCTAGTAAGTTGTTTCACAAGGTGAGTGTTTCTATGTCTGTGTATCCCACTGTGTCCATTGTTGTAGACATTGGAAAAGAGAATGCATTAATGGATGTGTCCTGTCAAGTGTAAATCTTCCCATATTTCAACCTGCCCAATATATGAATGGAGTGCAGCTGGTCTTGTCGATGTGCAACACCTGCTATCTTTCTAAGTTGCTGTTTTCTTCCTGAATTCTGCCCACTCTCTAGAATAGGCTCATGGATTTATGTTCAAAATATGTACCACCTCCAACTCTGTGACATGGCCATGTACTGGATAGCTGAAGAGAATTGCGAGCATCTCAGAAAACTCAGATATCAGTGTGACCAGGAAAGTCTCAGTGGAGAAACCCTGCTTTGGGCCTTTTGCTTACTTATTGTTGTTTTTCACTGAATGTCAGGAAGTTCTTTGCCTCAATCCACCCCTTTGTGAAGCCTGAAGTAAACAGTTTTCAAATGGAAATGAATGGCATCACCTGTGGCTCTTTGCTTAATTGCTTTGGGAAGGGATGTGTCTGAATTAGTCTCTTGGCCATGTGTGTGGCTTTGAGTTAGATTCTCAGCACCTGATGCATCTAAAGAATGATCCCATGTGTGCATCCAAAACCATAATGGCCAAAAAATCATTCATTATTAATGAAGTCTCTTGCCTTCCTCTGTTAGGTTCCTGAAATCCATCAAGTGAGAATAGGGATTCTTTGGGTCAAATGAGTTCTTCAATTCCCTGCAGAGGTGCTTGGGTTTTCGAGTAACTCCAAATCACATAAGAAATTGATACCTGAAATCAGTAGGCCTCAAATTGGAGAAACACAGAAGTATTAACGGCAGGCTTATTTGATCACTCCTGGTTCACAGAAACGGTGTCCAGGCCACCCTGACTTTAGGCAAATGAGGAAAAAGCGAGCTGATTTTGGACACTGTCTTGGCTTTTCTCATGACTCCAATTCACATAAAGAATCTACACCCCACAGTCAGAGAGCCTCAAATTGGATAAGCGGAGCAGTATTAAGGGCAGGCCTATTTGATCACTCCAGGTTCACAGGAAGGGTGCCCAGGCCACGCTGAAGTTAGGCAAAAGAGGTGCAAGAAGCTTATTTTGGACATTTTCTTGGGCTGCACAACTCATGGAAAACTCCAGGAAGAGGTTATGATTAGTGTCTATATGGAAGAAGAATAGGGCCATGAGGGAGTATTCTGGTTTTAATTGTTTTCATTTGAGTAGCGGTTGGAAGAGTTGTCTGGGTCCACCTGGACTTGAACTCTGGTGTGATTCTCCTTATAGACTGAGTTCTGGAACTGACCTGAGAGAAGTATTGCCAAGAATTGTGTTGGGATTTTAGGAGGCCAGGCATGAAGCTGCCATTGGAACCTGAGATCTAGGCACAGGTTGGCTTTCCACAGAACACTGCGAATCTCAGCCAGGATATTACATGATTTTATTCTGAAAGACTTGGCATGCATTATAGAGATTCAAAACCCACATGGACCTCGCTTTATAGACCTCAATTGGCCTCGCTTCATGTGACTTTTTGGCCACTCATTGGGTAGCCTTGCTTGTGAGAGTACTCCAGAGCTTTGCCTGAAATTAGTTTCCTAACCCTTTAAGGGTTCCTGAATGAATTGAAACCCACAGTGCCTCCAACTTCATCCATGAAAAATTGCTAGATAATTACCATGAAATTTTTAAAATTCCCATGACCAGATGTCACTGGAGAACCTTTGATGTCCTGTTGATGATCATGAATATACCAGACAGGGCCTTGATTGACTGGGTTTCATAAAAATGGTGTAGAACAGAGATGCTAGTAAGTAGGAGCCTGGTGAGTAGTGGGCCTAGAGAAGTGTTATGCAAGTGAGTGATAAAACATCTGTGGTGGGGCCATGTGGATCTTCCATTGGCTTCCAAATGGCTTGAGACTGACATGGTGCAGCCATCAGACCCATATACGTAAAGGCATATTTTTATATGGAGAGGTTTTAGGGAAATGTTCAGAATCATGTTGCTATTGTCAAGGGGGCAAGCTACGTGGGATAGAACCCTGGTTGGTGCATTCTCCTGGAGACCATGCCCACCACAGCTGACAGAACTCCCTTCAGCACTGTCTCCCATTTGAACTCATTGTATTTCATGAAGCAAATACCAAACTCCCAGTGCAGCAGCAAAAAACACGACGATAATTGGAGGATGACCAAGTTGTGTCACAGTCCACACGGGGAGACACTTAGCCCTCAGTGGCCACAGTTTACCTACAAAGAGAGAATTCAGCACTGCTGCCTCATTTTTATTGGAAAATAAATAACCATGTCCTCCAGGTCACATAGAAGCAGATCGAGCTTTGATTGTCTCACTACAAATAAAGCTAAAGCTAATGAAAACAACATATATTTTAAGTGCCCAACCTCAAAGGCAGGTTCTCAAAAAGTCTTTAGGCCAGCAGAGCTCCATGTTTGTGGAGTGTTTACCCTGTCCCTTACTTTTGGAAACTCCTCTACCACCTCCAAAGATGTGAAATCTGGAGCATTTTCCATTCCTGATAGGTATTCACAGATTTTCTAACTCTTCTCCTCTAATTGTGTCTTACTTGGGGCGAAGGTAATGTCAAGGCATTGTTCTGGAGGAGAGTGGGAAGAATTTTCTGTAGCATATATTTGCATACACATTGGATTCAGTTTTTTATTTTCCATTCAAAATACTGAATCCCTGACTCTAACCCATACCCGACCAGACTCTGACTACTAATTCTAATATGATGGAGAAAACTAACCCAAACAGAATAGAAATACAAGCAGTTCAGAGTAGGCCTGGTGTATTGTTGGACTTGCCTTTTGCATGATACAGAGTTGGAGTCATGAATCTAGTCGATTTGTTGTTGAAATAGTTGTCCATGTATTTTTAAGGTTAACAAATATGTGAATTCCTGTCTCCCTTTCTCTGTATTCTTATATGCACATATAGATTCCTACCTGGTACCACACGTACATTCTTGTGAGGTGGCTGACTTGGCAGATACAAATTGTTAGAAGAGATCACTCCTACTAAACTTGTTGGAATTGGATATTCAACCTATGGGTGAGCTTGCTAGTTGAAGAGCATTATACATAAATCCATGTTCAGTAAAATTAATATTTTTAGATCTCTGGATGATGCATATTTTATAATGAATTTTGATTGACATATATATTGCTACTTTTTTGTCTGTGTGTGTGTTTTGTGTGTATATATATATATATATATATATATATATATATATATATACACTCTCCAGATTTTTCAAAATATGAAATATATGTGTCTTATATACACTACCTAAATTCATTCATGTTTATGTATGTGGATTTATAATCAACTATTCACAAGATTATTCTGAGAAATATTCATCCACCTGAAATTTGCCTAATGATCTCAAATGTCAATCCTATTTGTGACTACATATTTGTTTCTTCCTAAGATTATATATGTAAACTCAACCCTGTTCAAAATATCTAATCCTATCACTCACTTTATACTTTGCCTGTTTTCGTAATGTCTCTATTGATATCTGCTTTCCTACATATTTTCCCCAGTTCATCATTGTGACTGACTCTTCACCTGTGCTGACATTTACATTCACTCTCTAATCGAAACCCTATTGCTAAAGAACTTTTTTTTCCAATTCCTATACTCACCCTTATTCCTAAAAGTACTGACTATCTTCCTAATGCTATAGACTATCCCTTTTTGACTGGATGTTCTCTTCTACATTCAATCATCCAAGTAAATGTGGGGCGAGCTTCAGAGGAGGAGACAACCAACAGACTATCTCATGCAACATCAAAGGGTTTTTTTGGTGTCCAGCATGCTGGGGCTCAGAGATCACTTGAATCGAGCAGATAGCCCTGAGAATAGCTTAAGTAGAGCTTATATACTTTCCCTGGAGAGGGCAGGGAGGGAATTTTATTGATGGGTCAGGGCGAGTGGGTGGTTTGCGTGCAACTGGGTGAGGGAGTACATTCTGCAGTTGCGCAGTTGGGGACAGAACATTCTAGGAACAAGATTTGCAAGCATTTCTCAAGATTTCAACAGTGTTTTGTTAAGCATACAGAAAAATAAGAAGTGACAAGTACCTATTTTATTATCCTTTAATTCCCCACTTCTTCTTCTGGCTAATTTTAATCATAAAAATGATCATTGGAGGGTGTCACATTCTATGTCTGCTAGTGGGGTATTACCATAAGTTTAACTCGTCCAATTTGAGCCTGGAGAAAAGAAATTACACGGTTGAGCAAACAGGGTTTTATAGTTAGCAATAATATGAGGATTATTATTGGACCTGCCAGGTTGATAAAAACGTAGTTAACCAGGAGGAGTGTGTGAACCAAGACTCAAGCCACCCTTTTTGGGCCTCTCTCTCTTGTTGATGCTCTTCAAGGTGTCTTTTAAATTTACTCATAGATTTTATTACAACTCCAGTATGGTCAGCATAAAAACAACATTCTTTCCTCAATGCATCACAAAGGCCCCCTTCTCTAATAAAGAGGAGGTCCAACCCTCAACTGTTCTGTAAAACAACTTCAGAGAGAGAGGTTAAAGATTCATGCAAAGCTCTGGTGGGGGTTTCTAATATCTTAGTTTTGCTCTATTGCTGCTTCTAATTGGGTCATTTGTTGTGTCCCATGGACAATGGCAGTGGCTCCTGTGCCCACCCGTGCAGCAACTCCTATTCATAATAGGATGGCTAAAGTGAGCGATACATGTTCCCAGTGGAACCGGTTGTATGCCCCCCCCATTTGATCTTCAAACGAACCTGCATCATGATAGAGCACTCTGGGAAACATCTGCACCATTTCAAAATTAATCCCATCTGTTGACCATTTCATGAAAACATAAACAATGTTTAAGTATATAGAATTATGCTGTTGTAGGGACAGACAAGGCAAGGCACCTAAGGCACTGAAGACAGGGAAACAGTCCTATTTTGTTGCAACCGGATTCAGAGGGCATTGCTTCTGTTGTAATCAATTAATCCCCTGAAACTCAAGTTTAGGTAGTTTCAGAATTTTGTACCCAGCATATAAGGATGGGGCTCAGAAGTTTACAGTCTGCAGAAGTTCAAAAAAGCAGTATTTGTTTCTGATTTTTCCTCTGTTCTGGGCAAGTTAAATTTTCAAGGACACATGGGAGGGGGAGAGCTTTTTATTCCCTTTCTTATTTTCCCCCTGCCAGCTGTTACAACGGAGCCCATTTGGTAATTTCTTTATCTTAGAAATGTAGCCATTTCTGTGAAGCCCCAGCTGAAGGCCAGAGGCCTTGTTCACATATTTTGTGAAAAACAAGTTAGGGGTTGTCTAGCTTAGAAGTACTGAGTTTTTTAACCAGTGGCCAAGTAGAACAGGGCAATACAAAAAGAGAAAGTTTATCTACATTGAACTCTTTATAGAAACTCTATGCTGAAAGTTCTAAATTCAGCCATGGTGAAGACTTCTGGAGAAGGACATTTAAGACTTTTCTGTGGGCCTGGTACAGAGGGGGAATACGGGGAAGGTGGGGCTGAGAGAAGCTCTGAGGATCTGAGAATGAGGAAAAAGAGAGATGTAAAAAAATAATTGGAAAGGGGTTTGGGAATTTCCTAGCAACAAAACTTCAGCAGTAGAACAGGTAGAGCAGAGCAGAAAACGGGAGTGAGTATCCCAAAATTCTGTGAGGGACTTTAAATTTTAGTAACCTGTTTTCAGTGATGACAAAGCAACTTTAATGGCCATTTATATTACATCTTGGATAAGGGTCTGAGAGCTCTCCTCAGCTCGTTTGAGCTTTGGGTTAGCTGGAAAGAGGACCTGGTGGGACCCGGTGAGGGCACTGACAGGAGAAGAGAAAAATGAGTCGGTGGAGGGGTACCTCAGTACCTGCTACCTCACTAGTGGGCAATCGTCTGAGAACTGGTGGAGGTTTGGGTTTCTGATCTAGTAATTGGAGGGGAGAAATCAGGTTGCTGAGGTGGGAGTGACAGCAGAGAGTCTGGAGCAGAAGGCTGAGGATAAAAATCTATTGGAGAAGCATAGTTCAGGATGTGAGTGAAGGAGGGAAAGGGCTTCCACATAGGGGAATCTCCTTTCACCCTTTTGAGCACTTGCAGAAGTTAAAAAGGTCACGCAAAATTTGAGGATCTAGAGACCCCTCTGGGGGCCATCCTTTTTCTGTTTTCTACTTGGTAATATGGCCAATGCTGTGTACTGAATTTGATGAAGTATTGGGGTTCCATCAGGCAGCCCCTGTATGATCACATCTCCATGAAATACAGAAGAAGTCGGCTTTTCCCCCACACAGCCGTTACTGTTTGTGGCTTTGATAGTTTGCCGGGCAAACATAGTAATCTAGGCTAGCCAACCGCATCTGGCTCGCGTGTCCCTACATCCATAAAGTTTGTTTCCATTATCTATGGTACGGAAGGGATTTAATGGTATTTTAGTGGGATTTTCTTCATCAGGGATATCCCAATAAAAAAGACCTATGGCCAGCTGACAAATGTCTGGGTGGAGAGATGGCCACCAGGTCCCTAAGGGGGCTGTATGCGAGATAGATTATACTCTTTTCCAGTAGGATTTGTGATCAGCCATCGCTGCTTAACAGGCTGATGAGGGTTAGGACTACTTGTGGCCAAGGGGAGAGTATATAACCTTATCCACATGGCGAATACACAATTTGAAACTGTTACCAGTCTTTTCCAGTTTCCAGAAAGATTCTGGACAAGGAGCAGGCTTGAGATGAGAGGCATGGATCCAGGAAGTGATTCTGTATACCTTTACCACTGTAGGTGTTATAAGTAACACCTGGTATGGTCCTTTTCAGCAGGGTTCCAGGGATGACACCTGATGTCATCTTACATACATGAAGTCTCTTATTTGATATGGATGTGGAATCCCCTGGTACACAGTTTGGTAGGCAGTGGCCAGCTATTTTCACAGGTATCACTGAGTTCTTTCAAGAGCTTTAAGTCTGTCAACCAAGAGGGTGTGAAATGGATCCTTAGGTCTTACAGTTGGGCTTAGGACCCTTACTGGACGAGGGCCACCATAGAGAATTTCTCAGGGGGTAAGGCTACTCAAAGAAACAGAAGGATTTTTTCTTGCATGAAACATTGCATAAGTCAGGAGCATAGTCCAATCTTTTATGCTGGTCTCTAAGCTTAATTTCGTTAAGGTCTCTTTAATTGTTCTATTCATTCTTTCTACTTGTCCTGAACTCTGGGGTCTATAAGCACAATATAACTTCCAATTAATCCCCAGGTTCCTGGCTAACCCCTGACTTACCTGGGCCATGAACATCGGTCCATTATGAGATCCTATTACCGGCTTAGCTTCCTCCAATGGTAGAGAGGCTTAGTCAGAAGCAGGGGAATCACTTAGAGTGTGTTGTGTGTTAGGGGACGAGGGCAGTGGATAAGGAGGGGAAGAAGAGTCCAGTAGAGTCAAATCTTGTGACTCAGGGAGAACAGAGGGTGGAGGAGGTGGAAGAGGTGAGGGTTTGAGAGATCATGGGGGAAGGAGTATGAGCAGAGGCATGGGCAAGGAAAGGCTTCACCCATGGTGGAGGAGATTTGCAGAGGTTGGCAAAGTTAAGATATATGGCTGTTGATCAGGATGGCTATGTGGCCCTGGCTGAAAGACAATATCTCTGACTTTTTAAATTAGTGGGAAGTAGAAAGATATTTCTAGGGGCCATACGACTCCAAAATGGGCCATTCTGAGGAACAGAGAGTCTGCCAGGTCTAGCGTTTTACTAAAAAAAGAAAGATACTGAGCCCTTAAGCAGACTTTGGTTCAGTGATCAAGGGTCAGGGACAGAGCCATTGAAGTGCTCTGTCCCATAATGAAAGGTACACAAACAGTAAAAGCAAAGTCACATGACACAGATAAGACAAGACCATGAAGACAGGCAATGGACGTCCAACACTGAGACCAGGAATGCCTAGCCAGCAAAACCCGATAGGATGGCAATACCTAATCTAAAACAAAATATCACTGAGTCAATGAAGCAATTGTTCCTTGATTCTCCGAGTCCTCTGCGGGGTCCCCCATGGAGGTGCCCTATGTCTCTGTGACACATCTCTCAGCCACCGTCGGAGAGACCCCAGGCTCTTCATCTCCAGCAATTTTGCCAAGCCCTAACATGACACCTGAAACCAGAAAGAGGCGCCTTACTTGCTCCGAGAGGAGCCCGTTGGGGGTCTCTCATCCGCCACTGCCAGAACTCGGTGGAACCTCAATATGTAAAGGTCAGGCGAGTGTCGGAGGAAGAGACTACCAAGAGACTGTCTCATGCAACAGCAAAGGGTTTTTTTTTGGGTCCAGCTTGCTGGGGCTCACAGCTAACTTAAATAGATCAGAGAGCTCTGAGAACAGCTTATGCAGAGCTTACATACATTTCTTGGAGAGGGAAGGGAGGGAAGTTTACTGATGTGTAAGGGTGAGTGGGCGGTTCGCGTGACACCGAGTGAGGCAGTACATTCTGCAGTTTGGCATTTGGGAACAGTACATTCTAGAACAAGATTAGCAAACATTTCTCAAGATTTCAACAGTGTTTTGTTAAGCATACAGAAAAACAGGAAATTACAAGTACCTATTTTATTAACCTTTCACTACCGACTATCCCTTTTTGACTGGATGTTCCTTCTACATTAATTCATGCAAGGTACAAGGACCTATGCCACTGTATATCGATTTATCTGAGACATCTCTGCAGAACGTAATTCAATGCTGCGTATCCCAATCAAGGGCCCAATGCCCTTCTGGCCTTCACATCATACTTAGATTTCTTTTTTCATACATATATTACACCTATATATTCTTATACACATAGCAAGTTCCCAATACCATTATTCATCCAGCACAATGATTTCTAACCCAAATCAAACATGTTTTTAACCATAATCATACACTGTTCCTTCAATCTAACTTTATAGAAGAGCAGGGAAAGAGTTGATTTTACAATAAAGAGATGTAGGGAAACTTCCACCTGCTGAGAACCTCAAAGGCCCATGCAGAAATGATCCCTGGAGAAGATGTAGGCAGCTATGAAGGACCTGAGAAAGCAAAAGTCATCTTCCATGGCAAACAACCCGGTCAGGATAAAAGGTTGTGTCTGAATTAGATTCTCTTCTTAATGTAGAGAACATGGACCAAAACAGGCCTGTGTGGAGATCTATTCCTGGGTGCCTATGGTTGATATACCATTCTAACTTGTGAAAGTGTCACAGGAAGTAGGGGCAGCCTCAATCTCATGGGACTCTTGGAAGCAACAGTTAAGACAAAGTGGTTGCCAAGACAGGGACCTCATTCAGTTCAGGAAGGAAATGACCTCACCTCACTTCCTTGGTGATGGAACTTTCTGAACTTTGGATCCAGGAAGCCAGGCACACAGAGCCAGTCCCAGTCCCCATCCCTGTGGTCTAACTTATTTGAATTTACCAAGGACAGTCAGTCTTTCTTGGTACCTTCAGACGTGAGAAGAACAAATGCCAGGAAAGCTCGGAAGCGTTGCTTTTCTTGAGAAAGCAGTTAGTGGCTCACCGTTGGCTCCTGAGAAGTTCACAGAGTTTGCCAAGGAGACCAGATCTGAGACAGGACAGGCTATTTTGGGGGAACATATTATGGCCTACAAGTCAGAGGACACTCTGGATAGTCAAAGACCTACTTGGGGGAAGAAGGTGCCTTTGTGGGTGTGGTTGTGGGTTTGTGGTTTTGTCTCATTCTCTGAGAATAGGTAGGAAAGTCAGTTTGTTTCGTTGGAAGTGGACTGTTTCTAGTAAGTCGTTTAACATGGCGAGTGTTTCTCTGTCTGTGTATTTCACTGTGTCCGTGGTTGTAGACATTAGAAAAGAGAATTCATGAATGGATGTGTCTTGTCGAGTAGAAAGCTTCTCAGCATTCATATTGCCCCATTTATGAATGGACTGTAGCTTGCCTTATTGATGTGCAACACCTGCTATCTTCCTAAGTTCCTGTTTTCTTCCTGAATTCCGGCCAATCTCAAGAATAGGCCTATGGTTTTGTGTCCAAGATCTTTACCACCTCAAAGCTCTGTGACATATCAATGTACTGGATAGCTGTAGGGAATGGGGAGCATCTCAGAAAACTCAGATATCAGTGTGACCAGGAAAGTCTCAGTGGAGAAACCCTGCTTTGGGCCTTTTACTTACCAATTGTTCTGTTGCCCTGAATGTCAGGAAGGTCTTTGCCTCTGGCCACCCCTTTTTGAAGCCTGAAGAAAACAGTTTTCAAAGGGAAATGATTGGGCATACCTGTGGCTCTTTTCTTAAGTGCTTTGAAAAGGGATGTGTATGAATCAGCCCCCTGGCCCTGTGTGTGGCTGTGACTTAGATTCTCAGCACCTGATGGATCTAAAGAAAGTTCCCATGTTTGCATCCAAATGAAAAATGGCCAAAAGAGCAGTCATTGGGATGAAGTCTCTTGACTTCCTCTGTAAGGTTCCTGAACTCCATCAAGTGAAAATAGGGATCCTTTGGGTCAAATGAGTTCTTCAAAACCTACAGAGGCTAGCCCATAGGTGTTTGGTTTTATCATGACTAAAATTCACATAAAGAATCTAAACCCCACAGTCAGTAGGCCTCAAATTGGAGAATTGGAGCGGTATTAATGGCAGGCCTATTTGATCACTCCTGGTTCACAGGATGGGTGTCCAGGCCACCTTGACTTTAGGCAAATGAGGGTCAAAGGAGCTTATTTTGGACACTGTCTTGGTCTGCGCCCCTCATTTAAACATCCAGCCAAATTATGATGAGTGTCAATATGGAAGAAGATGAGGGCCATATGGGAGTGTTCTTGTTTTAATTGTGGTAATTTGTGTGGTAGTTGGAAGAGATGACTGGGATCACCTGGGCTTGAACTCTGGTGTGATTCCCCTTAAAGAATGAGTTCTGGATCTGACCTCAGAGAAGTATTGCCGTGAATTCTCTTGGGATTTTACTAGGCCACGCGTGAGAATCGCCTTTGGAAACTGAGATCTAGGCCCAGGATGGCTTTCCACGGAGCTCGGGGATTCTGAGCCAGGATATCACATGATTTACTTCTTGAAGACTTGGCAGCCCTAGTTGAGATTCCAAACACATATGGACCTCACATTGTACACCACAATGTGTCTGGATTCATGTGACCTTTTTGCCAGTCTTTTGGAAGGCTTTTCTGTGAGTGTTCTCCAGAGCTTTCATTGAAATGAGCTTCCTCACCATTTAATGGTTCCTGAATTAATTGAAACCCACAGTGCCTCTAACTTCATTTTTGAAATATGACTAGATTAATACCATGAAATTTCTGAAATTCCCATGACCAGGTGGCACTGGATAAACTTTGGATTTCCTGTTGCTGATCATGAGTGTACCAAAGAGTGCCTTGATTGACTGGGTTTCGTGAAAATGGTGTAGAACAGAGATGCCAGTAATTTGGATCCTGCTGACTACTGGGCGTAGAGAAGTGGACTGTAGGTGTGTAAATAAATATTTTTGGTAGGACCACCTGGATCTTCCATTGGCTTTGAAAGACTTGCGACTGACATGGTGCAGGCAGCAGACCTTTATATGTAAAGGCATCTTGTCATATGGAGAGGTTTCAGGGCAATGTTCAGAATCAGGTTGCTATAGTCAAGGGGAAAGCTATGTAGGATAGAAGCCTGGTTCGTACATTCTCTTCGCGACCCTGACCAACCACACATGACAGAACTCCTCCAGCATTTTTATCCCAGTTGAACTCCTTGTATTTCGTGAAGCAAGTACCAAACTCCCAGTGCAGCAGTAAGAAACACCCTGGAAAGTGGAGGATCACCAAATGGCTTCACAGTCCACATGGGAGACACTTCAGCCCAGTGGCCTCAGTTTACCTACAAAGAGAGAATTCAGCACCGCTGCCTCATGATCATTGGAAAATAAGAAACCATGTTCTCCAGGTAACATAGATGCAGACCCAGATTTCATGGTGTCACTACAAACGAAGCTAAATCTCCTGACAATTACATATATTTCTTGTTCCCAACCTCAGAGGAAGTTTCTCAAGAAGTCTTTAGGCCACCACAGCTCCATGTTTCTGGATTGTTTACCCTCTCGCTTACTTTTGGACACTGTTCTACCACCTCCAGTGTTGTGAACTCCTGAGCATTTTTCATTCCACATAAATTCACAGATTTTCTAACTCCTCTCCTCTAATTGTGTCTTACTTTTAGCGATGGTTATGTCAAGGCATTGTTCTGGATGAGAGAGGGAAGATTTATGTGTATCACATTTTTGCATACACATTAGATTCATTTTCCTTTTTTCCATTTGAAATACTGAATCCCTGACACTAACCCATACCCTACTAGACTCTGACTACTAATCCTAATATCATGGAGAGAAAGAAACCTAACTGAATAGAAATACAGGCCTTTCATAGGAAGCATGGTGTATACTTCTATTTGCCTTCTGCATTATCAAGAGTATGTGTTTTAAATCTAGTCAACTTTTCATTGTAATATTTCTCCATGATTTTTTAAAATTATCACATATATAAATTCCTGTCTCCCTTTCTCTGTATCCTATTCAGCACATGTATTTTTTTATGCATATATATAATATCCTACCTGGTATCACACGGACATTCTTTTGAGCTCCCTGACTTTGGAATATAAAATTGTGAGAACAGATGACTCTCCCTAAATAATGATGGAACTGAAAATTCAACCTATGGGTGAGCTTCCTAGTGAAAAACACTATACATAAATCCATGTTCAGCAAAATGAATATTTTTGAATACGTGGATGAATTATATTTCATGATGAATTTCGATTGGCATATATATTGCTAAATATTAATGTGTGTGTGTGTGTGTGTGTGTATGTGTGCATGTGTGTGTGTGTGTGTGTGTTTGTGTATTTTTTTTAAATCTGGAAAAAATATATATGTGTGTATATATATATATATATATATATATATATATATATATATATATATATATTTTTTTTTTCCTCCAGATTTAAAAAAAAAATATGAAAAATATGTGCCTTATTATACACTCCCTAAATTCATTTATATTCGTGTATGTGGGTTCAAAATCCAATCTTTACAAGATTATTTTCAGCAATATTTCTATTCCTGTAATACATTTTTGTTTCCTACTACTGAAAACTAAGTTCAGTAGGTGGTGCATACAAATCCTAATATTTCTACAGTACCTGACCCAGTTTAACATCAATGCAAGTATATTGCTATGAAACATGATGTGTATTTTGAAGTTCATTTTTATTCAACACTGGTATATTACTATTTTATCTGTTTATGGACATCATAGGATATATTTTTTCATCCACAACTTCACAAAATTATAGGCATTTGGTTCACATTCATTTACTTACTACTTAAGAACACATGTATTCCTCCATGTTTCTTTACTGGTCTTTTCACTAGACTTCTTTCTAAACACATTATTTTTGATTCCATAATCATTTTTGAAGCAATACTCACCCTTCACGATAAACCGTAACCCTAATATTACCATTACATATATAACTGGTTGGAATGATAGTATATATATCAATATAAGATTTCCAATATATTTTCAGATGCAAACTCAATCCATTATTTAAAGTTGGAACTAGTTATATACTTTATCACAATATGGTCTATTCATGCAACATCTCAATAATCATCAACACAAGGTACACCTATTTGTATCACCAGTACTAATTTATAAGTTTCCAGAATATTACTCCCCATAATGGTGGAAAAAATACTCATGTCACCTTATCAACATATACAATTTATCACGGTAGTATTCTGGACACAAAATGCAAAGGTCACACATATGATTGTACCAAAGCCTAAATGGAAAGTGACCATGGATTACTAAAAACATCCATGTCCAGGGTGCCTAATGCTCTCAAATGTCAATCCTATTGATTACTACATATTTGTTTCTTCCTAAGATTATATATTCAACCTCAAGCCTGTTGAAAATGTCTAATCCTATCACTCACTTTATACTTTGCCTGATTTCCTAATCTTTCTATTGATATCTGCTTTCCTACATATTTTTCCCAGTTCATCATTGTGACTGTCTCTTCACATGTGCTGACATTTACATTCACTCTCTAACTGAAACCCTATTGCTAAAGAACTTTTGGTCCAACTCCTAGAGTCACTCTTCTTCCTAAACCTACTGACTATCTTCCTAATCCTACAGACTATCCCTTTTTGACTGGATGTTCTCTTCTACATTCAATCATCCGAGGTACACGGTCCTATGCCATTGTATATCGATTTATCTGAGACCTCGGTGCAGAACATAATTCAAGCTAAGTATACAAATCAAGGGTTCTGTTGCCCTGAATGTCAGGAAGGTCTTTGCCTCAGGCCACCCCTTTGTGAAGCCTGAAGAAAAAATTTTCAAATGGAAATAAATGGACATCACCTGTGGCTCTTTGCTTAATTACTTTGGAAAGGGATTTGTCTGAATCTGCCTCTTGGCCCTGTGTGAGGCTGTGGCTTAGATTCTCAGCACCTAATGGATCTAAAGAAAGAACCCATGTGTGCATTCAAAACCAAAATGGCAAAAAGAGCAGTCATTGTGGATGAAGATTCTTGCCTTTCTCTGTTAGGTTCCTGACCCCCTTCAAGTGAGAATAGGGATCCTCTTTGTCAAATGAATTCTTCAATGCTCTGCAGATATGCTTGGGTTTTCTCATGACTCCAAATCACATAAAAAATCTATACCTGACATTCAGTAAGCCTCAAATTATAGAAACAGAGCGGATTTAATGGCAGGCCTTTTTGATCACTCCTGGTTCACAGGAAGGGTGTCCAGGCCACCCTGACTTTAGGGAAATTAGAGGCAAGGGAGCTTATTCTGGAAACTGTCTTTGGTTGCGACCCTCATGAAAACTTCCATCCAGAACTTTTGATGAGGGTCTTTATGGACGAAGATGAGGGCCATGTGGGAGTTTTTTTGTTCTAATTGTGGTCATTTGTGTGGGGGTTGGAAGAGATGACTTGGTCCACCTGGGCTTGAACTCTGGTGTGATTTCCCTTAGAGCCTGAGTTCTGGAACGTACCTCATAGAAGTATTGAAATGAATTGTGTTGGTTTTTAGGAGGCCACGCATGAATGTCACCCTTTGAAACTGAGATCTAGGCCCAAGGTGGCTTTCCACAGAGCAATGGGAATCTAAGCCAGGAAATCACATGATTTTATTCTGAAAGACTTTGCAGCCATTGTTGGCCCTCGGAAGCAAGAAGGAGTGGCCATACTCATATCGATTAAAATCAACTTAAACCTAAGTTAATCAAAAGTGATAAAGAAGGACACTATATACTGTTAAAAGGCACCATTAACCAACAAGACATAACAATTATCAATTTGTATGCATCAAACAATGGTGGTGCAAAGTCATAAAACAAACTCTCCTCAACTTCAAGAGTCATGTAGGCTATAACACAATAATTACGGGTGACTTCAGCACACAACTCTCGCAATTGGACAGATCCTCTAGAGAAAATCTGAATTAAGAAACTATAGAACTTAATAGAACAATCAATAACCTAGACTTAACCAACATATATAGAATATATCAAACATCATAAAGTGGATACATGTTCTTCTCAGCAGCACATTGGTCCTACTCAAATATAGACCATATATTATGCCATATGGAAACTCTTAGTAAATATAAAAGTATGGAGATAATACCATGCACCATATCTGATCATAATGGAATGAAACTTGAAATTAATGATTGAAGAAGGAAGGAAAAATTCTACATCACATGGAAAATGAACAATATGTTACTGAATGATCAATGGGTTACAGAAGACATAAAGGCGGAGATAAAAAATTTCTTAGAGACAAATGACAATACAGACAAAGCATACCGGATTCTATGGAAAACAATGAAAGCAGTTTTAAGAGGGAAATTCATTTCTTGGAATTCTTTCCTCAAAAAAAAAAAAAAAAAGAAAAAAAAACAACAAATAAATGATCTCACACTACATCTCAAAAACCTAGAAAAAAAAAAAGCAAAACAACAAATGTAGTAGAAGACAAGAAATAATTAAAATTAGAGGAGAAATCAACAAAATTGAAACAAAAAAATTGAAAAAATAAAAGTTGGTTCTTTGAAAATAAATTAAATCGACAGGGCCTTAGCCATGCTAATGAAGAGAAGTAGAGAGAGAACTCAAATTACTAACATATGGGATAAAAAAGGCAACATCACAACAGACACTACAGAAATTCAGATGATAATTAGAAAGTATTTTGAAACCCCATATTCCAATAAAACAGAAGATAATGAAGATATTGATAAATTTCTTATGTCATATAATCTGCCAAGTTTGAGTCCAGAAGACTCACACAATTTAAATAGACCAATAACAAAGGAAGAAATAGAAGAAACCTTCAAAAGACTACCAACCAAAAAAACCTGGACCAGATGGTTATACAGCAGAGTTCTACAAAACGTTCAAAGATGAATTAATACCAATACTTTTCAAGCTATTTCAAAAAATAGAAAAAGAAGGAGTTCTTCCAAATTCATTCTATGAGGCCAACATCACCCTGATCCCAACACCAGACAAAGACACTTCAAAGAAAGAAAACTACAGACCAATATCTCTAATAAACTTGGATGCAAAAATTCTCAATAAAATCCTGGCAAATAAAAAACAAAAGCATATAAAAAAATTGTGCTTCATGATCAAGAGGGATTCATCCCAGGGATGCAAGGCTGGTTCAATATACGGAAATCAATAAATGTAATCCATCACATCAATAGACTTAAAGAGAAGAACCATATGATCATCTCGATAGATGCAAAAAAAGCATTCTACAAAGCACAGCATCCCTTTTTCTTTAAAACTCTATAAAACACTAGGAATAACAGGAACTTACCTCAACATGGTAATAGCTATATATGCTAAACCTCAGGCTAGCATCATCCTAAATGGAGAAAAACTGAAGGCATTCCCTCTAAAATTTGCAACAAGACAGGGATGCCCTCTATCACCACTTCTATTTAATTTAGTTCTTGAAATACTATCCAGAGCAATGATACAGACAAAGGAAATTAAAGGCATAAAAATAGGAAAAGAAGAACTTAAATTATCGCTATTTGTGGATGACATGATAATATATTTAACAGACCCAAAAGGGTCTACAAAGAAACTGCTAGAGTTAATAAATGAATTCAGCAAATTGGCAGGATATAAAATCAACACGCATAAATCAAAGGCATTCTTGTATATCAGCAACAAAACTTCTGAAATGAAAATGAGGAAAACCACTCCATTTACAGTATACTCAAAGAAAATAAAAAACTTGGGAATCAACCTAACCAAAGAGGTGAAAGATTTATACAATGAAAACTACAGAACCCTAAAGAGAGAGATAGAAGAAGATGTTAGAGGATGGAAAAATATGCCCTGTACATGGATAGGCAGAAATAACATCATCAAAATGGCGATATTACCCAAAGTTCTCTACAGGTTTAATGCAATGCCAATCAAAAACCCAATGGCATTTCTTGTAGAAATAGATAAAGTAATCATGAATTTCATATGGAACAACAAAAGACCCAGAATAGCGAAAGCAATTCTAAGCAGGAAGTGTGAATCCAGAGTTCAAACTGTACTACAAAGCAATAGTAACAAAAACAGTGTGGTACTGGTATCAAAACAGGCAGATGGACCAATGGTACAGAATAGAGGACACAGAGACATATCCACAAAATTACAACTTTCTTGTATTTGAAAAGGGACCTAAAAGCATGCAATGTAAGAAGGATAGCATCTTCAACAAATGGTGCAGGGACAATTGGAAATTCATATGCAACAAAATGAAACGGAATCCCTTTCTCTCACAATGCATAAAAGTTAACTCAAAATGGATCAAGGAGCCAGATATAAAATCAGAGACACTGCGTCTGATAGAAGAAAAAGTTGGCTACGATGTACATACTGTGGGGTTGGGCTCCAAATTCCTTAATAGGACACCCATAGCCCAAGAGTTCATAAAAAGAATAAACAAATGGGACTTACTTAATCTAAAAAAGTTTTTTCTCAGCAAGAGAAACAATAAGAGAGTTAAATAGAGAGCCTACATCCTGGGAACAAATTTTTACCCCTTACACTTCAGATAGAGCCCTAATATCTAGAATATACAAAGAACTCAAAACAATTAAACAATGAGATAACAAATAACCCAATCAACAATGGGCCAAGGATCTTAACAGACACTTCACAGAGGAGGATATACAATCAATCAACAAGTACATGAAAAAATGCTCACCATCTGTAGCAGTCAGAGAAATGCAATCAAAACCACCCTAAGATACCATCTCACTCCAGTAAGATTGGCAGCCATTATGAAGTCGAACAACAATAAGTGTTGGTGAGGATGTGGGGTAAAGGGTACACTTGTACACTGCTTGTGGGCCTGCAAATTGGAGAGTCCAATATGGAAAGCAGTATGGAGATTCCTGGGAAAGCTGGGAATGGAACCACCATTTGAGATATCGCCCTTCTCAGACTCTTCCCTGAGGATCTTAATAGAGAGCAGTATAAGGATACTGCCACATCGATGATCATAGCGGCACAATTCACAATAACTAGACTGTGGAACCAAACTAGATGCCCTTCAATAGACGAATGGATAATAAAAATGTGGCATCTATACACAATGGAGTATTACACAGCACTGAAAATGACAAAATCATAGAATTTGCAGGGAAATGAATGGCATTAGAATAGATTATGCTAAGCGAAGCTATCCAATCCTTAAAAAACAAATGCCAAATGTTTCCTTTTATATAGAGAGAGCAAATAAGAAGAGAACAGGGAGGAAGAACATGAGAAAAATATTAAAACTAAAGAGAGATGAGTGGGGGGAGAGAAAGGGAGAGAGAAGGAAAATTATATGGAAATGGTAGGAGACTACTCAATGTTACACAAAATTACATATAAGAGGTTGTGAGGCTAAAGAGGTGAAAACAAGGGAGAGAATTAAACAACAGCAGATGAGGTAGAGAGGGAAGATGGGAGGGGAGGGGGAATAGTAGGGGATAGGAAAGGTAGCAGAATTCAACAATAACTAGTATGCTATTATGTAAAAACGTGAGTGTGTAACTGATGTGATTCTGCGATTTGTATTTGGGGTAAAAATGGGAGTTCATAACCCAATTAAGTCAAATGTATGAAAGATGATATATCATGAGCTTTATAATGTTTTGAACAACCAAAAAAAAAGAATTGAATTTCCAATATTTGAGTCATATAACAACTTTATTTTTTAATAAAATTGTCTTTTATTTGTTATCTTACTTGCTGGTATCTGCCTTTCAGTTTTAAAAAACTATGTGCTTTAGCCATTCATCCATGTAGCATGTAACAGAAAATTTTGAGTGTCTCCATATAACCAGATTGGCAAGGCATCAAGGTTTCCTTCACAAACAAGGTGAAGGCTTTGCCATTAGAAATTTAATATTCTGCAAAACAATTTTTTTTAACTTTTCAATTAAATTTCCAAAAAAATTTAGAAAAAAAAAGAATCTAAACCCCACAGTAAGAAGGCCTCAAAGTGGAGAAGTGGAGCATTTACGGCAGGCCTATTTGATCACTGCTGGTTCACAGGAAGCGTGTTCAATCAACCCTGATGTTAGGCAAATGAGGGGCAAGGAAGCTTATTTTGGGCACTGGTTTGGATGTGCACCTCATGGAAAACTCCATCCAGAGGTTATGATGTGTGTTTATATGGAAAAAGATGAGGGCCATGTGGGAGTGTTTTGGTTTTAATTGTGGTCATTTGTGTGGTAGTTGAAAGAGATGACTGGGTCCACCTGGGCTTGAACTCTGGTGTGATTCCCCTTAGAGAATGAGATTTGGAACTGACTTCAGAGAAGTATTGCCATGAATGTTGTTGGGATTTCAGGAGGCCACGCATGAGAGTCGCCCTTGGAAACTGAGATCTTGGCCCAGAGAGGCTTTCCAGAGAGCACTGGGAATCTCAGCTAGGATATCACAGGTTTTATTCTGAAAGACCTGGCAGCCATCGTTGAGAGTCAAAACACACATGGACCTCACATTGGAGACCTCAATGGGCCTGGCTTCATGTGACAATTTGGCCACTCTTTGGGAAGCCTTGCCTGTGAGAGATCTCCAGATCCTTCATTAAAATGAGCTTCCTCAACATTTAATGGATCCTGAATGAATTGAAACCCACAGTACCAACAACTTCATATGTGAAAAATAGTTAGATAAATACCATGAATTTTTAGAAATTCTCATGACCAGGTGGCACTGGAGAACCTTTAGATGTCCTGTTGCTGATCATGAGTATACCAGACAGTGCCTTGATTGACTAGGTATCATGAAAATGGTGTAGAACAGAGATGCCAGTAAGTTGGAGCCTGATATGTAGTGGGCCTAGAGCAGTGGTGTGCAGGTGTGTGATAAAACATCTGTGGTGGGGCCTGTGGATCTGCCATTGACTTTCAAATGCCTTGACACAGACACGGTGCAGCCAGCAGACCCTTCTATATAAAGGCATCTTGTTATATGGAGATTTTTCACGGCAATGTTTAGAATCAGGTTGCTATGGTCAAGGGGCAAGCTATGTGTGATAGAAGCCTATTTGGTGCATTCCCATGCAGACACTGACCCACCACACGTGACAGAACTCCCTCCAGCACTGTGTCCCACTTGAACTCCTTGTATTTCGTGAAGCAAATACCAAACTCCCAGTGCAGCAGCAAGAAACACAATGAAAAGTCGAGGATGACCAAGTGGCTTCACAGTCCACATGGGGTGACACTTAGCCCCCGTGGCCACAATTTAGCTACAAAGAGAGAATTTAGCACTGCTGCCTCATGTTCATTGGAAAATAAGAAACCATGTCCTCCTGGTCACATAGATGCAGACCTAGCTTTGATGGTCTCACTACATCGAAAGTTAAAGCTCCTGAAAACAACATATATTTCAAGTGCCCAAGCTCAGAGGCAATTTCTCAAGAAGTGTTTAGGCCAGCAGATCTCCATGTTTGTGGAGTGTTTATCATGTCACTTACTTTTGGAAACTGCTCTATCAACTCCAAGGTTGTGAACTCCTGAGCATTTTCCATTCTAAATATATATTCACAGATTTTCTAACTCTTCTCCTCTAATTCTGACTTACTTGGGGCAAATGGAATGTCAAGTCATTGTTCTGGATGAGAGAGGGAAGATTGTTTTGTAGCACATATTTGCATACACATTGGATTCATTTTCCAATTTTCTGTTTGAAATACTGAATCCCTGACACTAACCCATACCCTACTAAACTCTGACTACTAATCCTAATATAATGGAGAAAAATAACCCAAACAGAATAGAAATACAAGCATTTCAGAAGAAGCATGGTGTATAGTTGGAATTACCTTTTGCATGATATAAGGTAGGAGTTATAAATCTAGTCAATTATTTGTTGAAATAATTTTCCATGTGTTTTTAAAGTTAAGAAAAATGTGAATTCCTGTCTCCCTTTCTCTGTAGCCTCTTAAGCAAATGTATTTTTATATGCACAAATAGAATCCTACCTGGTTTCACATATACATTCTTGTGAGGTGGCTGACTTGGCAGATACAAATTGTGAGAAGAGATCACTCCTCCTAAACGCTGTTTTAACTGAAAATTGAACCCATGGGTGAGCTTCCTAGATGAACAACACTATACACATATTCATGTTCAGTAAAATGAATATTTTGGGATATGCGGATGAGTTATTTTTCATGATGAATTTCAATTGGCATATATATTGCTACATTATAATGTGTGTGTTTGTGTGTCTATATATACATTATATATATATATATATATATATATATATATATATATATATATATATATATATATATATATTCTCCAGATTTACCAAAATATGAAATATATGTGTCTTCTTATACACCGCGTGAATTCATTCATATTCATATATGTGGATTTATAATCAACTTTTAAAAAGTTTATTCTCAGAAATATACATCCACTGAAATAAATATTTGTTTCCTAGTACTGAAAACTAACTTCAGGGAAGGGTGCTTACAAATCCTAATATTTCTACAGTAACTGACCAAGTTTAACATCAATGCAAGTAGATTCCTATTGGATATGGTGTGTTTATTAAAGTTCATTTTAATCAAACCTGGTACGTTATTATTTCTTCAGTTTATAGACATCATAAATTATATCCTTTCATTCACAAGTTCACAAATTTATAAACATTTGGTTCACTTTCAATCACTTCCTCCTTCAGAACACTTATATTTCTCCATGTTTCTTGACTGGTCTTTTCACTAGACTTCTTTCTAAAGACATTGTTTTCGATTCCATAATCATTTTTGAAGCAAAACTCACACACTATTTATGATAAACGGTAACCCTAATATAACCATTAGATATATAAGTGGTTGGAATGAATGTATGTATATCAATAAATGATTTCCTCTATTTTTTCAGATATCAATACAATCCATTATTTAAATTTGGAACCAGTCATATAATTTATTCACAGTATGGTCTATTAATGCATCATCTCTATATTCATCAACACAGGGTAAGCCGATTAGTATCCCCAGTACTAATTTATATCTTTTCAAAATATTTCCCCCAGAAATGGTGGAAGAAATACTCATGTCACCTGATCTTCATATACATATTAACACAGTAATATTCTGGACACAAAATGCGAAGGTCACCCTTATGATTGTACCAAAGCCTCAATGGAATGTGAACATGGATTACTAAATATATCCATGTCCAGGTTGCCTAATGCTCTCAAATGTCAATCTTATTGGTGACTACAAATTGGTTTCTTCTTAAGATTATGTATTCAACCTCAACCCTGTTGAAAATGTCTAATCCTATCACGTTATACTTTGCCTGATTTCCTAATGTCTCTATTGATGTCTGCTTTCCTACATATTTTCCCCAGTTCATCATTGTGCCTGACTCTTCACATATGGTGTCATTTATATTCACTCTCTAACCAAAACCCTATTGCTAAAGTACATTTGGTCCAAATCCTAGACTCACTCTTCCTTCTAAACCTACTGACTATCTTCCTAATCCTACACACAATCCCTTTTTGACTGGATGATCTCTTCTACATTTAATCATCTGAGGTACAGGGTCTTATGCCATTGTATATCAATTTAACTGAGACCTCGGTGCAAAACATAACTCAAGCTAAGGATCCCAATCAAGGGTCCAAATCCTTCTGGGCTTCAAATATTACCTAGATTTCTGTTTTCATACTTATGTTCTACCTCTATATTCTTATAAATATCGCTGGTTCCCAATACCATTATTCATCCAGCAGAATGATTTCCAACCCAAATCAAACATGCTATTAATCCTAACCATACAATGTTCTTTCAATCTCACTTTACAGAAGAGCAGGGACAAAGTTGGTATTACAATACAGGAAGTTAGGAGATCTTCCAACTGCTGAGTACCTCAAAATCCATGCAGAAATGATCCCTGGAGAAGATGCAGGCAGCTATGAAGGACCTGAGAGAACAAAAGTCATATTCCATGGCAAAAAACATGGTCAGGATGAAAAGATGTGTCTGAGTCAGCCTCTCTATTCTTTATGTAGGGAAGATGGACCAAACCAGGCCTGTGTGGAGAGCTGTTCCCAGGTAACTATGGTTTCTATACCATTCTAACATGAGAAAGTATCACAGGAAGTAGGGCAGCCTCCATGTCAGGAGACAATAGGAAGAAACTGTTAGGACAAAGTGGTGGCCAAGACAGTGACCTCATTCATTTTCTGAAGGTAGTGACCTCACCTCACTTCCTTGGTGATGGAGCTCTCTGAATTTTGTGATCCAGGAAGCAAGGCACCCTGAGCCAGTCCCAGTCCCAGTCGCAGTGGGCTCATTTCTTTGGATTTTCCAGGAACAGAGTCAGTCTTTCTTGGTACCTACTGATGTAAGGGTTGCCAAATACCAAGAAAGCTCTGAAGAGGGGTCTTTCCTGAGAGGATAGGAATTGGCTCACCACTGCGTCCTTACAACTTCACAGATTTGACCAAGGAGACCAGATCTGAGACAGAAAGGCCATTTCTGGGGAGCATTGTATGTCCTACCAGTCAGAGGACATTCCAGATAGTCACAGACCTACTTGGAAGAAGGAGGTGCATTAGAGGGTGTTGGTTTGTGTTTGTGGTTTTTTCACATGATCTGAGAATAGGTAAAAAAGGAGGTTTGTTTGGTTTGGAGTGGACTGTTTCTAGTAAGTCATTTGACAAGGAGACTGTTTCTGTGTCTGTGTATCCCATTGTGTTTTTCTTTGTAGATATTAGAAAAGAAAATAGCTCATTGGGTGTGTCCTGTCTAGTAGAAAACTTCCCAGTATGCATCCTTCCCAATTAATGAATGGACTGAGGCTTGCCTCATCCATGGGCAACACCTGCTATCTACCTAAGTTCTCATTTTTTTCCTGAATTCTGGCCACTCTCAAGATTAGTATCATGTATTTTTGTACAAGATACGTACCACCTCCAAGCTCTGTGACATGGCCATGTACTGGATAGTTGAAGAGAATGGCGAGCATCTCAGAAAACTCACATATCAGAGTAACCAGGAAAGTCTCCTAGGAGAAACCCTGCTTGGGGGCTTTTGATTACCTATTGTTCTGTTTCTCTGAATGTCAGAAAGGTCTTTGCCTCAGGCCAAACCTTAGTGAAGCCTGAAGAAAAGAGTTTTCAAATGGAAATGAATGGGAATCACCTGTGGCTTTTTACTTTATTGCTTTGGAAAAAGATTTGTCTGAATCAGCCTCTTGGCCCTGTGTGAGCCTGTGGTTTAGATTTTCAGCACCTGATGGGTCTAGAGAAAGATCCCATGTGGGCATTCAAAACCAAAATGGAAAAAAGATCAGTCATTTTGGATGAAGCCTCTCGCCTTCCTCTGTAATATTTCTGACCTCCATCAAGTGAGAATAGGGATCATTTGTGTCAAATGAGTTCTTCAAAGCCCTGCAGAGGCTGGACAATAGGTGCTTGCATTTTCTCATGACTCCAATTCACACAAAGAATCTATACCCCACAGTCAGTAGGCCTCAAATTTGAGAAGTGGAGCAGTATTAACAGCAGTCCTATATGATCACTTCTGTTTCACAGGAATGTTGTCCAGGCCACCCTGACTTTAGGCAAATGAGGGGCAAGGGAGATTATTTTTGACACTGTCTTGGGCTGTGCCCCTGATGGAAACCTCCAGCTAGAGTTTATGATTAGTGTCTATATAAAAGAAGAAGAGGGCCCTGTGGGAGTGTTTTGGTTTTAATTGTCATCATTTGTGTGGCAATTGGAAGAGATGCCTGGGTCCACCTGGGCTTGAACTCTGTTGTGATTTCCCTTAGAGACTGAGTTGTGGAACTGAACTCAGAGAAGTATTGCCATGAATTTTATTGGGATTTTTGGAGGCCACGCATGAGATTCGCCATTGGAAACTGAGATCTAGGCCCAGGGTGACTTTCCACAGAGCACTGGGAATCTCAGCCAGGATATCACAAGATTTTATTTTGAAAGATTGTCAGCCATAGTTGAGAGTCAAAACACACATGGAATTCACATTGTAGACCTCAATGGGCCTGGCTTCATGTGACCTTTTGCCCACTCTTTGGGAAGCCTTGCCTGTGAAAGTTCTCCAGAGCTTTCATTGAAATGAGATTCCTCACCTTTTAATGGTTCCTGTATAAATTAAATCCCACAGTGCCTCCAACTTCATTATTGAAAAATATCTAGATAAATACCATGAATTTTTTGAAATTACTATGACCAGGTTGCACTGGAGAACTTCTGAATGTCCTGTTCCTGATCATGATTGTACCAGACAGTGCCTTGATTGACTGGGTTTCATGAAAAAAAGTGTAGAACATAGATGCCAGAAAGTTGGAGCCTGCAGACTAGTGGGCCTAGAGCAGAGGAGTGTAGGTGTGTGAAAAAAACATTTGTGGTGGGGACACGTGGATCTGCCATTGGCTTAGAAAGACTTGTGACTGACATGGTACAGCCAGCAGACCCTTCTATGTAAGGGCATCTTGTTATATGGAGAGGATTCCTGCCAAAGGTCAGAATCAGGTTGCTATTGTCAAGTTGAAAAGCTATGTGGGATTGAAGCCTCACTGGTGCATTTTACTAACCCACCACACGTGAGAGTACATCCTCCAGCACTGTGTCCCAGTAGAACTCCTTGTATTTCGTGAAGCCAATACCAAACTCACAGTGCAGCAGTAAAAAACACCACGAAAGTGGATAATGACCAAATGGCTCTACAGACAACACAGTTAGATACTTAGACCCCAGTGGCCAAAGTTTACCTACAAAGAGAGAATTCAGCACTGCTGCCTCATGTTCACTAGAAAACAAAAAACCATGTCATTCAGGTCACATAGATGGAGACCCAGAATTGATGGTCTCACTACAAAGGAAGCTAAAACTCCTGACAACAATATATATTTTAACTGCCCGACCTCAGAGGCAGTTTCTCAAAAAGTCATTGGGCCAGCAGAGCTCCATGTTTGTGGAGTGTTTACCCTCTCCCTTTTTGTAACCCGTTCTACCTCCTACAAGTTTGTGAACTCCTGAGCATTTTTCTTTCCACATATGTATTCACAGATTTTCTAACTTTTCTCCACTAATTGTGTCTTATTTGGGGCGAAGGTAATGTCAAAGCATTGTTCTGGATGAGAGTGGGATGATTTTTGTGTAGCACATATTTGCATACACATTAGATTCATTTTCATATTTTCCATTTGAAATACTGAATCCCTGACACTAACCCATACCCTACTAGACTCTGACTACTAATCCAAATATGATGGAGAAAAAGAAACTTAACAGAATAGAAATACAGGCCTTTCATAGGAGGCATGGTGTATACTTGGACTTGCCTTTGGCTTTTTCAACGGTATGTGTTATAAATATAGTCAACTTTTCATTGTAATACTTCTCCATGAGTTTTTAAAATTAACACATATGTAAATTTCTGTCTCCCTTTCTCTGTAGCCTATTCATCACATGTATTTTTTAATGCATCTTTAGAATTCTACCTGGTATCACATGTACATTCTTGTGAGCTTGATTATTTTGGAAGATACAAATTGTGAGAAGAGATCACTCCCTCTAAATACTGATGGAACTGGAAATTCAACCTATGGGTGAATTTCCTAGATGAACAATATTATGCATAAATAAATGTTCAGTAAAATGAATATTTTTGGATACGTGGATGATATCTATTTTATTATGATTTTCAAATGGCATATATATTGCTACATTTTAATGTCTGTGTATGTGAGTATCTATCTATCTATCTATCTATCTATCTATCTATCTATATAGATATAGATATCTACTCTTTAGATTTTCCAAAATATGAAATATATGTGTCTTATTATACACTTTCTAAATTTACTCATGTGTGTGTATGTGGATTTATAATCAAATTTTCACAAAATAATTCTTAGAAATATTCATCCACCTTAAATACATATTTATTTCCTAGTACTAAAAACTAAATTCAGTGAATGGTGCATACAAATCGTAATATTTCCACAGTGACTGACCCAGTTTCACATCAATGCAAGTAGACACCTATGGGACCATGATGTGTATTTTGAAGTTCATTTTTATTCAACACTGATACATTACTATTTCTGCAGTTTATGGACATAATAGGATATATTCTTTCATCCACAATTTCACAAATTTATAGGCATTTAGTTCACTTTCAATCACTTCCTACTTCAGAACACATGTATTCCTCCATGTTTCTTGACTGTTCTTTTAATGAGATTCTTTCCAAACACATTATTTTTGATTTCCATAATCATTTTTGAAGCAAAACTCAGACACTCTTCATGATAAACCATAATGCTAATATTACCATTAGATGTATAACTGGTTAGAATGAATTTATGTATATCAATATAAGATTTCCTATATATTTTCAGATATCAATTCAATCCATTATTTAAAGTTTGAACCAGTTATATTATTTATTCACAGTATGGTCTATTAAGGCATCATCTCTATATTCATAGACCGATGGTATACCTATTTGTATCCCAAATACTAATTTATAAGTCTTTAAAATATTGCTTTAAGAATATTGGAAGAAATACTCTAGCCACCTGATATATATATACATTTCATCACAGTAATATTCCTGACACAAAATGCAACGGACACACTTATGATTGTACCAAAGCCTATATTGAAAGTGAGCATGTATTACTAACAACATCCATGTCCTGATTGACTAATGATCTCAAATATCATTCCTATTGGTGAGTACATATTTGTTTCTTCCTAAGATTAAATATTGAAACTGAACCCTGTTAAAAATGTCTCATCCTATCACTCACTTTGTACTTTGCCTGATTTCCTAATGTCTCTATTGATATCTGATTTCCTACACATTTTCCCCAGTTCATCACTGTGACTGACTCTTGAAATATGCTGACATTTACATTCACTCTCTAACAAAACCCCTATATCTAAAGAACTTTTGGTCCAACTCCTAGACTCACTGAAATGGGTTCTTCAAAGCCCTGCAGAGGGTAGCCCATAGGTGCTTGGGTTTTCTCATGACCCCAATTCACATAAAGAATCTATGCCCCACAGAGAGTAGGCCTCAAATTGGAGAAGTAGAGCAGTATTAATGGCAGGCCTATTTGATCACACCTGATTCACAGGAAGGGTTTCCAGGCCACCCTGAATTTAGGCAAATAAGGGGCAAATGAGCTTATTTTGGACACTGTCTTAGGCTGCGCCCCTCATGGAAACCTCCAGCAAGAAGTTATGATGAGAGTTTATATTGAAGAAGATGAGGGCCATGTGGGAGTGTTTTGGTTTAATTGTGGTCATTTGTGTGGTAGTTGGAAGAGATGACTGGGTCCACATGGGCTTGAACTCTGGAGTGATTCCCCTTAGAGACTGAGTTCTGGAAATGAACTCAGAGAAGTATTGACATGAATTGTGTTGGGATTTTAGGAGGCCACACATGAGAGTTGCCCTTGGAGACTGAGATCTAGGCCCAGGATAGCTTTCCAAAGAGCACTGGGAATCTCAGCCAGGATATCACATGACTTTATTCAGAAAGACGTGGCAGCCATTGTTGAGAGTCAAAACACACATGGACCTCAATTGTAGACCTCAATGGGCCTGGCTTAATGTGACCTTTTGGCCACTCTTTGGGAAGCCTTGCCTCTGAGAGTTCTCCTGAGCTTTAATTGAAATAATCTTCCTCACCATTTCATGATTCCTGAATAAATTGAAAGCCACAGTGCCTCCAAATTCATCCTTGAAAATTGGCTATATAAATACCATGAATTTTTTAAATTCCCATGAACAGGTGGCACTGGAGAACCTTTGGATATCTGTTGCTGATCACGAGTGTACCAGACATTGCATTGATTGACTGGGTTTCATGAAAATGGTGAGAACAGAGATGCCAGAAAGTTGGAGCCTGCTGACTAGTGGGCCCAGAGCAGTGGTGGGCAGGTGTATGATAAAACATCTGTCGTGGGGACACGTGGTTCTGCCATTGGTTTCCGAATGATTTGTGACTGACATGGTGCAGCCAGCAGAACCTTACAAGTAAAGGGACCTTGTTATATGGAGAGGTTTCAGGGCAATGTTCAGAATCAGGTTGCTATGGACATGGGTGCAAGCTTTTTGGGATAGAAGCCTGGTTGGTGCATTCTCCTGCAGACCCTCATCCACTACACGTGAGAGTACTCCCTCTAGCACTGTGTCCCAGTTTTTCTCCTTGTATTACGTGAAGCCAATACCAAACTCCCAGTGCAGCAGTAAGAAACACCACGAAAAGTGGAGTATGACCAAATTGCTTCACAGATCACATGGTTAGACACTTAGACCCCAGTGTCCTCAGTTTACTAACAAAGGGAAAATTCAGAACTTCTGCCTCATGTTCAATAGCATATAAGGAACCATGTCATCCAGGTCACATAGATGCCGACCCAGGTTTGATGGTCTCAATACAAAGGAAGCTAAAGCTCCTGACAACAACAAATTTTTCAAGGGCCCAAACTCAGAGGCAGTTTCTCAACAACTCATTAGGCCACCAGAGTTCCATGTTTGTGGAGTGTTTACCCTGTACCTTACTTTTGGAAATTCCACTACCACCTCCAAGGTTGTGAACTCCTGAGCATTTTCTTTTCCAGATATATATTCACAGACTTTCAAACTCTTCTCCACTAATTGTGTATTACTTGTGGCGAAGGAAATATCAAGGCATTGTTTTGGAGGACAGTGGGAAGATTTTTGTCTAGCAAATATTTGCATACACATTAGATTCATTTTCCTATTTTCCATTAGAAATACTGAATCCCTGTCACTAACCCATACCCTACTAGACTCTGACTACTAATCTTAATATGATGTAGAAAAAGAAACCTAACAGAATAGAAATACAGGCCGTTCATAGGAGGCATGGTGTATACTAGGACTTGCCTTCTGCTTTATCAAGTGAATGTGTTATAAATCTAGTCAACTTTTCATTGTAATACTTCTCCATGAGTTTTTAAAGTTAACACATATGTACATTTCTGTCTCCCTTTCTCTGTACCCTATTCATCTCATGAAATTTATTATGCATATTTAGTATCCTACCTGGTATCACACGTACATTCTTGTGAGCTTGCTGTTTTAGGAAGATACAAATTGTGAGAAGAGATCACTCCCCCTAAATACTGATGGAACTGAAAATTCAACATATGGGTGAATTTCCTAGATGAACAGCATTATACATAAATCCATGCTCAGTAAAAAGAATAGTTTTGGATATGAGGATGATATATATTTCATGATGAATTTTGATTGGCATACATATTACTACATTTTAATGTCTGTGTTTGTATCTTTATATATATATATATATATATATATATATATATATATATATATATATATATATATATATATTTTTTTTTTCTCCAGATTATTCAAAATATGAAATATATGTGTCTTATTTTACACTCACTAATTTAACTCATGTTCCTATATGTGGATTTATAATCAAATTTTCACAAAATTATTCTCAGAAATATTCATCCACATGAAATACATATTTATTTCCCAGTACTGAAAACTAACTTCGGTGAAAGGTGCTTACAAATCCTAATATTTGTACAGTAACTGACCCAGTTTAACATCAATGCAAGTAAAATCCTATGGGACATGATGTGTATTTTGAAGTTCATTTTTATTCAACACTGGTACATTACTATTTCTTCAGTTTATGGACATTATAAGATAATACTTTTCATCCACAAGTTAACAAATCTGTACGCATTTGGTTCACTTGCAATTACTTCCTGCTTCAGAATATATGTATTCCTCCATGTTTCTTGACTGTACTTTTCATGAGATTATTTCCAAACACATTATTTTCGATTTCCATAATCATTTTTGAAGCAAAACTCCCACACTCTTCATGATAAACCATAATGCTAAAATTACCATTAGATGTATAACTGGTTAGAATGAACTTATGTATATCAATATAAGATTTCCTATATATTTTCAGATATCAATTCAATCCATTATTTAAAGTTTGATCAAGTTATATTATTTATTTACAGTATGGTCTATTAAGGCATCATCTTTATAATCATAGGCACAGGGTACACGTACTTGTGTCCCCAATACTAATTTATAAGTCTTAAAATGTTGCTTTCAGAAATGTTTGAAGAAATACTGTAGTCACCTGATATACATTTACATTTCATCACAGTAATATTCCTGACAAAAAATGCAACGGACACCCTTATGATTGTACCAAAGCCTAAATTTAATGTGAGCATGTATTACTAACAACATCCATGTCCTGATTAACT
This sequence comes from Callospermophilus lateralis, assembly GCF_048772815.1. Classification (NCBI taxonomy): domain Eukaryota; kingdom Metazoa; phylum Chordata; class Mammalia; order Rodentia; family Sciuridae; genus Callospermophilus; species Callospermophilus lateralis. The sequence continues at coordinate 1,276,079 of NW_027513355.1, read as the reverse complement.
AATGATCTCAAATATCATTCCTATTGGTGACTACATATTTGTTTCTTCCTAAGATTATATATTCAAACTCAACCCTGTTAAAAACGTCTTATCCTATTACTCACTTTGTACTTTCCCTGATTTCCTAATGTCTCTATTGATATCTGCTTTCCTACACATTTTCCCCAGTTCATCACTGTGACTGACTCTTCACATACGCTGACATTTGCCTTCACTCTCTAACCAAAACCCTATATCTAAATAACTTTTGGAACTATCCCTTTTTGTCTGGAGGATCTCTTCCTCATTCATTCATCCAAGGTACAAGGTCCTATGCCATTGTATAACGATTTATTTGAGACAACTTTGCGGAAATAATTCAAAGCTAAGTATCCCAATCAAGGGCCCAGTGTTCATCTGGGTTTCAAATCTTTCCTAGATTTCTGTATTCATACTTATATTACACCTATATATGCTTGTAAATATCGGAGGTCCCCAATACCATTATTCATCTCGCAGAATGATTCCTAACCCAAATTGAACATGTTATTAACCCTAACCATGCACTGTTCCCTCAATTTAACTTTACAAAGACCAGGGACAGAGTTGGTGTTATAATACAGGTAGGTAGGGGATCTTCCACCTGTTGAGAACTTCAAGTTCCATGCAGAAATAAACCCTGAAGAAGATGTAGGCAGCTATGAAGGACCTGAGAGAGCAACAGTAATCTTCCTTGGTAAAATACCTGGTCAGGATGAAGCGATGTGTCTGAATAAGCCTCTCTTTTCTTAAAGTAGAGAAGATGGACCAAACCAGGTCTGTGTGGAGAGCTGTTAACATGTGCCTATGGTTGATATACCATTCTATCTTGTGAATGTGACACAGGAAGTAGGGGAAGCCTCTCTGTCGTGGGACCCTTGGAAGCAAATGTTAGGATAAAGTGGTTACCAAGGTAGTGACCTCATTCAGTTCCTGAAGGAAGTGACCTACCTCACTTCCTTGGTGATGGAACTCTCTGAACTTGGGATCCAGGAAGCCAGGCACTCAGAGCCAGTCCCAGTCCCAGTCCCAGTGGGTTCACTTGTTTGGATTTACCAAGGACAGAGTCAGTCTTTTTGGTACATACTGATGTGTGGATGGCTAAATGCCAGGAAAGCTCTGAAGAGGGGCCTTTCCTGAGAAAGCAGGTAGTGACTCACTGATTGATGCTGAAAACTTTACAGAGTTGGTAAAGGAGACCTGATCTGAGACAGGACAGTCCATTTCGAGGGAGCAGAGTAAGGCCCATCAGTCTGAGGACACTCTGGATAGTCACAGACCTACTTGGGGGAAGGAGGTGCCTTTGTGGGTGTGGGTGTGAATTTGTGTTTTTTTATCATGTTCTGAGAATAGGTAGGAAAGGCAGTATGTTTGGTTTGGAGTGGACTGTTTTTAGTAAGTCATTTGACAAGGCGAGTGTTTTTAGGTCTGTGTATCCCACTGTTTTCGTGGTTGTAGACAACACCTACTTCTTTCCTTAGTTCCTGTTTTCTTCCTGAATTCTGGCCACTCTCCAGAATAGGCTCATGTTTTTTTGTTCAAGATATGGACCTCCGTCGAGTTCTGTGACATGGCCATGTACTGGATAGATGAAGGGAATTGGGAGCATCTCTGAAAACTCGGATATCAGTGTGACCAGTAAAATCTCAGTAGAGAAACCCTGCTTTGTGCCTTTTGCTTACCTACTGTTCTGTTGACCTGAATGTCAGGAAGGTCTTTTCCTCAGGCCACCAGTTTGTGAAGCCTGAAGAAAAGTGCTTTCAATTGGAAATGAATGAGCATCACCTGTGGCTCTTTGCTTAATTGCTTTGGAAAGGGATGTGTCTGAATCATCCTTTCGGCTCTGAGAGAGGCTGTGGCTTTGATTATCAGCACCTGATGGATCTAAAGAAAGATCCCATGTGTGCATCCAAAACCAAAATGGCAAAAAGATCAGTCATTGTGGATGAAGTCTCTTGCTTCCTCTGTTAGGTTCCTGACCTCCATTAAGTAAGTATAGGGATCCTTTGAGACAAATGAGTTCTTCAAAGCCCTGCAGCAGTGCTTGGGTTCTCACATGACTCCAAATCACATAAAGAATCTATACCTCACAGTCAGTAGGCTTCAAAATGAAGAAACAGAGCAGTATTACTGGCAGGCCTATTTGATCAATCCTGGTTTACAGGAAGGGTGTCCAGGAAACCCTGACTTTAGGAAAATGAGGGGCAAGGGAACTTATTTTGGACACTGTCTTGGGCTGCGCCCCTTATGGAAACCTCCAGCCAGAGGTTATGATGAATGTCTACATGGAAGAATATGAGGGCCATGTGGGAGTATTTTGGTTTTAATTGAACATATTGTTAACCCTAACCATACACTGTTCCCTCAATCTAAGTGTTCAGAAAAGCAGGGAAAGATTTGGTCTTACAATACAGGAATGCAGGGGATCTTCCACCTGCTGAAAACTTCAAAGTTCCATGCAGAAATGAACCCTGGAGAAGATGTAGGCAGCTATGAAGGATCTGAGAGAGCAAAAGGCATCTTCCATGGCAAACAGCCTGGTCAGGATGAAGGGTTGTGTCTGAATCAGATTCTCTCTTCTTAATGTAGAGGAGAGGCCTGTGTGGAGAGCTGTTCAGAGGTGACTATTGTTTCTTTACCATTCTAACTTGTGAAAGTGTCACAGGAAGTAGGGACATCCTCCATGTTATGAGACCTTAGGAAGCAAATGTTAGGACAAGTTGGTTGCCAAGGCAGTGACCTCACTCAGTTACTAAAGGAAGTGACCTCACCTCACATCCTTGTTGATGGAACTCTCCAAATTTGGGTTCCAGGAATCTAGGCACCCAGGCCCAGTCCCAGCACCAGTTCCAGTGTTCTTACTTGTTTGGATTTTCCAAGGACAGAGTCAGTCTTTTGTGGTACCTACTTATGTGAGAATGGCCAAATTCCAGAAAAATTCTGAAGAGGGGCCCTTCCGGAGAAAACAGATAGAGGCTCACTGCTGGCTCCTGACAACTTCACAGAGTTGACCAAGGAGTCCAGATCTGAGACACGACAGACCATTTCTGGGGAACATAGTATGGCCCTCCAGTCAGAGGACACTCTGGATAGTTCCAGACCCACTTGGGAGAAGGAGGTGCCTTTGTGGTTGTGGGTGTGGGTTTGTGGTTTTTTCTTTTGTTCTGAGAATAGTTAGGAAAGGGGGTGTGTTTGGTTTGGAGTGGACTGTTTCTAGTTAGTCCTTTGACAAGGCGAGTGTTTTTAGGTCTGTGTATCCCACTGTTTTCGTGGTTGTAGACATTAGAAAAGATAATGCCTCAATGGGTGTATCCTCTCAAGGAGAAAACTTCCCAGCATTCATCCGGCACAATTTATAAATGGAGTGTGGCTTGCCTTATCAATGGGCAACACCAACTATCTTCCTACGTTCCTGTTTTCTTCCTGAATTCTGGCCACTCTCCAGAATAGGCTCATGATTTTGTGTCAAATATATGTACCACTTCCAAGCTCTGTGACATGGCCATGTACTGGTAGCTAAAGGGAATGGCAAGCATCTCAGAAAACTCAGATATCAGTGTAGCCAGTAAAGTCTCTGTGGAGAAACCCTGCTTTGGGCCTTTTGATTACCTATTGTTATGTTGCCCTGAATATCAGGAAAGTCTTTGTCTCAGGCCACCCCTTTGTGAAGCCTGAAGAAAACAGTTTTCACATGGAAATGAATGGGCATTACCTTTGAGTTTACAATAAAACCTTCACAGATTTGGCTCTCATTAAGTTAAAAATACTTTTAGATTGTATCTCAGTGTAAAAAGTAACATGGAACTGTACATATCTTATTGATAACAAGTCCAATTATAGAACACAAATGATATACATAAATCTCCAACACTCCAACATGTTTTTCTTTTAAGCCTAGAATTACCATACAACCTTAGAACACCAGCTTGATACAATGGTCTTTGCAAGCTTCTACCTTACAGACTTGTATACCTGGAAGATATGAACACATTAACACCACAATTACATTGATGTTTTTGTATTAAACAAGTTTAGATTTTAAAGAAATAACATGGCACAATTTTATAAAAACAGTACTTGTTTTACCAGCTGTTTAATTTTTTAAGATTACTTGCTCAAAACTTACACATATAACCAAGTTACACACACCTTTTTTTATTATTTACTTAAACCCTTTTAATTACTTAATCATATAGACTCTCTTATCCAGAAACACGTTTTTCCTCTATTATATCTATATCTAGAACCTTTTAGTTTCTCTTTTCCATCTACTAACCTCTTTCTGTTCACATTTCAATACAATGCTTTTCAATTTCTGAATTTAAGCAGATTATTTTATAGACATCTACATTTTATTAGGGCCTTTTTGAAAACCTAGAAAACTTATTGGCCTAATTTTAAAGACATCTTTATTTTTATCTGTTTACCCAATTTGAATTAAAACATATGAATCACGTGAATCAAAGACATTTGGATACATTTTTAAATTTTTCATGAGCGCTCCTCATCTGTCAATTGTCATATCCCTGCATGATATATGGACATACACACATACAGACATACCAACATACAACACGTAACACAAATGTAACACATAACACAATAGTAAAGGCCTTGTAGCTTTTTTCAGGTGAAATCTCCATTGCAATGCTGAAAACTCCAGAGTCGATCAAAAATAGAACTGATCAGAAAACATTAACCCATCAGCAGAATCAAGATCATGAGCTCAAAAAAAAAATTACAGAATCTAAGAAAAGCAAGAGTCCTAAAAATGATGACTGGCCAGTAATTAGTAAATACCATATTATATACTTTTTTGGTTAGGTCTAGTTTGAGTTCAGGTAAAAAGACACATTTACTCTTTTTATCTGTCTCCTGCTGAGTGCTGCAGGCTTCTTTTATTTGCATATCAAAGTAAGTCCTGGCTGAGGTCTGGAAAACTGGAAAGACTGGAATTCTGAGAAGAAACCTCACGCCTAAGGCATTTATCTATAAGTCATAATTTCCAGGTTTGGATGTTGAAAATTTTGATGCAAGTTTAAGATGTAATTCTCAAAATTTTATTTCTTTAGATTTTTCTACACTAGAAAAACTTGCTCACACAAAACTGAAAATAGGATCATTTTTTGATAATATTAATGCCACCATCAGAAGAAGTTTCTATAGGATCATTAAGCCCCTTTCTTTGTTATGAAGTTTCTAATAGTATTAAGTTAAATTAAATTGGCTGAAAAATTTTTAAAAAGAACCACATGCTACCATGTGTATCCGAAATTAAGCTTTAAAAATTTCCAAGACTGTTGCTAATTAATGTCATTTCAATAAGCCAGACCAACGTTTTAATTTAGTACCATTTTTTAAAATCTTACACACTGATGGGAATAGATACCATATCATAATTTATTATCTCTTCCCAAGTTAATGCACTGATATATCTAGTGAAATTTTTTCAGGCTGTCTAGTTCAAAATTAAAACTCTTTATTTTTTTTTTACCCTAAGTATTTAAGTTTCCTAGCATGAACTACCTGAAATCAAACTAAACAATTGTTTAAACCCAACTTTTAAGTGTAAGATAGTGCAATGCTTTAGAAACCCATTTAGATACCAGATGGTTAAAATAAAAAAAATCATTTCTAGATACACATTCACCCTAGATCATCCCCAAGAAACAATCTATAATATCAACATATTAATGCATTCATTGTCCCTTTTGTTAAGTAAACAGAGGTGGAGAAATCCTTAAAGTGCACGTAAGGAATAAGGGAGTTCCCCACAGCAAAATGGATCTGGCAGCTGCTGGGAGTCCCTTAGCCTCACCATTTACTTACAGGATTAGTTCCTCTGGTTTGCTTTGACCCCAGGCACCAGGCATATTCTATGTCTCCCAACTTTGCAGTAGTCAGCTCCCAAAAATTTCATTCTCTGCTTCAGTTGTTTTGAGTGCTAGGCTTCCCCAAGAGGGCAGAGTGGGGTTTATTTAAAGTCCCCTCTGGGGTGTCAAAATTTATGACTGAAGGCTTGGTTCCCATCCCAAAGCCAATTAATGCCAATTTAATAATGAGAACAGGGTTTTGAGAAAAGTTTAAGCGAGATATCAAAGTTCTTAGACCCCAGACATTTCCCTCTGCAGTGGGCATGCTCAATCCAACTATGGGAAGAAAAGAAATCACTGCTTCCGTAATGTTGCTTAACAAAGGGGAGTAAAGTTTATCAAAGTTCTTTAAAGCACAGCTAAGAGAGGTGAAAAGGTGAGAACAGAAAAACTGGCGGTTCTATTGACTTTTGGTCCCTCACAGGAGAAGCATTAGTTTAAAATTTAGCTAAAGTAACTTCCACATATGTAATGCAGGTTGGAACTCGGGACTCTGCATCGGACCAAACAATGCCATCACATTTAACAGAAACACAGATAAAATGACACACAAAGACCATCATGCAGCTCCCGTTTGTTCACAACCCCAAGATCTACAATCTTGTGACTCAGAGAGAATGGAGGGAAGAGGGGGAGGAGTAGAAGGTTTGAGTGATAGGATCCTGGGTGAAGGGGTCGGATTGGAGGCAGGGACCAGGAATGGCTTCAAGGAAAGAGGCATGGAATGGCTTTGTCCCATAATGAGAGTTTCTCAAACAGAGACAAGGACAATACAAACGTGACACAAACATGTACACACAGTTAACATTTAACACGAGTTCAGAAGTAAAGATTAGAACCTAGTAACTGTCAAAACCTGATGGGTTAGACCACAAAGACAGACAGTGAATTCAACCTGAGAGAAAAAAGTAGTCAGCAAGATATGATGGGTTGCCAGCAGAGTCACCTAATGTGGGCTCATTCGTCCCTCCTCACCTAATGAGAGCACATCCGTCACTCCCCGAGTCCTCCAAGGCATCCCTTGCAAGGACATGGCCTGTGGCTTTAGGACACGTTTGTCCACCACTGACAGGGGGAACTTACATTCTCCGCTGGAAGCCACTCTGCCAACCCAAACCAAAAACGGAAAAATGGAACCTGAACAAAAAGCTCTGAGTTATCACAAGGAAAAATGAAAAGAAGCGCCTTACTTACCTCCAGAGGGGTCTGTTGGTGTGTCCTTGTCCTATGCTGCGTGATTCCTGGCCAACGCACCAAATGTAAGGGTCCGGTGAACGTCGGAGGAAGAGACCACCAAGAGAACGCGGCTCATGCAACAGAAAAAGGCGTTCATTGAGGATCCAATCCAGCATGCTGGGGCTACGTGCTCACTCAAGAAGGGAGAGCAGCCCAGAGCCCCGAGCAGGGGTTGAGCAGTGCTTAAGTACACTTTTTGGGGAGGGCGGGACTTTACATATATCACAGTCTCCTTTAAGAAATCAACATACACCGCAGAAAAATCAAACAACAATTCCTAAACATGATTAGTTTATTCATTGGCAGGAACAGGTCAGGCGGGAGTGATAGGTGAGTTCTAAAGCGAGGTACACATTCAAACAGATTGGTTTAGGCCTTGCGATGCCTATGTGCCAGGCCACACAGGGTCCTAGGTTATTAAACAACCAGGCGGTCAGGGGGAATATTTACTGGGCAGTCTGGAATTGTACTACAAGCTACAGGAATTTTAGGTTTTGCATGTAGCATAGGAACTTAACAATACCTGGTCCTTTACATTTTAACTCAGGCCTTGCAGCTTAGAAACTTTACAAAACCCGGTCTTTTACACTTCAACTTTTACACTTTAATTTCAATTTATTTTACCCTTTCAGATCACTCCTGGTGCACAAGAAGGGTGTCCAAGCCACCCTGAATTTAGGCAAATGAGTGGCAAGGGAGCTTATTTGGGACACTGTCTTGGGCTGTGCCCCTCATGGAAACCTCCAGCCAGATGTTATGATGAGTGCCTTTATAGAAGAAGAGGAGGGCCATGTGAGAGTGTTTTGGTATTAATTGTGGTCATTTGTGTGACGGTTGGAAGAGATGACTGGGTCCACCTGGGCTTGAATTCTTGCGTGATTCCCCTTAGAGACTGACTTCTGGAACTGAACTCAAAGAAGTATTGCCATGAATTGTGGTGATATTTTAAGAGGTCAAGCATGAGAGTCGCCCTTGGAAACTAAGACCAAGGCCGAGGGTGGCTTTCCACAGAGCACTGGGAATTTCAGCAAAGATATCCCATGATTTTATTCTTAAAGACTTGGTAGCCATAGTTGAGAGTCAAAACACACATGGACCTCACATTGTAGACCTCAATGGGCCTGGCTATATCTAACCTTTTGGTCACTCTTTGGGAAGCCTTGCCTATGAGAGTTCTCCAGAGTTTCATTGAAATGAGCTTCCTCAACATTTAATGGTTCTTGAAACCCACAGTGCATACAAACACAATAGAAATACAAGCAGTTCAGAAGAGGCATGGTGTATAGTTGGACTTGCCTTTTGCATTATGTAGGGTAGGTGTTATAAATCTAGTTAATTTTTAATTGAAATAGTTCTCCTTGTGTTTTTAAAGTTAATAAATATGTGAATTCCTGTATCCTTTTCTCTGTAGCCTATTCATCACATGTATTTTTATATAAACATATTGAATCCTACCTGGTATCACATATACATTCTTGTGAGGTGGCTGACATGGCAGATACAAATTATGACAAGAGATCACTCCTCCTAAACGCTATTGGATCATAAAATTCAGCCTAAGGGTAACCTTTCTAGTTGAACAACATTATTCATAAATCCATGTTCAGTAAAATTAATATTTTTGGATCTGTGGACGATATATATTTCATCATGAATTTCAATTGGCATATATATTGCCACTTTATAATGTCTGTGTGTGTTTTGCTCTTTGCTTAATTGCTTTGGAAAGAGATGTGTCTGAATCAGCCTCTTGGCCCTGTGTGAGGCTGTGGCTTAGATTCTCAGCACCTGATGGATCTAAAGAAAGATCCCATGGGTGCATCCAAAACCAAAATGGCCAAAAGAGCAGTTATTGTGGATGAAGACTCTCACCTTCCTCTCTAATGGCCCTGACATCCATCAAGTGAAAATAGGGATCCTTTGGGTCAAATGAGTTCTTTAAAGCCCTGCAGAGTTTAGCCCATAGGTGCTTGGGTTTTCACATGAATCCAATTTACATAAAGAATCTAAACCCCACAGTCATTTGGCCTCAAATTGAAGAAGATAAGGGGCATGTGGGAGCATTTTGTTTTGAATTGTGGTAATTTGTTTGGCGCTTGGAACAGATGACTGGGTCCACCTGGGCTTGAACTCTGGTATGATTCTCCTTAGAGACTGAATTCTAGAAGTGACATCAGAGAAGTATTGTCATGAATTGTGTTTGGATTTTACTAGGCCATGCAACCTAGATCTCAGGTATTAATTGTGGTGCAGGGAGATCTAGGTGCAGGGTGGCTTTGCCCAGAGCACTGGGAATCTCAGCCTGGATATCACATGATTTTATTCTGAAATTCTTTAAAGCCACAGTTGAGAGTCAAAACACACATGGACCTCACATTGTAGACCTCAATAGGCCTGACTTCATGTGACCTTTTGGCCACTCTTTGGGAAGACTTGCCTGTGAGTGTTCTCAAGATCTTTCATTGAAATGAGCTTCTTCAACATTTAATGGTTCCTGAATGAATTGAAACCCACAGAGCCTCCAACTTTATCCTCAAAAAATGACTTGATAAATACCATGAGACTTTTGAAATTCCCATAACCAGGTGGCACTGAAAAACTTTTGGATGTCCTGTTGCTGATCATGAGTGTATCTCACAGTGCCTTGACTGACTGGGTTTCATGAAAATTGTGTAGAACAGTGATGCCAGTATGTTGGAGCCTGTTCATTAGTGGGACTAGAGCATAGGTGTGAAGGTGTGTGATAAAACATGTGTGTTGGGGCATGTGGATCTGCCATTGGCTTCCAATTGCCTTGTGACTGACAGGGTACAGCCAGCAGACCCTTATATGTAAAGGCATCTTGTTATATGGATAGGTTTCTGGGCAATGTTCAGAATCAGGTTGCTATGGACAAAGGGGCAACCTATGTGGGACAGAATCCTGGTTGGTGCATTCTCATGCAGACTGTGTCCCTCCACACGTGACAGAACTCCCTCCAGCACTGTGTCCCAGTTGAACTCCTTGTATTTCATGAAGCAAATACCAAACTCCCAGTGCACCAAGGAGTAACACCACGAAAATTGGAGCATGACCAAATGGCTTCACAGTCAACCCGGGGAGACACTTACACCCCAGTGGCCATAGTTTAACTACAAAAAGAGTATTCAGCACTGCTGCCTCATTTTCATTGGAAAATTAGAAACAATGTCCTTCAGGTCACATATTTGCACACCCAGATTTGATGGTCACACAACAAAGGAAGCTAAAGCTCCTGACAACAACATGTATTTTAAGAGCCCAACCTCAGAGAGTTTCTCAAGAAGTCTTTACAAAAGCAGAGCTCAATGTTTGTGGAGTGTTTACCCTGTCCCTTACTTTTGGAAACTCCTCTACCACCTACAAGTTTGTGAACTCCTGAGCATTTTTTATTCCTGATATGTATTTACAGATTTTCTAACTTTTCTCCTCTAATTGTATCTTACTTGGAACTAAGGTAATGTCAAGGCAATCTTCTGGATGAGAGTGTGAACATTTTTGTGTAGCACATATTTGCATACCAATTAGAGTCATTTTCCATATTTCCATTCGAAATACTGAATCCTTGACACTAACGCATACCCTAATAGACTCTGACTACTACTCCTAATATGATGGAGAAAAATAACACAAACAGAATAGGAATACAAGCAGTTCAGAGGAATCATAGTGTATAGTTGGACTTGTTTTTTGCATGATTAATTGTAGGTGTTATAAATCTAGTCAATTTTTAATTGAAATAGTTCTCCATGTGTTTTTAATGTTAACAAATATGTGAATACCTATCTCCCTTTCTCTGTAGCCTATTCAGCACATGTATTTTCAAATGCACATATAGAACACTACCTTGTATCACACCTACATTTTGTGAGGTGGCTAATTTGGCAAATACAATTTGTGAGAAGTGATCACTCCTGTTAAACTCTGTTGGAACTGAAAATTTAACCTAGAGGTGTGTTTCCTAGAAGAACAACATTATACATAAATACATGTTCTAAAAGAAATAATTTTGCATCTGTGGAGGATATATATTTCATGATAAATTTAATTGCTAATTTATTGTCTGTGTGTGTTTTTTTGTATATATATATATATATATATATATATATATATACACTCTCCAGATTTTTCAAAATATGAAATATATGTGTCTTATATACACTCCCTAAATTCATTCATGTTCATGTATATGGATTTATAATCAACTTTTCACAAGATCATTCTCAGAAATATTCATCCACCTGAAATACATATTGTTTCCAGTACTGAAAACTAACTTCAGTTAATGTTGCATACAAATACTAATAATTCTACAGTAACTGACCCAGTTTAACATCAATGCAAGTACATTCCTATGTGACATGATGTGTATTTTGAAATTCATTTTAATTCAACACTGGTACATTACTATTTCTTCAATTTATGCACATCATAGGATATATATTTCATCCACAAGTTAGCAAACTTATAGGCATTTGTTTCACTTTCAATCACTTCCTGCTTCAGAACACATGGATTCTTCCAGGTTTCTTGACTGGTCTTATAATGAGACTTCTTTCGAAATATATTATTTTTGATTTTTTTTATCACTTTTGAAGCAAAACTGACACTCACTTCATGATAAACCATAACTATAATATCACCACTAGATGTATAACTGGTTGGAATGAATGATTTTATAACAATATAGTATTTTTTATATATTCTCTTATATCAGTTTATTCCATTATTTAAAGTGGAACCAGTTATATTATTTATTCACTATATTGTCTATTCATGCATTATCTCTATATTCATAGACACAGGGTACACCTCTTAGTACCCCCAATACTAATTTATTAGTCTTCTAAATATTGCTCCCAGAAATGGTGGAAGAAATACTCATGTCACCTGATCTACATATGCATGTTATCATAGTAATATTCTGGAAACAAAATGCAAAAGTCACACGTATGATTGTACCAAAGCCTAAATGGAAACTGAACATGGATTACTAAAAACATCCATATCCAGGTTGCCTAATGCTCTCAAATGTCAATCCTATTGGTGACCACATTTTTGTTTCTTCCTAAGATTATATATTCAACCTCAAAACTATTGGAAATGTCTAGTTTTTTCACTCACTTTATACTTTGCCTGATTTCCTAATGTCTCTATTGATATCTACTTTCCTACATATTTTTTCCAGTTCAACATTGTGACTGACCCTTCACATGTGCTGACATTGACATTCACTCTCTAACCGAAACCCTATTGCTAATGAACTTTGGTCCAAATCCTATACTCTATCTTCTTCTGAAACATACTGACTATCTTCCTGATCCTATCGACTATCCCTTTTTGAGTGGATGTACTCTACTACATTCAATCATCTGAGGTACAAGGTCCTATGCCATTGTATATCGATTTTTCTGAAACATGTATGCAGAACATAATTCAAAGCTACGTGTCCCAATCTATTGCCAAATGCACTTCTGAGCTTCAAATCTTACCTAGATTTCTGTTTTCATACTTATATTTAACCACTATATTTCTATATATTGCAGGTTCCCAATAACCTTATTCATCCCGCAGAATGATTCCTAACCCAAATCGAACGTGTTATTAACCCTAACCATACACTGTTGCCTCAATCTAACATTACAAAAGAGCAGGGACAGGGCTATTCTTTCAATTAGGGATGTAGGTTATCTTCCAACTGCTGAGAACCTCAAAGTTTGATGCAGAAATGATCCCTGGAGAAGATGTAGGCAGCTATGAAGGACCTGCATGAGCAAAAGCCATCTTCCATGGCAAACAACCTGGACAGGATGAAGGGATGTGTATGCATCAGACTCTCTCTTCTTAATGTAGAGAAGATGAACCTAACCAGGCCTGCGTGTAGAGCTGTTCCATGGTGTCTATTTTGATATACCATTCTAACTAGTCAAATTGTCACAGGAAGTAGGGGCACCCTCCAACTCATGGAACCATTGGAAGCAAGTCTTAGGACAAAGTTGTTGCCAAGGCAGTGACCTCATTCAGTTGCAAAGAAAGTGACATACCTCATTTCCTTGGTGATGGAACTCTCTGAAATTGGGATGCAAGAAGCCAGGCACCAAGAGCCAGTCCCAGTCCCAGTCCCAGTGGGCTCACTTGTTTGGATTTACCAAGTACAGAGTCAGGCCTTCTTGGTACCTACTGATGTGAGGATGGCCAAATGCCAGTAGAGCTCTGAAGAGGGGCCTTTCTTGAGACAGCAGGTTGTGGCTAACAGCAGGCTCCTCGCAGAATAACAGAGTTGGCCAAGGAGACAAGATCTGAGACCAGACAGGCCATTTCGAGTGGAACATAGTATGGCCCACCAGTCAGAGGACACTCCAGATAGTTAAAGACCTATTTTTGGGAAGGAGGTGCCTTTTTGGTTGTGGGTGTGAGTTTGCGGTTTTGTTTCATGTTCTGAGAATAGGTAGGAAAGGTGGTTGGTTTGGTTTGGAGTCGACTGTTTCTAGTAAGTCTTTAGACAAGGCGAGTGTTTCTATGTCTGTGTAGCCACTGTGTCCGTGGTTTTAGACATTAGAAACGAGAATGCATCAATGGAGGTGTCCTGTATAGTAGAAAGCTTCACAGCATTCATCCTGCACAATTGATTAATGGACTGTTGCTTGCCTTATGGATGGGAAACACCTACTAACTTCCTAAGTTGCTGTTTTCTTCCTGAATTCTGGCTACTCTCCAGAATAGTATCATGGTTTATTGTCCAAGATATGTACCACCTCCAAACTCTGTGACATGGCCATGTCCTTGATAGCTGAAGGGAATGGGAACGTCTCAGAAAACTCAGATATCAGTGTGACCAGTAAAGTCTCAGTGGAGAAACCCTGCTTGGCTCCATTTGCTTATCTATGTTTCTGTTGCCTTGAATGTCAGGAAGGTCTTTGCCTCAGGCCACCCCTTTGTGAAGCGTGAAGAAACAGTTTTCAAATGGAAATAAATGGGCATCACCTGTGGCTCTTTGCTTAATTGCTCTGGAAAGGGATGTGTCTTAGTCAGACACTAGGCCCTGTTTGAGGCTGTGGCTAAGATTCTCAGCTCCTGAGAGATCTAAAGAAGATCCCATGTGTGCATCCAAAACCAAAATGGCAAAAAATCTGTCATTGTGGATGAAGTCTCTTGCCTTCTTCTGTTTGGTTCCTGACCTCCATCAAGTGAGAATAGGGATCCTTTGGATCAAATGAGTTCTTCAAAGTCCTGCAGAACTGCTTGGGTTGTCTCATGATGCCAAATCACATAAAGAATCTATACCTGACAGTAAGTAGGCCTCAAATTGGAGAAGCAGAGCAGTATTTATGGCAGGCCAAGAGCAGTTGTGTGCAGGTGTGTGACAATACATCTGTGGTGGGGTCATGTGGATCTTACATTGGCTTCCAAATGGCTTGTGACTGACATGGTGCAGCTAGCAGAACTTTGTATGTAAAGGCATCATGTTACATGGAGAGTTTTCAGGGCAATGTTCAGAATCAAGTTCCTATGGTAAAGGGGGCAAACAATGGGGGATAGAAGCCTGGTTGGTGCATTCTCCTGCAGACCCTGACACACCATACGTTACAGGACTCCCTCCAGCATTGTGTCCCAGTTTAACTCCTTGTATGTCATGAACCAAATACAAAATACCCACTGCAGGAGCAAGAAACACCACGAAAAGTGGAGGATGACCAAATGATTTCAAAGTCCAGACGGGGAGACACTTATCCCCCATTGGCCACAGTTTAGTTACAAAGAGTGAATTCAGCACTGCTGCCTCATGTTCATTGGACAATAAGAATTCATGTCCTCCAGGTCACAAAAATGCAGACCCAAGTTTGATGGTCTCACTACAAAGGAAGCTAAAGCTTCTGAAAACAACATATATTTCAAGTACCCAACCTCATTGTCAGTATCTCCAGAAGTGTTTAGGCCAGCAGAGATCCATGTTTGTGGAGTTTTACCCTGTCCCTAAGGTTTGGAAACGTCTCTTCCACCTCAAAGGTTGTGAACTACTGAGCATTTTCCATTCTACGTATGTATTCACAGATTTTCTAACTCTTCTCCTCTAATTGTTTCTTACATGGAGCGTGGTTATTTCAAGCCATTGTTCTGAATGAAACTGGGAATTTTTTGTGTGTAGCACGTATTTGCATACACATTGGATTCATTTTCCAATTTTCCATTCGAAATACTGAATCCCTGACACGAACCCATACCCTACTAGACTCTGACTACTAATTCTAATATCATGCAGAAAAGTAACACAAACAGAATTGAAATACAAGCAGTTCAGAGGAGGCATGGTGTATAATTGATCTTGCCTTTTGCATGATAAATGTCAGGTGTTATAAATCCAGTCTATTTTTAATTGAAATAGATCTCCATGTGTTTTTAAAGTTAACAAATATGTGAATTCCTGTCTCCCTTTGTCTGTAGCCTATTCAGCACATGTATTTTTATATGCACATATCAAATCCTACCTGGTGTCACACCTACATTCTTGTGAGGTGACTGACTTGGGAGATACAATTTGTGAGAAGACATCACTCCTCCTAAACGCTGTTGGAACTGATAATTCAAATAATGGGTGAGCTTCCTAGTAGAAAAACATTATACATAAATCCCTGTTAAGAAAATTGAATATTTTTGGATCTGTGATTGATGTATATTTCATAGTGAATTTAGATTTGCATATATGTTGCTACATTTTAATATCTGTATGTGTCTGTGTGTGTGTACACACACACACACACACACACACACACACTCTCTCCAGATTTTTCAAAATATGAAATATATGTATCTTATTTACACTCCCTAAATTCATTTATGTTCAAGTATGTGGATTTATAATCAACTTTTCACAAGATTTTTCTCAGAAATATTTATCCACCTGAAATACATATTTGTTTCCTAGTACTGAAAACTAACTTCAGTGAATGGTACATACAAATCCTGTTGATAGCCACAGCCAAGGGTCTCCAGTAAATACCATATGTACTACTGCACAACCTAAGGCAGGCATGGTCCCTAAGCCACATGCTCGTTGTTTAAACAGAGAGGGGGAGATGTTGAGAGCCACAGCCAAAGGGGCCCCAGGAAACCTCCAGCTGCCAGCAAACTTCCAGCTGCCGGCTGATGATTGGCTCCACAGCGGCCCCAGCAACATCTAGCTGATTGGCTCCTCTGTGGTGATGCTCAATGGGATGTTTCCCTGCCCTTTCAGACAACGGAGCTGCTCATTGGTGGACCTTTTTGGCTCCGCCCATGTGACCCAGCCAATTGGCCTCAAAAGGAGGAGGCTTGTGGTTGAGGGAGAGGCTTGTGGGAAGACTGTGGTGGCAGTTGGGCTCTGAGGGTTTTTCCTGAGAAGCTGTTTTGTTTGGCTTGTGTGGTTCTAAAAATAAAGTTTGTTTCTTTTGACAATTGGCTCCTGAATTGTGCCCAGCCAGACTGATGATAATCATGTAAAATGTTGATTTTAAATCGCATACATGAACTTGAATGAATTTAGGGAGTGTATAATAAGACACATATATTTCATATTTTGGAAAATCTGGAAAATCTGGTATATATATATATATATATATATATATATATACACACACACACACACAACAATAAAATGTAGCAATATATATGCCAATCGAAATTTATCATGAAATATATATCATCCACATATCTAAAAATATTCATTTTACTGAACATGGATTTATGTATGATGTTGTTCACTAGGAAGCTCACCCATAGTTTGAATTTTCAGTTCCATCAGTATTTAGGGGAAGTGATCTATTCTCATAATTTGTATATTCCAAAGTTAGTGAGATCACAAGAATTTACGTGTGTTACCAGGTAGGAGTCTATATATGCATAAAAATATACATGTTCTAAAGAGGCTACAGAGAAAAGGAGACAGGAATTTACATATGTGTTAACTTTGAAAACTCATGGAGAAATATTACAATGAAAAGTTGACTAGATTTATAACACATATCCTTGATAAAGGAAAAGGAAAATCCAAGTATACACCATGCCTCCTACAAAAGGCCTGTATTTCTATTCTGTTAGGTTTCTTTTTCTCCATCATTTTAGGATAGTAGTCATAGTCTAGTAGGGTATGGGTTAGTGTCAGAAATTCAGTATTGCAAATGGAAAATAGGATAATGTATCCAATGTGTATGCAAATATGTGCTACACAATAATCTTCCCACTCTCACCTAGAACAATGCCTTGACATTACCTTTGCCCCAAGTGAGACACAATTAGAGAAGAAGAGTTAGAAAATCTGTGAATACATATCTGGAATGGAAAATTCTCAGGAGTTCTCAACC
This sequence comes from Callospermophilus lateralis, assembly GCF_048772815.1. Taxonomy (NCBI): domain Eukaryota; kingdom Metazoa; phylum Chordata; class Mammalia; order Rodentia; family Sciuridae; genus Callospermophilus; species Callospermophilus lateralis. Next base: position 1,258,597 of record NW_027513355.1, on the reverse strand, counting down.
TGGGAGCAGGTAGAGGAGTTTCCAGAAGTAAGGGATTGGGTAAACACTCCACAACCATGGAGCTCTGCTGGAAAAAAGACTTCTGGAGAATCTGCCTCTGAGGTGTGGCACTTGAAATATATATTGTTGTCAGGAGCTTTGTCTTCATTTGTAGTGAAACCATCAAAGCTGGGTCTGAATCTATGTGACTTGGAGAACATGGTTTCTTATTTTCCAATGAACCTGAGGCAGCAGTGCTGAATTCTCTCTTTGTAGGTAAACAGAGTCCAGTGGGCCAAAGTGTCTAACCATGTGGACTGTGAAGCCATTTAGTCATCCTCCAATTTTCATGGTGTTTCTTGGTGCTGAACTGGGAGTTTGGTATTTGCTTCAAGAAATACAAGGAGTTCAACTGGGACACAGTGTTGGAGGGAGTTCTGTGACATGTGCTGGGTCAGAGTCTCCAGGAGAACTCACTAACCCGGCTTCTATCCCACATAGCTTGCCCCCTTGACCATAGCAACCTGATTCTGAACATTTCCCTGAAACCTCTCCATATAACAAGATGCCTTTGCATATAAGGGTCTGCTGGGTGCACCATGTTAGCTAAAAGCCATTTGGAAGTCAATGGCAGATCCACATGGCACCACCATAAATATTTTATCACACACCTGCACACCACAACTCTGGGCCAACTACTCCGCAGTCTCCATCTAACCGGCATCTCTGTTCTACACCACTTTCATTATACCCAATCAATCAAGGCACTGTCTGGTACACTAATGATCAGCAACAGGACATCAAAGGTTCTCCAGTGCCACCTCATCATGCGAATTTCAAAAATTTTATGGTATTTATCTAGCCATTTTACAAGGATGAAGTTGGAGGCATTGTGGGTTTCAATTCTTTCAGGAATCATTCAATGTTGAGGAAGCTCATTTCAATGAAAGTTCTGGAGAACTCTCACAGGCAAGGCTTTCCAAAGAGTGGCCAAATAGTCACATGAAGCCAGGCCAATTGAGGTCTACAATGTGAGGTCCATGTGTGTTTTGACTCTCAACTATGTCTGGCAAGTATTTCAAAATAACATCATATGATATTCTGTCTGAGATTCCCAGTGCTCTGTGGAAAGCCACCCCGGGCCTAGATCTCAGTTTCAAAGGGCGAATTTCATGGGTGGCCGCCTAAAATCCCAACACAAATCATGGCAATACTTCTCTGAGGTCAGTTCCAGAACTCAGTCTCTAAGAGGAATCACACCAGAGTTCAAGCCCTGGTGGACCCAGTCATCTTTTCCTACTGCCACATAAATGACCACAATGAAAACCAAAACACTCCCAAATGGCCCTCATCTTCTTCCATATAGACACTCATCATAACCTCTGGCTTGACGTTTCCTTGAGGGGCACAGCCCAAGACAGTGTCCAAAATAATCTCCCTTTCCTCTCATTTGCCTAAAGTCAGGGTGGCCTGGACACCCATTCTGTGAACCATGAGTGATCAAATAACCCTGACTTTAATACTGCTCTGCTTCTCCAATTTGAGGCCTACTGTCTGTGGAGTATAGATTCTTGATGTGAATTGGAGTAATGAAAAAACCCAATAACCCATTGGCTACACTCTGCAGGGTTTTGAAGAACTCATTTGACCCAATAAATCCCTATTCTCATTTTATGGAGGTCAGGAACCTTACAGAGGAAAGTGAGAGACTTCATCCTCAATGACTGCTTTTTGGGCCACTTTGGTTTTTGATGTGCCTTCTGGAATGTTACATAATTTTTTTTTTTGGTTTTAGTGCCTTCTGGAATATTACATAATTTTTTTCTTTAGACATTATTGCCAGAGTTCCTATCTTCATCCCAGTGCAGGTGAAATCAAAGATAATACCAATCTACAGCTTCTGCAATAGCCATCCCTGTACTGCTTGCAGAACTTGCCTGGACACATTGTGAACTCACCTAAATGCGTTGTGAACTATCTGTTGGTGCAGCGACTTGTGGTAGTGTTGGGGTATATTTGCTGATGATGTCATCGGTGGTACAATTTTTCCAAAAGGAGCCATCAATTGGCTTGGTGTATCTTCCTCCCTTCTGCGTGTCATGATCGTCCAGCTAAAATTTGGGGGGCCAACAGAGGTGAGGCAAAGAACCTCACCCACCCCCGCTGGTACAAAGACCTCTCCACATGTGTGGCTCTATACTGGACGGGTAGTCAGTGACGGGTAAGATCCAATTGCAATGGTACCAACTTAAGGGGTAAAGACCATATGTACTATTGGACAACCTAAGGCAGGCACGGTCCCTAAGCCACATGCGTGTTGTTTAAACAGAGAGGCGAAGATGTTGAGAGCCACAGCCGAAGGGGCCCCAGCAAAATTCCTGCTGCCAGCAAACTTCCAGCTGCCGGCTGATGATTGGCTCACAGCGGCCCCAGCAACACCTAGCTGATTGGCTCCTCTGCGGTGATGCTCAATGGGCTGTTTCCCTGCCCTTTCAGACCACAAAACTGCTCATTGGGGGACTTTTTTTGACTCCGCCCACATGACCCAGCCAATCGCCCTCAAGAGCAGGAGTATTGTGGGAGGCGGAGAGAGGCTCCTGTGGGAGGGAGAGGTTTTGGGAAGCCAGTGGTGGCAGTTGGGGCTCTGAAGGTTTTTTCCTGAGAGGCTGTTTTGTTTGGCATGTGTGGTTCTAAAAATAAAGTTAGTTTCTTTTGACAAGTGGCTGCTGATTGTGCCCAGCAAGACTGCGGCATTATCCTAATATTTCTACAATAACTGACCCAGTTTAACATCAATGCAAGTAGATTCCTGTGGGAGAGGACATGATGTGTATTTTGACGTTCATTTTTATGTAACAGTGGTACATTACTATTTCTTCAGTTTACGCACATCATAGTATATATATTTGATCCACAAGTTCACAAATTTATAGGCATTTGTTTCACTTTTAATCACTTTCTGCTTCAAAACACATGTATTCCTCCAGGTTTCTTGACTGGTCTTTTCATGAGACTTCTTTCCAAACACATTATTTCCGATTTCCATAATCACTTTTGAAGCAAAACTCACACATTCTTCATGAAAAACCATAATGCTGATATAACCATTATATATATTACTGGTTGGAATGAAGGATTGTATATCAATGTAAGATTTTCTGTATATTTTCAGATATCAATTCAATCCATTATTTAAAGTTAGAACCAGTTATAATATTTCTTTACAGTATGGTCTATTCATGCATTATCTCTATAATTATAGACACAGTGTACACCATTTTTACCTCCAAAAATAATTGATACGTCTTCAAAATATTGCTCTCAGAAATGGTGGAAGAAATACTCATGTCACCTGATCTACATATACATTTTACCACAGTAATATTCTGCACACAGAAAGAAGAGGTCAAACTTATGTTTGTACCAAAGCCTAAATGAAAAGTGAGCATGGATTACGGAAAACATCCATGTCCATATTGCCTAATGCTCTCAAAAGTTCATCCTATTGGTGACTACATGTTTGTTTCTTCCTAAGATTATATATTCAAACTCAACCCTGTTGAAAATGTATAATTCTATCACTCACTTTATACTTTGCCTGATATCCTAATGTCAATTGATATCTGCATTCCTACTTTTTTCCCCAGTTCATCCTTTTGACAGACTCTCCACATGTGCTGACAATTACATTCACTCTCTATCCGAAACCCTATTGCTAAAGATCTTTTCATCCAAATCTTATACTCACTCTTCTTTCAAAACCTACCAACAATCTTACTAATCCTACAAATTATTTCTTTTTGACTGGATGTTCTCTTCAACATTCAATCAACCAAGGTACAAGGAATTATGCCATTGTATATTGATTTATCTGAGACATCTGTGCAGAATATAATTCAAAGCTAAGAATCCCAGCCAAGGGTCCAATGCAATTCTGGGCTTCAAATATTACCTAGATGTCTGTTTTCATACTTATATTTCACTTATATTCTTATAAATATCGCACGTTCCCAATACCATAATTCATCCCGCAGAATGATTCCTAACCCAAATGGAACATGTTATTAACCCTGACCATACACTGTTCTCTCAATCTATCTTTACTGAAGAGCAGGGACAGAGTTGGTCTTTCAATACAGAAATTAGGGGATCTTCCACTTGCTGAGAACCTCCAAGGTCATTAAAGAAATGATCCCTGGATTAAATGTAGGCAGCTATGAATGACGTCAGAGAGCAAAAGTCATCTTCCATGACAAACAACCTGGTTAGCATGAAGGGATGGGTCTGAATCAACATTTCTTTTCTTAATGTATAGAAGATGGACCAAACCAGGTCTATCTGGAGAGCTTTTTTTGGGTGCCTATGGTTGATATACCATGCAAACTTGTGAAAGTTTTACTGGAAGAAGGGGCAGCCTCCAACTCATTGGACTTTGGAAGCAACTGTTAGGACAAATTGGTTGACAAGGCAGTAACCTAATTCAGTTCCTGAAGGAAGTGACCTACGTCACTTCCTTGGTGAAGGAATTCTCTGAATTTGGGATCCATGAAGACAGGTACCCAGAGCCAGTCTCAGTCCCAGTCCCAGTGGGCTCACTTGTTCAGTTTTACCAAGGACAGGGTCAGTCTTTCTTGGTACCTACCTATGTGAGGATGGCCAAAGGCCAGAAGAGCTCTGAAGAGGGACCTTTTCTGAGAAAGCAGGTAGTGGCTCACCGCTGGCTCCTGACAACTTCACAAAGTTGGCCAAAGAGACCAGACCTGAGTCAGGACAGGACATTTCGGGAGAACATTTTATGGCCCACCAGTCAGAGGACACTCTGGATAGTCACAGACCTACTTGGGGGAAGGAGGTGCCTTTGTGGGAGTGGTTGTGGTTTTGTGGTCTTGTCACATGTTCTGAGAATAGGTAGGAAATGTGGTTTGTTTGGTTTGGATTGGACTGTTTCTAGTAAGTCGTTTGACATGTAAGTGTTTCTATGTCTGTGTATCCCACTGTGTCTGTGGTTGTAGACATTAGAAAAGAGAATGAATTAATGGATGTGTCCTGTCTAGTAGAAAGCTTCCCAGCATTCATCCTGCCCAATTGATTAATGGACTGCGGCTTGCCTTCTGGATGGGCAAAACCTTCTATCTTCCTAAGATCCTGTTTTCTTCCTGAATTCTGGCCACTCTCCAGAATAGGCTCATGGTTTTGTGTCCAAGATATATACCACCTCCAAGCTCTGTGACATGGCCATGTACTTGATAGCTGAAGTGAATGTCAAGCATCTCAGAAAACTCAGATATCAGTGTGACCAGGAAAGTCTCAGTGGAGAAACCCTGCTTTGTGTCTTTTGCTTACCTGTTCTTCTGTTGCCCTAAATGTCAGGAAGGTCTTGGCCTCTAGCCACCCCTTTGTGAAGCCTGAAGAAAACAGTTTTCAAATGAAAATGAATGGGCATCACCTGTGGCTCTTTGCTTAATTGCTTTGTAAAAGGATGTGTCTGAATCAGCCTCTTGGTTCTGTGTGAGGTTGTGGCTTAGATTCTCAGCACCTGATGCATCAAAAGATAGATTCCATGTGTGCATTCAAAACAGAAATGGCAAATGAGTCTCTTGCCTTCCTCTATTAGATTCCTGACCTTCATCAAGTAAGAATCAGGATCCTTTAGTTCAAAAGAGTTCTTTGAACCCCTGCAGAAGTGCTTGGGTTTTCTGATGACTCCAAATCACATAAAGAATCTATACCTGACAGTCAGTAGGCCTCAAATTGGAAAAGCATGACAGTATTAACGCCATGCCTATTTGATCAGTTCTGGTTCACAGGAAGGGTGTGTAGGCCACCCTGTCTTTTGGCAAATGAGGGGAAAGGGAGCTTATTTTGGAAAGTGTCTTGGTCTGCGCCCCTCATGGAAACTTCTAGCCAGAGGTTATGATTAGTGTCTATATGGAAGAACATGAGGGCCATGTGAGAGTGTTTTGGTTTTCATTGTTGTCATTTGTGTGGCGGTGGGAAAAGATGACTGCGTCCACCTGGGTTTCAACTCTTGTGGGATTCCCCTTGGAGACTGAGTTCTGAAACTGACCTTAGAGAAGTATTGCCATGAATTGTGTTGGAATTTTCGGAGGCCACGCATGAGAGTCACCCTTGGAAACTGAGATCTAGGCCCAGGGTGGCTTTCCACAGAGCACTGGGAATCTCAGCGAGGATATCACTTGATTATATTCTGAAAGACTTGGCAGCAATAGTTGAGAGTCAAAACACACATGGACCTCACATTGTAGACCTCAATGTGGCTGGCTTTATGTGACCTTGGGCCACTCTTTCAGAAGACTTGCCTGTGAGAGTTCTCTAGAGCTTCCATTGAAATGAGATTCCTCAATATTTAATGGTTCCTGAATGAATTGAAACCCACAGTAACTCCAACTTCATCCTTGAAAAATGGCTAGAAAATACCATGAAATTTTTGAAATTTCCATGACCAGCTGGCACTGGAAAACCATTTGATGTCCTGTTGCTTATCATGAGTATACAAGACAGTGCCTGGTTTGACTGAGTTTCATGATAATGGTGTAGAAAAGATATGCCAGTAAGTTGGAGCCTGCTGAGTAGTGGGCCAAGAGCAGTAGAGTGTAGGTGTGTGAAAAAACATCTGTGGTGGGGCCACGTGGATCTGCCATTGGCTTATAAATGGTTTGTGACTGACATGGTGCAGCTAGCAGACCTTTGGATGTAAAGGCATCTTGTTGTATGGAGAGGTTTCAGGGCAATGTTCAGAATCATGTTGCTATGGTCAAGGGGGCAACTATGTGTGATAGAAGCCTTCTTGGTACATTCTCCTGCCGATCCTGACCACCACACATGACAGAACTCCCTGCAGCACTGTATCACAGTTAAACTCCTTTATTTCATAAAGTAAATACCAAACTTTCAGTGCAGCATCAAATAACATGATTAAATGTGAAGGATGATCAAATGGCTTCACAGTCCACATGGGGAGACACTTAGCCCCCAGTAGCCCCAGTTTGCCTACAAAGAGAGAATTCAGTACTGCTGCCTCGTGTTCATAGGAAAATAAAAAAAAAAAAACATGTCGTCCAGGTCACATAGATGCAGACTCAGCTTTGATGGTCTCACTACAAAGGAAGCTAAAGCTCCTGACAACAACATATATTTCAAGTGCCCAACCTCAGAGGCATTTTCTCAAGAAGTCTTAAGGCCGACACAGCTCCATGTTTGTGGTATTTACCCTGTCCCTTATTTTGGAAACTCCTCTACCACCTTCAAGGTTGTGAACTCCTGAGCATTTTCCATTCCAGATATTTATTATGAACTCAAACAACAACAAGTGCTGGCGAGGATGTGGAGAAAAGGGTACACTTGTACATTGCTGGTGGGACTGCAAATTGGTGCAGCCAAATTGGAAAGCAGTATGGAGATTTCTTGTAGAGGTGGGAATGGAACCACCATTTGACCCAGGTATTCCCCTTCTCAGTCTATCCCCTAAAGACCTAAAAAAAATGCTACAGGGACACTGCTACATTGATGTTCATAGCAGCACAATTTACAATAGCAAGACTGTGGAACCAACCTAGATGCACTTCCATAGATGAATGGATAAAAAATGAGGCATTTATACACAATGGAGTATTACTCTGCATTAAAAAATGACAAAATTTTTACAGAGAAATGGATGGCATTAGAGCAGATTATGCTAAGTGAAGCTAGCCAATCCCTAAAACCAAATGCCAAATGTCTTTTTGATATAAAGAGATTAACTAAGAACAGAGTAGGGACGAATAGAATGAGAAGAAAATTAACATTAAACAGGGATGAGAGGAGGAAGGGAAAGGGAGAGAGAAGGGAAATTGCATGGAAATAAAAGGAGACCCTCAGGGTTATACAAAATTACATACAAGAGGAGGTGAGGGAAAGGAAAAAATTATACAAGGGGGAGAAATGAATTACAGTAAAGAGGTAGAGAGAGAAGAGGAGAGGGGAGGTAAGGGGAGGGGGATAGTAGAGGTTAGGAAAGGCAGCAGAATACGACAGACACTAGTATGGCAATATGTAAATCAATGGATGTGTAACTGATGTGATTCTGCAATCTGTTTATGGGGTAAAAATGGGAGTTCATAACCCACTTGAATCACAGTGTGGAATATGATATATCAAGAACTATGTAATGTTTTGAACAAGCATAAATAAAAATTAAAAAAAAGAAAACTAACTTTGGTGAATGGTGCAAAGAAATCCTAATATTTCTACAGTAACTGACACAGTTTAACATCAATGCGAGAAGATTCCTGTGGGACATGATGTGTATTTTGATGTTCATTTTTATTCAGCACTGGTACATTACTATTTCTTCAGTTTATTCACATCATATTATAATATTTCATCCACAAGTAAGGAAATTTATCGTCATTTTTTTCAATTTCAATCACTTCCTGCTTCAGAACTCATGAATTCCTCGGTGTTCCTTGACTGGCATTTTCATGAGACTTCTTTCCAAACACATTATTTTCGATTTCCATAATCACATTTGAAGCAAAACTCACACAAACTTCATGATAAATCGTACCCTAATATTAACATTAGGTGTATAACTGGTTGTCATGAATGATTGCATATCAATATAAGATTTCTTATATATTTTCAGATATCAATTCAATCCATTATTTAAAGTGGAACAAGTTGTATTATTTATTGAAATTAAGGTCTATTCATGCATTATCTGTATATTCATAAAAACAGGGTACACCTCTTTTTACCCCCAAAGCTAATTTATACATTTTCAAAATACTGCTCCTAGAAATGGTGGAAGAAAAAATCATGTCATCTGATCTACATATACATTTTATCACAGTAATATTCTGGAAACAAAATGCAAAGGTCCCACTTAGGATTGTACCAAAGCCTAAATGTAAAGTGAACATGGATTACTAACAATATCCATGTCAATGTTGCCTAATGCTCTCAAATGTCAATCCTATTGGTGACCTACATATTTGTTTCTTCCTAAGATTAGATATTCAATCTCAACCTTGTTGAAAATGTCTTATTCTATCACTCACTTTATACTTTGCCTGATTTCCTAATGTCTCTATTGATATCTGCTTTTCTACAAATTTTCCCCAGTTCATCATTGTGTCTGATTTCTTCATATGTGCTGACATTTATATTCACTCACTGCCCGAAAAAAATTGCTAAAGAACTTTTGTTACATATCCTATACTAACTCTACTTGCTAAACATAACGACTATCTTCTTTTTTTTTTTTAATTTTTTTTATTGGTTGTTCAAAACATTACAAAGCTCATGGCATATCATCTTCCATACATTTGATTGAAATGGGTTATCAGCTCCCATTTTTACCCCAAATACAAGTTGCAGAATCACATCGGTTACACATCCACATTTTTACATAATACCATATTAATAACTGCGACTATCTTCTTAATCCTACCGACAATCCCTTTTGACTGGATGTTCTCTTCAGCATTCAATCATCCAAGGTTCAAGTTCCTCTGCCATTGTATATCGATTTATTTGAGACATGTGTGCAGATAGTAATTCAAAGCTAAATATCCCAATCAATTGCCCAATGCCCTTCTGGGATTCAAATCTTACTTTAATTTCTGTTTTCATACATATGTTTAACCTCGATATTCTTATAAATATCACAGGTTCCCAATACCATTATTAATCCAGCAGAATGATTCCTAACCCAAATCGAACATGAAATTAACCCTAACCATACACTGTTCACTCAATCTAACTTTACAGAAGAGCAGAGACAGATTGTTCTTACAATACAGGAATGTAGGGGATGCTCTACCTGTTAAGAACCTCAAAGGTCCATGCAGAAATGATCCCTGGAGAAGATGTAGGCAGCAATGAAGGACCTGAGAGACAAAAAGTCATTTTCCATGGCAAACAACCTGGTCAGGATGAAGGATTTTGTCTGAATCAGCCTCTATCTTCTTACTGTAGAGAAGATGGACCAAACCAGGCTTGTGTGGAGAGCTGTTCTCGGGTGCCTAAGGTTGATATACCATTCTAAGTTGTGAAAGTGCCAAAGGAAGTAGGGGCAGCCTCCATCTCATGGGACCCTTGGAAGCAACTGTTAGGACAAAGTGGTTGCCAAGGCAGTGACCTCATTCAGTTCTTAAAGGAAGTGACCTACCTCACTTCCTTGTTGATGGAACTTTCTGAACTTGGGACCAAGGAAACCAAGCACCAGAGCCAGTCCCAGTCCCAGTCCAAGTGGTCTCATTTGTTTGGAATCACCAAGGACAGAGTCAGTCTTCTTGGTACTGACTGATGTGAGGATGGCCAAATGCCAGGAAAGATATGAACACGGGCCTTTCCTGACTAAGCAGGTAGTGGCTCACCGCTGGCTCCTGACTGCTTTACAGAGTTGTACAAGGAGACCAGATCTGAGACAGGACAGACCATTACCGGGGAACATAGTATGGCAAACCTGTCAGAGGACACTCCGGATAATCACAGCCCTACTTGGGGGAAGGAGGTGTCTTTTTGAGTGTGGGTGTGTGGTTTTGTCTCTGTTCTGAGAATAGGTAGGAAAGGAGGTTTCTTTGGTTTGCAGTGAACTGTTTCTAGTAAGTCGTTTTACAAGGTGAGTGTTTCTATGTCTGTGTATCCCACTGTGTCCGTGGTTGTATACATTAGAAAAGAGAATGCATCAATGCATGTGTCCCCTCTAGTAGAAAGCTTCCCAGCATTCATCCTGCCCAATTAATGAATGGAGTGTGGTTTCCATATCGATAGGCAACACCTGCTACCTTATTAAGTCCCTGTTTTCTTTCTGAATTCTGACAACTCTTCAGAATAGGCTCTTGGGTTTGTGTCCAAGATATGTACCACCTCCAATCTCTGTCACATGGCCATGTACTGGATATCTGAAGGGAATGGCCAGCATCTCAGAAAACTCAGATATCAGTGTGACCAGGAAAGTCTCAGTGGAGAAACCCTGCTTTGGGCCTTTTGCTAACCTATTGTTCTGTTGCCTTGAATCTCAGGATGTCTTTGCCTCTGGGCACCCCTTTGGGAAGCCTGAGGAAAACATTTTTCAAATGGAAATGAAGGGCATCACCTGTGTCTCTTTGCTTAATTGCTTTGGAAAAAGATGTGTCTGAATCATCCTCTTGGCCCTGTGTGAGGCTGTGGCTTAGATTCTCAGCACCTGATGGATCAAAAGAAAGATCAAATGTGTGCATCCAAAACCAAAATGGCAAATATTCACTCATTGTGAATGAATTCTTTTACCTTCCTCTGTTAGGATCCTGACTTCCATCAAGTGAGAATAGGAATCCTTTCGGCCAAATGAGTTCTTCAAATCTCTGCAGAGGGGCTTGGATTTTCTCATGACTCAAATTCACATAAAGAATCTAAACCACAGAGTCAGAAGGCCTCAAATTGAAAAAGCCAAGCAGTATTAATGGCAGGCCTATTTGATCATTCCTGGTTTACAGGAAGTGTGTCCAGGCCACCTTGATGTTAGACAAATGAGGGGAACAGGACCTTAATTTGGACACTGACTTGGGCTGTTAACCTCATTGAAAACTCCAGCCAGACGTTATAAGGAGTGTCTATATGGAAAAAGATGAGGACCATGTGGGAGTGTTTTGGTTTTAATTGTGGTCATTTGTGTGGCGGTTGGAAGAGATGACTGTTCCACTGGGCTTGAACTCTGGTGTGATTCCCCTTAGAGACTGAGTTCTTTAACTGACCTCAGAGAAGTATTGCCATGAATTGTGTTGGGATTTTAGGAGGCCACACATGAGAGTCGCCCTTGGAACCTGAGATCTAGGCCCAGGTTGGATTTCCACAGAACATTGGGAATTTCAGCCCGGATATAACATACAATTTTTCTTAAAGACTTGGCAGCCATATTTGAGTTTAAAACACACATGGACCTCATATTGTAGATCTCAATGGGCCTGGCTTCATGTGACATTTTGGCCACCCTTAGGGAAACCTTGCCTGTGAGAGTGCTCCAGAGCTTTCATTGAAATTAGCTTCTTCACCATTTAATGGTTCCTGAATTAATTGAATCCCTCAGAGCCTCAAACTTCATCCGTGAAAAATGGCTAGAAAATTACCATGAAATTTTTGATATTTTGATGATCAGCTGGCACTGGAAATACTATGGATGTCCTGTTTCTGATCCTGAGTATACCAGACACTGCCTTGATTGACTTTGTTTCATGAAAATGGTGTAGAACAGATATGCCAGTAAGTTGGAGCCTGGTGAGTAGTGGGCCTAGAGCAGTGGTATGCAATTGTGTGATAAAACATCTGTGTTGCGGCCATGTGGATCAGCCATTGGCTTCCAAATGGCTTGTGACTGACATGGTGCAGCCAGCAGACCCATATATGTAAAGGCATCTTGTTATATGGAGAGGATTCACTGCAATGTTCAGAATCATGTTGCTATTCTCAAGGGGGCAATCTACATGGGATAGAACCTTGGTTGGTGCATTCTCCTGAAGACCCTGACTCACCACACCTTAAAGAACTCCCTCCACCACTCTGTCCCATTTTAACTCCTTGTATTTTTTGAAGCAAATACCAAACTCCCAGTGCAGCAGCGAGAAACACCACGAAAAGTGGAGGATGACCAATTGGCTTCACAGTCCACACTGAAAGACACTTAGACCCCAGTGTCCATAGTTTACCTACAAAGAGAGAATTCAGCACTGCTGCCTCATGTTCATTGGATAATAAGAAACCATGTCCTCCAAGTAACATAGATGCAGACCCAGCTTTCATGGTTTCTCTACAAAGGAACTAAATCTCCTCAGAACATCAAATACTTCAAGTGCCCACTCTTAGAGGCAGTTTCTCAAAAAGTATTTAGGCCAGCAGAGCTACATGTTTGTGGAATGTTTACCCTGTCCCTTACTTTTAGAATCTTCTCTACCACCTCCAAAGTTGTAAACTCCAGAGTATTTTCCATTCCAGATATATATTCACAGATTTTCTAACTCTTATCCTCTAATTGTGTCTTACTTGAGGAGAATGTAATGTCAAGGCATTGTTCTGGATGAAAGTGGGAAGATTTTTGTGTAGCACATATTTGCATACACATTGGATTCAATTTCCTATTTTCCATTAGAAATGTTGAATCCCTGAAACTAACATATACCCTATTAGACTCTGACTACTAATCCTAATATGATGGAGAAAAATAACACAAACAGAATAGAAATACAGGCAGTTTAGAGGAGGTATGTTTTATAGTTGGAGTTGCCTTTTGCATGGTATAGTGTAGCAGTTATAAATCTAGTCAATTATTTGTTGAAATAGTTCTCGAAGCGTTTTTAAAGTTAACAAATAAGTGAATTCCTGCCCCCCTTTCTCTGTAGCCGATTCAGCACACGTATTTTTATATGCACATATAGAATCCTACCTGGTACCACACGTACATTCTTGTGAGGTGGCTGACTTGGCAGATACAAATTGGAAGAAGAGATCACTCCTCCTAAACGCTGCTTGAACTGGTAATTCAAATGTGAGTGAGCTTCCTAGTTGAACAACATTATACATAAATCCATGTTCAGTAAAATGAATATATTTGGATCTGTGGATGATATACATTTCATGGTGAATTTCGTTTGGCATATATATTGCAATTTTTAATGTCTGTCTCTGTGTGTGTATATAAATATATATATAGATACACTCTCAGGAGTATTCAAAATATGAAATATGTGTCTTATTACACACTCCTAAATTCATTCATATTTATGTTGTGGATTCATAATCAACTTTTCACAAGATTATTCTCAGAAATATTCATCCACCTGAAATACGTATTTGTTTCTTAGTACTGTTTCCACCCCAGATATGCATTCACGGATTTTCAAACTCTTCTACCCTAATTGTGTCTTACTTGAGGTGAAGGTAATGTAAAGGCATTGTTCTGGATGAGAGTGGGAAGATAATTGTGTAGCATATATTTTTATACACATTGGATTCATTTTCTTATATACCATTGAAAATACTGAATCCTGACAATAACCCATACCCTACTATACTCTGTCTACTAATCCAAATGATGGAGAAAAACAACCCAAACAGAATAGAAATACAAGCAGTTCAGAGGAGGCGTGGGGTATAGTTGGACTTGCCTTTTTCATGATAAATGGTAGGTGTTATAAATCTAGTCAATTTTTAATTGAAATAGTTCTCCATGTGTTGTTAAAGTTAACAAATATGTAAATGCCTGTCTGCCTTTCTCTGTAGCCTATTCAGCACATGTATTTTTATATGCTTTATAGAATCCTACCTGGTATCACACGTTCATTTTTGTGAGGTGACTGACTTGGCAGATACAAGTTGTGAGAAGAGATCACTACTCTAAATGCTGTTGGAACTGAAAATTCAAACTATGGGTGAGCTTCCTAGTAGAACAACATTATACATAAATCCTTGTTCAGTAAAATAAATATTTTTGCATCTGTGGACGCTATATATTTTATGATGAACTTCGATTGGCGTATATATTCCTACATTTTAATGTCTGTGTGTGTGTTTTGTGTGTGTGTGTGTATATATATATATATATATATATATATATATATACACACATATATATGTATATACACATATATATAATTATGAATATATATATATATATATATATATACTGTCCTGATTTTTAAAATATGAAATGTATGTATCTTAAATACACTCCCTAAATTCATTCATGTTCAAAAATGTGGATTTATAATAAACTTTTCACAAAATTATTCTCAGAAATATTCATCCTCCTGAAATACACATTTGTTTCATAGTTCTGAAAACTAACTTCAGTAAATGGTGCTTACAAATCCTAATATTTGTACAGTAACTAACCCAGATTAACATCAATCAAGTAGATTCGTATGGGACATGATGTGTATTCTGACGTTTATTTTCATTCAACACTGGTACATTACTATTTCTTCAATTTTTACAAATCATAGGATATATATATTTCATCCACAAGTTCACAAATTTATGCGCATTTGTTTCACAATCACTTCCTGCTTCATAAAACATGTATTCCTCCAGGTTTCTTGACTGGTCTTTTCATGAGACTTCTTTCCAAACACATTATTTTAGATTTCCATAATCACTTTTGAAGCAAAACTCACACACCCTTTATGATAAACCATAACCTTAATGTGGCCATTAGATATATAACTGGTTGGAATGAATGTTTGTATGTCAATATAAGATTTCTTGTATTTTTTCACATATAATTTCAATCCATTATTTAAAGTCGGAACCAGATATATTATTTATTCAAAGTATGGTCTATTCATGCATTATCTCTATATGCACAGACAAAGGGTACACCTCTTTTTACCCCCATTACTAATTTATACGTCTTGAATATGTTGCTGCCAGAAATGGTGGAAAAATAGTCATGTCACCTGATCTACATATACGTTTTATCACAGTAATATTCTGGACAAAAAAAGCAAAGGTCACACTTAAGATTGTAGCAAAGACTAAATGAAAAGTGAGCATGGATTACTAAACATCCATGTCCAGGTTGCCTAATGCTGTCAAATGTCAATCCTATTGGTCACTACACATTTGTTTCTTTCTAAGATTATATATTCAAACTCAACCCTGTTGAAAATATCTAATCCTATCACTCACTTTATACTTTGCCTGATTTCGTAATGTCTCTATTGATATCAGCTTTCCTAACTATTTTCCCCAGTTCATCATTGTGACTGTCTCTTCACTTGTGCTGACATTAACATTCACTGTCTACCAGAAACCCTATTGCTAAACAACATTTGGTCCAAATCCTATACTCACTCTTCTTTCTAAACCTACCGAGAATCTTCCGAATCCTACCAACTATCCCTTTTGACTGGAAGTTCTCTTCTACATTTAATCATCCATGGTACAAGGACCTAAGCCATTGTATATCGATTTACCTGACACATCAGTGCAGAACATAATTCAAAGCTACGTATCCCAGTCAAGGGCCCAATGGCCTTTTGGGCTTCAAATCTTAGCTAGATTTCTGTTTTCATACTTATAATTCACCTATATATTCTTGTAAATATCGCAGTTTCCCAATACCATTATTCATCCCGCAAAAAGATTCCTAATCCAAATCGAACCTGTTAGTTAACCTAACCATACACTGTTCAGTCAATTTAACTTTACAGAAGAGCAGGGATAGAGTTGTTCTTACAATACAGGAATATAGGGGATCTTCCACATGCTGAGAAACTCAAAGGTCCATGCAGAAATGATTCCTGGAGAAGTTGTAAGCAGCTATGGAGGACCTAAGAGAGCAAAATTCATCCTCCATGGCAAACAACCTGGTCAGGATGAAGGGTTGTGTCTGAAACAGCTTCTCTCTTCTTAATGTCGAGAAGATGGACCAAACCAGGCCTGTGTGGAGAGCTGTTCCCAGGTGCCAATGGTTGATATACCATTCTAACTTGTGAAAGTGTCACAGGAGGTAGGGGCAGCCACCATCTCATGGGACCCTTGAAAGCAATTGTTAGGACAAAGTGGTTGCCACGGCAGTAACCTCATTCAGTTCCTGAATGAGGTGACCTACCTCTCTTCCTTGATGACGGATCTCTCTGAACTTGGGATCCAGGAAGCCAGGCACCCAGAGTCAGTCCCAGTTTCTTGCCCAGTGGGCTCAGTTGTTTGGAATAACCAAGGACAGAGTAAGTCTTCCTTGGTACCTACTGATGTGAGGATTGCCAAATGCCAAGAGAGCTCTAAAAAGGGGAATTTCTTGAGAAAGCAGGTAGTGGCTCACCACTGGCTCCTGAAAACTTCACAGTGTTGGCCAAGGTGACCAGATCTGAGAAGGACAGGCCATTTCAAGGAAACATAGTATGGCCCATCATTCAGAGTACATTCCAATTAGTCACAGACCTACTTGAATAAAGGAGATGTCGTTGTGGGTGTGATTGTGATTTTGTGGTTATGTCTCATGTTCTGAGAATAGGTAAGAAAGGCGGTTTGTTTGCTTTAGAGTGGACTGTTTATAGTAAGTCATTTGACAAGGTGATTGTTTGTATGCCTGTGTATCCCACTGTGTCCGTGGTTGTAGACATTATAAAAGATAATGCATCAATGGATGTGTCCTGTCTAGTAGAAAGCTTGCCAACATTCATCCTGCCCAATTTATGAGTGGACTGCAGGTTGCTTTAGGGAAGGGCAACACCTACTATCTTCCGAAGTTCCTGTTTTCTTCCTGAATTCTGGCCACTCTCCAGAGTAGGCTCATGGTTTTGTGTCCAAGATATGTACCACCTCCAAGCTCTGTGACATTGCCATATACTGGATAGCTGAAGGGAATAGCAAGCATCTCAGAAAACTCAGATATCAGTGTGACAAAGAAAGTCTCAGTAGAGAAACCCTGCTTTGGGCCTTTTGCTTACCTATTTTTCTGTTGCTCTGAGAGTCAGGAAGGTCTCTGCCTCAGGCCACCAATTTGTGAAGCCTGAAGAAAACTGTTTTCAAATGGAAATGAATGGGCATCACCTGTGTATCTTTGCTTAATTGCTTTGGAAAGGGATGTGTCTGAATCAGCCACTTGGCCCTGTGTGAGGCAGTGGCTTAGATTCTCAGCACCTGATGGAACTAAAGAAAGATCCCATGTGTGCTTCCAAAACCAAAATGGCAAAAATATCAGTAATTGTGTATGAAGTATCTTGCCTTACTCTGATAGGTTTCTGATCTCCATCAAATGAGACTAGGGATCCTTTGGGTCAAATGAGTTCTTCAAAGCCCTGCAGAGGCTAGCCCATATGAACTTGGGTTTTTTCATTACTTTAAATCACATTAAGAATCTATACCTGACAGTCAGTAGGCCTCAAATTGGAGAAGCAGAGCAGTATTAAGGCCAGGCTTATTTTATCACTCCTGGTTCACAGGAATGGTGTCCAGGCCCAGCTGACTTTAAGCAAATAAGGGATATGGAAGCTTGTTTTGGATACTGTCTTGTGCTGCGCCCCTCATGGAAACCTCCAGCCAGAGGTTATAATGAGTGTCTATATGGAAGAAGGTGAGGACCATGTGGGAGTGTTTTGGTTTTAATTGTGTTCATTTGTGTAGTGGTTGGAAGAAATGACTGGATCCACCAGGGCTAGAACTTTGGTATGATTCACCTTAGAGACTGAGTTCTGGAACTGACCTCAGAGAAGTATTGTCATGAATTGTGTTGCGATTTTAGAAGGCCACGCATGAGAGTCGCCATTGGAACCTGAAATCTAGGCCAAAGGTGGCTTTCGACTGATCACTTGGAATCTCAGCCAGGATATCACATGATTTTATTATGAAAGACTTGACAGGCATAGTTGAGAGTCAAAACACACATGGACCTCACATTGTAGACCTCAATGGGCTGGGCTTCATGTGACTATTTGGCTACTCTTTGGGAAGCCTTGCCTTTGAGAGTTCTCCAGAGCATTCATTGAAATGAGGTTCCTCAACATTAAATGGTTCCTGAATGAATTGAAACCCACAGTTTCTCCAACTTCATCCTTGAAAAGTGGCTAGATAAATACCCTGAAATTTTTGAAACTCCCATGACCAGGTGGCACTGGAGAACCTTTGGATCTCCTGTTGCTGATCATGAGTGTACCAGACAGTGCCTTGATTGACTGGATTTCATGATAATGGTGAAGAACAGAGATGCCAGTAAGTTGAGAATGCTGAGTAGTGGGCCCAGAGCAGTGGTGTGCAGGCGTGTGATAAAATATCTGAGGTGGGGCCATGTGGATTTCCAATTGACTTCCAAATGCATTTTGGCTGCCATGGTGCATCCAGCAGAACCTTACATGTAAAGGCATCTTATTATATGGAGAGGTTTCAAGGCAATGTTCAGAATCAGGTTGGTATGGTCAAGGAAAAAGCTGTGTGAAATAGAAGCCTGGTTGGTGCATTCTCCTGCAGTTCCTGACCCACCACACGTGAAAGAACTCCCTCCAGCACTGTGTCCCAGTTGAATTCCTTGTATTTCGTGAAGCAAATACCAAACTCCCAGTGCAGCACCAAGAAACACCACAAAAATGGAGGATGATCAAATGGCTTCACAGTCCACACAGGGAGACACTTAGCCCCCAGTGGCCACAGTTTACCTACCAAGAGAGAATTCAGCACTGCTGCCTCATGTTCATTGGAAAATAAGAAACCATGCTCTCCATTCACATAGATGCAGACCCAGCTTTGATGGTCTCAATAAAAAAGAAGCTAAACCTTCTGACAACAAAATATATTTAAAGTACCCAACCTCAGAGGCAGTTTCTCAAGAAGTCTTTAGGCCGGCAGAGCTCTATGTTTGTGGAGTGTTTACCTCTTAGACCAGGATGTAAGAAAAGAACACTGACTCCAGTTAAAATCAAATTAAAGTAAGCTTATTATTTCCACTGGCTGGGCTGCCTCTCCCTCCAAAGATTGCGGGAGCAAGAGAGCAACCCCACCTTTACTACAGCCCAGGTTTGCAGCCCAGAAAGTTACACAAAAATGGGGTAACAGATAACAGAACTCTGACAAGCATCACACTAATGGGAGTTTACATTTTTTTTTTTTTTTTTGCTAGCCCCAACATCAAAATTTATGAGGACCATTAGAGCCTCAGAGAGGGTCATTGTCTGGCCACAGAAGGCCAATATTTATGAGGTGTGACAAAGTTTCAGAGAGGGCTGCTATCTGGTCAGAGAGCCATGCACGGGTGAGTTTAAGGCACGGGCAGTCATTCCAAGCAGGTTCAGAATTTGCAGTAATTTACAGTAAAGCCAAAATGATTTTTTCATGGTTTTGTTGCAAGATGGCTCCCAATTTTAATAAAAGATAAGGTTGGGTCTATCATTCCCCCCTTTTCTTGTGTGTCCCTTTGTAATCCTTGATAGGTTAGTGGAAAAGCACTGAGGAAATTTTAATCCCTCAGTTAACAGTCTCCAAATTTTTAGAACTCACCGAAAACAGTCACCAAATTTTTAGAACTCACCGAAAACCAGTCTCCCTGATATTACCTGACTTAATTAATTACTTATATTGATAGTCTATTTATTTTTGGCTCCATTGGTGTAAGTAGAGAGTCGTCTCTCATTTTGGCTTTTTCTCAGCTGAGAAAGGGTGACATGAGTGTGCATGGCGTGAGGGACATGAGTTCCCTTTTTAGAAGTCAGTTCTTTTTGAAGTCTTGTTGAGGAAGAACAGGTTGTAAAGTCATCTGGGGATGGGTTCTTCTATGAGATAAACAAAAAACATGAGTATTGAATAAATGTTGCAGTAGCTGGATCATGTCACTGTATGAAGTACCCTCACCAGTCTTTAATATCCCCAATTATCAGGACTGTCAACTTAATATTTAACTTTAAGTGTTACAGTTGTCCCTCCCAATAATATACAGTTTAATAATTTAATGTCATCTGATTTTGCAAAATCCTTTCAGTAGTATGACCTCTGTGTCTAATAGAGAAACATTTAATTCTGTTACTCAGGGCTGGATAATCGTACTAGCAAACACCAAGCCTACCTGTAGGTTAGGAATATCTGTAGGCCTTAAACTAAAAACTTCTGCCTCTGGCAGCTCCTCTTGATAGTCTTTGTAGCCAACAGTTTTACTTATTTTGGGAGGCTAACATAAAGTGTATACCTTAAAATATTATTATTATTATTATTATTATTATTATTATTATTATTTAAAATGCCCAGGAATGGCTGTATTTTGGTTTTAACTGTCTTTGCTAAGTGTTTAAGATGAAGCAGTCAAATGACTTTTGTTTCTATCTATTGTTAGCAGTCAGCTGAGCTTTTATGGGAGTCATTCCTTGGGAAACTTGAGAGCAGCTTCTCAGTTCTGCTAGTGCAATTTGAGCTAGGTGGGTTCAGGTCTTGCTTGACCATGTGGCTTCCCTCAGAAGCATCAGGGATGTCTCCCTTTCCTGATGACTCTCCTCTTTGTAGCAAATGCACTGATTGGCTTTCTGTTCTCCAGTGGTCTCATTAATCTCCCTGATCGGGAGGTTATGTGGCCCAGAGTTGCAAAGCTCATAGAGAAGTCCCCTGTTCCCTGGATTCAGACTGACTCAAAGGGCAAGAGTCAAATATTGTTTTTTTTTTGGCCCTTTTCATTTAACTTTAATTTTCAATCCTAATCTGAAACAACCAGCAAATAAATTTTAACAGCCATATATTAAGAGTACTGCACTTTAATGTCTATAAGTTTATAATTATTTATATTTTATTAATTGGGATCTTATTATTCTGTCTGTCTTGTAGTTGATGACTTATTTTCTTAAATTAACCCATGTTGTGTTCTTAAAGCAACACTTCTGTAAAACACCAACAGGGAATCTTTAGATCACTTAAAAAGAAATTAAAAAATAAAATTTTTTAACAAGAGTAAAAATACTTAGTTCATGTAATAGCTACCCTGAATTTTTTGGTGAGTTATATTTTATATCACCTTTTTGAGATCCTAGTAATCTTGACAGAAAAAAAAATTTGAACATAACTTTAAATGAAATAAAATCTGACCTACTGCTTTCGTAGTCATTCTCACATGTAGTAAGATGGGACAAAGAGTCTTATCTCAGGTAAGCAGGGCTCCTTATAAATCTTAAATGCTTTAGTTCTCAAGCTGATCTTTTTTTTAAATATCATTTTACAAAGTTTACATAAATTGTTTGAGGTCACATGAACATTAGCTCACACCATATGATATCACATTTAAAACATGAATTAAAGTACGGCTGAAAGATTTTAACCTTTACATAGATTAGGGTCTCATTAACTTAAAAATACATTTAAATTGTTCCACAATGTAAAAAGTAACATAAAACTTTACATATATTATTGATAACAGGTAAATAAATCCCCAATATATATTTTATTTACCATACAACTTCAGAACACCTGCTTGATATAATGCTCTTTTAAAGTTTCTACCTTATAGAGTTGTATAACTGGAAAATATGAGCACATTAATAGCATCACAATTGCATTGAAGTTTCTACATTAACCAAGTTTAGCTTTTAAAGAAATGGCAGTACAGTGCTCTAAAATAACAGTTCTTATTTAAACATTTGTTTAATTTTTATGGTTGCTTGCTCTAGAAAATTTAAATCTTAATAAACTTAATGTTATGGGTAAACTTATGTTTAAGAAATTTTTGTCTCTTTTACACATGACTGATTTTTACAATCTTATACAGACTTTAGTACAAACTTATACAGACCTTAGTATATCAATCAGATATCAAACAAAAGTACTCATGAATGAGTAATCCCATATCAAATTTACTTTACTTATTTATCAAAATATTAGACAAATTTTTTGAACACTGTAAACCATTTTTTTGATTGAAAGAAAAGTCCTGGAACAAAGGCATATTAGACCTTTTGTAGACATTAATAGTTTATTAGATTTTTGAACACCTAGAAAAACTTGTAAGCTTAAATTTGAAGACATTTATATTTATCTGTTTACCCAATTTAAATTGAAACATTTAAATCACGTGAATTAAAGATCTTTGGATCCACATTTTAAAATTGTTTTTATGAGTTCTTTTTAATATGAGTGCTCCTTATATAAGTTAATTTGTGTATCATATATATGATATATGGAGATATATATATATATATATATATATATATATATATATATATATATATATAGACATACAACACATAACAAATTGTGCACACATAATAAAAGTGAAGGCCTTGTAGCTTTTCACAGGTGAAATCTCCATTGCAATGATTTAAAAATTCCACAGTTGGTCAAAGATATTACTGATCAGAAAAACATTAACCTAGGTCTGTAGGAGCAAAATCATGAGCTCAAAAAATAAATAAAGAACCTAAGGAAAAAATTATGAGTCCTAGAAAAATGACTGGCCAGTAATTGGTAAATACCATACAATTTACCTTTTTTTTCCCTTAGGCCTCAAATAAGTCTCCTACTAAGCTTACAGGCTTCTTTCATTTGCATTTCAAAATAAGTCCTGGCTGAGGTCTGGAAGAAGAAGGAAAAAAGGCTATTCTGAGCAGAAACCTTAGGCCTAAGGTATTTTAACCATAATTTTCATGTTAGGATGTTGAAAATTATGATACAAGTTTAAGATACAATTCACAAAATTTTATATCTTTACAAGTTGTTTTGTCAACAGATATCATACTATGATTTAGTATCCTTGTCCAAATTAATGCACTGGTACACACAGTGACATTTTCCCAGGCTACCTAATTTAAAATTGGTGAAAAAAAGACTGAATGATTGGGAAGTTACTTGCCAACTTGGAAGTAGAGTTCTTTATTTTCCATCCTAAGTATTTAAGTTCTCTGGCATGAATTATCTGAAACCATGAACTAAACAAATACCTAAACCCGACTTTTAACTGCAAGATTGTGGAATGCTTCAAAAACCCATTCAGATACCAGATTGGTACAATGAAACATCATCATTTAGACACATATTCAGCTAAGATCATTTCCAAGAAACAATTTATAATATTAACACATTATTGCACATGTCTTAAAGGGCTAGAAAAAAGGCACAAGACAGACAGAAATGAACTCCAGACAATGGCTGACAGACAGAACCCTTTAAAACAGAGCAAATAAGAGAAAAATCTCCTTCTCCAGTGGCACCACAGATGTCCCCACAAGGGGACCAAATGTTTTCACAGAGGAGCTACCTGAAATATAAAATAAAGTGTCTCCATGGCGACTTTACTGCATTTAGTGTCCCCTTTTTGTTTTTCTCTTTTTTTAAGAAGACAGAGGTGGCATTATCCTTGCAGTGCAGGGAACAAAGGAGGGAATTCCCTGAAGCAACAGGGCTTCGGCAGATACTGGGAGATACTCAGTTCTTCATTCCCCAGCAGGCATTACCATCTGCACTGGGTGTGCTCCAGGCAGCCAGCTAGGGCCTTCTCTCATTCTGCTTAACAAATGGTGGTAAAGTTCATCACAGTTCCTTAAAACACAGTCCAAAGGGGTGTCAGGCTTACTTGCTTTGTTACCCATTTTCACGTTCAATATCCTTAAGATTTTATCACAGAAATCACAAAACAAAACGCACAAAAACAAACAAACAAAAAACATATAGAACACAGAACAAAACACACACACACACACACAAAAAAAAAAAAAAAAAAAAAAAAAAAAAAAAACAGAATCCCGGTGCCAAAACAGAAAAACAGATGAGCAATTCAACGTCTTGCTAAAGCTCTGGGGTAGGAGCGCATGCGTGTCCCTCGGCACCTCTCTAACCTTCCAGAGGAATTCCCTACAGAACGGAACAGAGGACAGAACGATTCTCATTACTATCCTGGACAGGAGTGAATGTGAGCCTCCCCAGGCCACCTCTCTGTCATTAGAAGAGATCTCCCTTAACCAGATATAAGATGTTATCAAGGTGCCACTTACCTATGGAGGCCTCCTCCACCAGGTACTTGCTAATAGTTTCAGTGCGGTGGTTCACTGCAGTGCTCCCCAGACCGACGGCTCACTCCAAGGCCTTGGAACATCTCAAGTTGTGCACCCCCTAGAGTGGCTCCCCAGCCCGTAGCCCTGGAGGGAAGGCCAGCTTCAGAATTTTCAGCAGTCTGGTCTTGTGATCTGGTCGGGCAGGGTCATCTCACTGGGGAACTCCAAAATGTTGGAATAGGATGCAAGAAAAGACCAGTGACTCCAATTAAAATCAAATTAAGGCAGGCTTATTATTAAAACTGGCCAGGCTGCCTCTCCCTCCAAAAATGGCGGGAACAAGACAGCAACACCACCTTTACTACAGCCCAGCTATATAGCCCAGAAAGTTACACAAAAAGGGGGTTACAGATAACAGAACTTTGAAAGCATCACACTGATGGTAGTTTACATTTTTTTTGCTGGCCCCAACATCAGAAATTATGAGGACCATTAGAGACTCAGAGAGGGTCGTTGTCTGGCCTGGGAAGGCCAATATTTATTAGGTGTCACTAATGTTTCAGAGAGCACTGTTATCTGGTCAGAGAGCCAGGCATGGATGAGTTCAAGGCACGGACAGGCATTCCAAGCAGGTTCAGAATTTGCAGTAATTTATAGTAAAGCCCAAATTATCTTTTCATGGCTTTCTGGCAAGATGGCTCCCAATTCTAATAAAAGATCAGGTTGGGTCTATCAAGCCTGTCCTTTACTTTTGGAAACTCCTCTACAACCTGCAAGGTTGTGAACTCCTGACCATTTTACATTCCAGATATGTATTCACAGATTTTCTAACTCATGTCCTCCAACTGTGTCTTACTTGGGGTGAAGGTAATATCAAGGCATTGTTCTGGATGAGAGTGGGAAGATTTTTGTGTAGCACATATTTGCATACACATTTAGGAGATCACTCCTCCTAAACACTGATTTGGAACAGAAAATTCAATCTATGGGGGAGCTTCCTAGCTGAACAACATTATACATAAATACAAGTTCATTAAATAAATAGTTTTGGATCAGTGGATGATATATATTTCAAGATGGATTTAAATTGGCATATATATTGCTAGATTTTAATGTCCATGTGACTTTTGTGTTTATAATGTTTTGTGATTTATGTGGATTTATAATCAAATTTTCACAAGATTATTCTCAGAAATATTCATCCAACTTAAATACATACTTTTTTCCTAGTACTGAAAAGTAACTTCAGTGAATGGTGGATAAAAATCCTAATATTTCTACAGTAACTGACCCAGATTAACATCAATGCAATTAGATTCCTATGAGACATGATGTGTATTTTGATGTTCATTTTTATTCAACATTGGTACATTACTATTTCTGCAGTTTATGCACATTATATATAGTATGATATATAATGTTCAATCACTTCCTTCTTGAGAACACATGTATTCTTACAGGTTTCTTGACTATTCTTTTCATGAGACTTCTTTCCAAACACATTATTGTTGATTTCCATAATCACTTTTGAAACAAAACTCACACACCTTTCAGGATAAACCACAACCATAATATTACCATTAGATGTATAACTGGTTGCAGTGAATGATTGTATATCAATATGAGATTTCTTTTATATTTTCAGATATCAATTCAATCCATTATTTAAAGTAGAGCAAGTTATATTATTTACACACAGTATGGTTTATTCATGCATTATCTGCATATTCATAGACACAGGGTACACCTATTTGTACCCTCAATAGTAATTTATACATCTACAAAATATTGCTACAGAAATGGTGGAAGAAATACTCAAGTCACCTGATCTACATATACATTTTATCACAATAATATTCTGGACACAAAATGCAAAGGTCACACTTATGATTTTACCAAAGCCTAAATAAAAAGTGAGCATGGATTAATAAAAACATCCATGTCCTGGTTACCTAATGCTCTCAAAAGTCAATCCAATTTGTGACAACATATTAGTTTCTGCCTAAGGTTATATATTCAGACTCAAACCGTTGAAAATGTCTAAACAAATTACACACTTCATACTTTTACTGACTTCCTAATGTCTCTATTTATATCTGCTTTCCTACATATTTTCCCCAATTCGTCATTGTGACTGACTCTTTACATGTGCTGACATTTACATTCACTCTCTACCCGAAACCTTATTTGTAAAGAACTTTTGGTACAAATCCTATACTCATTCTTCTTTCTAAACCTACTGACTATCTTGCTAATCCTACAGACTATCCCTTTTTCATTGGATATTCTGTATGTTATTCAATCATCTAGTGTATACGATCCTATTTCTTTGTATATCAATTTATCTGAGACATCTGTGCAGAATATAATTCAAAGCAAAGTATGCTACTCAAGGGCCCAAAGTCCTACTTGGCTTCAAGTCTTCCCTAGATTTCTGTTTCCATACTTATATTTCACCTATATATTCTTGTAAATATCTCAGGTTCCCAATACCGTTATTCATCCAGCAGAATGATTCCTAACGCAAATAAAACATGATATTAACATTAACCATACACTGTTCCCTCAATCTAACTTTACAGCAGTGCAGGGATAGAGTTGGTCTTACAATCCAGGAATATAGGGGATCTTCCACCTGCTGAGAATCTCAAAGATCCATGCAGAAATTATCCCTGAAGAAGATATAGAATGCTATGAAGGACCTGAGAGAGCAAAAGTCATTTTCCATGGCAAACAACCTGGTCAGGATGAAGAGATGTGTCTGAATAAGCCTCTCACATTTTAATGTAGACAAAATGGACCAAACCAACGCTGTGTGGAGATCTCTCTCCCAGTACCTATTGTTGATATACCATTCTAACTTGTGAAAGTGTCACAGGAAGTAGGGGCAGCCTCCATCTCATGGGACCTTAGGAAGAAACTGTTAGGACAAAGTGTTTTCCAAGGCTGTGAGCTCATTCAGTTCATGAAGGAAGTGACCTACCTCACTTCTTTGTGATGGAACTCTCTGAACTTGGGATCCCGGAAACCAGGCACCCAGGGCCAGGCCCAGTAACAGTCACAGAGATCTCACGTTTTTGGATTTATCATGGAAAGAGTCAGTCTTTCTTGGTACTTACAGATGTGAAGATGGTCAAATGCCAGAAAAAATCTGAAGAGGTGTCTTCAGTGAGAATGCAGGTAGTGGCGGCTCAAAGCTGGCTCCTGACAACTTCACAGAGTGGGCCAAGGAGTCCAGATTTGAGAACAGACAGGCCATTTCGGGTGAACAAAGAATGGCTCACCAGGCAGAGGACACTCCGGTTAGTAACAGACCTTCTTGGGGGAAGGAGGTGCATTTGTGGGAATGAGTGTGGGTTTGTGGTTTTGTCTCATGTTCTGAGAATAGGTAGGAAAGTTGGTTTGTTTGGTTTGGAGTGGACTGTTTCTATTAAGTCATTTGACAAGGCAAGTGTTTCTATGTCTGTGTATCCCACTGTGTCCGTGGGTGTAGACATTACAAAAGAAAATGCATCAATGGATGTGTCCTGTCTAGGAGAAAGCTTCCCAACATTCACGCTGCCCAATTTATAAAAGGACAGAGGGTTGCCTTATTTGTGGGCAAGACCTGAAATCTTCCTAAGTTCCTGTTTTCTTCCTGAATTCTGGCCACTCTCCAGAATAGGCTCATGATTTTGTGACCAAGATAGGTACCACCTCCAAGCTCTGTGACTTGGCCATGTACTGGATAGCTGAAGGGAATGGCGAGAATCTCAGAAAACTCAGATATCAATGTTACCAGGAAAGTCTCAGTGGAGAAACCCTGCTTTGGGACTTTTGCTTACCTATTGTTCTACAGCACTGAATGTCAGGAAGGTCTTTGCCTAAGGCCACCCCGTTGTGAAGCCTGAATAAAACAGTTCTCTAATGTAAATGAATGGGCATCACCTGTCCCTTTTTGAGTAATTGATTTCGAAAGGGATGTGTCTGAATCAGCCTGTTGGCCCTGTGTGAGGCTGTGGCTTAGATTCTCAGCACCTGATGGATCTAAAGAAAGATGCCATGTGTGCATCCAAAACCAAAATGGCCAAAAGAGTACTCATTATGGATGAAGTCTCTCGCCTTCCTCTGTAAGTTTCCTGACCTCCATAAGGTGAGAATAGGAATCCTTTGGGTCAAATGAGTTTTTCAAAGCCCTTCAGAGTCTAGCCCATTGGTGCTTGGGTTTTCTCATGACCCCAATCCACATGAAGAATCTAAACCCCACAGTCAGTAGGCCTCAAATTGGAGAAGTGGAACAGTAATAATGGTAGGCCTATTTGATCACTCCTGGTTCCGAGGAAGGGTTTCCAGGCCACCCTGACTTTAGGCAAATGACGGGCAAGGGAGCTTATTTTGGACACTGTCTTGTCCAGCGCCCCTCATAGAAACCTCCAGCTAGAGGTTATGATGAGTGTCTATGTGGAAAAGATGAGGGCCATATGGGAGTGTTTTCGTTTAAATTTTGGTCATTTGTGTGGCGATTGGAAG
Organism: Callospermophilus lateralis; assembly: GCF_048772815.1. NCBI lineage: Eukaryota > Metazoa > Chordata > Mammalia > Rodentia > Sciuridae > Callospermophilus > Callospermophilus lateralis. The sequence continues at coordinate 1,229,684 of NW_027513355.1, read as the reverse complement.
AAATCACTGGGTCCACCTGGGCTTGAACTCTAGTGTGAATCCCTATAGAGACTGAATTCTGAAACTGACCTCAGAGAAGTATTGCCATGAGCTTTGTTGGGATTTTAGGAGCCCACGCATGAGAGTAGCCCTTATAAACTTAGATCAAGGCCACAGAGCACTGGGAATCTCAGCCAAGATAATCCATGATTTTCTTCTTAAAGTCTTGGCAGCCATAGCTGAGAGTCAAAACACACATGTACCTCACATTGTAGACTTCAATTGGACTGGCTTCATGTGACCTTTTGACAACTCTTTGGGAAGCCTTGCCTATGAGAGTTCTCCAGAGTTTCATTGAAATGAGCTTCCTCAACATTTAATGGTTTTTGAAAACCACAGTTCCTCCAACTTCATCCTCAAAAAAATGGCTAGATAAACACCATGAAATTTTTGGAATTCCCATGACCAGGTGGCACTGGAGAATCTTTGGATGTCCTATTGCTAATCATGAGTGTATCAGACAGTGCCTTGACTGACTAGGTTTCTTGAAAATTGTGTAGAACAGAGATGCCAGTAAGTTGGAGCCTGCAAATTAGTGGGCCTAGAGCAGTGGTGTGAAGGTGTGTGATAAAATGTGTGGTGGGGCCATGTGGATCTGCCACTGGCTTCCAAATGGCTTGTGAATGACATGGTACAGCCAGCAGAACCTTCCATGTAAAGGCATCTTTTTGTATAGGGAGATTTCAAGGCAATGTTCAGAATCAGGTTGCTATGGACAAAGGGGCAACCCATGTGGGATAGAATCCTGGTTGGTGCATTCACATGCAGACCATGACCTCCACACGTGACAGAACTCCCTCCAGCACTGTGTCCCAGTTGATCTCCTTGTATTTCATGAAGAAAATACCAAAGTCCCAGTGCAGCAGCAAGAACCACCACGAAAAGTGGAGGAGGACCAAATGGCTTCACAGTTCACACGGTGAGTCACTTAGCTCCCAGTGGCCATAGTTTAACTACAAAGAGAGTATTCGCACTGCTGCCTCATGTTCATTGGAAAATTAGAAACAATGTCCTCCAGGTCACATAGATGCAGACCCAGCTTTGATGGTCTCACTAGAAAGTAAGCTAAAGCTACTGACAACAACATATATTTCAAGTGCCCAACCTCAGAGGCAGTTTATCAAGAAGTCTTTAGGCCAGCAGAACTCCATGTTTGTGGAGTGTTTACCATGTGCCTTACTTTTGGAAACTGCTCTACCACTTCCAAGTTTGTGAAATCCTGAGTATATTCCATTCCACATATGCATTCACAGATTTTTTAACTCTTCTCCTCTAATTGTGTCTTACTTGGGGCGAAGTTAATGTCAAGGCATTGTTGTGGATGAGAGTGGGAAGATTTTTGTGTAGCACATATATGCATACACATTGGATTCATTTTCCAATTTTCCATTCGAAATACTTAATCCCTGACACTAACTCATAAACTACTAGACTCTGACTGCTAATCCTAATATGATGGAGAAAACTAACCCAAACAGAACAGAAATACAAGCAGTTCAAAGGAGGCATGGTGTATATTTGGACTTGCCATTTGCATTATGAAGGGTAGGTGTTATAAATCTAGTTAATTTTTAATTGAAATAGTTCTCCTTGTGTTTTTAAAGTTAATAAATATATAAATTCCTGTCTCCCTTTCCCTGTAGCCTATTCAGAACATGTATTTTTAAATGCACATATAGAATCCTACCTGGTATCACATGTACATTCTTGTGAGGTGGCTGACTTGGCAGATACAAATTATGAGAAGAGATCACTCCTCCTAAACCCTGTTGGATCTTAAAATTCAACCTATGGGTGAGCTTCCTAGTTGAACAACATTAAACATAAATCCATGTTCAGTAAAAGAAATATTTTTGCATCTGTGGATGATATATATTTCATGATAAATTTCGATTGGCATATATATTGGTAATTTAATGTCTCTGCATGTGTGTTTTTTGTATATATATACTCTCCAGATTTTTCAAAATATGAAATATATGTGTCTTATATACACTCCCTAAATTCATTCATGTTCATGTGTATGGATTTATAATCACGTATTCACAAGATTATTCTCAGAAATATTCATCCACCTGAAATACATATTTGTTACCAGTACTGAAAACTAACTTTAGTTAACGTTGCATACAAATACTAAATTTGTACAGTAACTGACCCAGTTTAACATCAATGCAAGTAGATTACTATGGGACATGATGTGTATTTTGACATTCATTTTTATTCAACACTGCTACATTACTATTTCTTCAATTTATGCACATCATAAGATATATATTTCATCCACAAGTTAGCAAACTTATAGGCATTTGTTTCACTTTCAATAACTTCCTGCTTCAGAACACATGGATTCCTCCAGGTTTCTTGTCTGGTCTTTTCATGAGACTTCTTTCCAAACACATTATTTTCAACTTCCATAATCAATTTTGAAGGAAAACTCACACACTCTTCATGATAAATCATAATCCTAATATAACGTTTAGATGTTTTACTGGTTGGAATGAATGTATGTATATCAATATAAGATTTCCTTTATATTTTCAGATATCAATTGAATCCATTATTAAATTTGGAATCCATTATATTATTTATTCACAGTATTGTCTATTCATGCATTATCTCTATATTCATATCACAGGGTACACCTATTTGTACCCCCAATAATAATTTGTACATTTCGACACAGAAGCAATGGTCACACTTATTATTTTACCAATGTAAATGTCAGGCGAGCATCGGAGGAAGAGACTACCAGGGACTGTCTAATGCAACAGCCAAAAGTTTATGGGGGTCCAACATGCTGGGGCTCAGAGCTCCCTTGAATAGAGCAGAGAGCCCTGAGAACAGCTTAAGCAGAGCTTATATACTTTCCTTGGAGAGGGCAGGGAGGGAAGATTATTGATGGGTCAGCGCGAGTGGGCAGTTTGCGTGCAAATGGGTGAGGGAGTACATTCTGCAGTTTTGCAGTTGGTACAGAACATTCAGGGAACAAGATTAGCGAACAGTTCTCAAGATATCAACAGTGTTTTGTTAAGCATACCGTAAAACTGGAAGTGACAATTACCTATTTTATTTACCTTTCATTCCCCACTTTCTTTTGGTTACATTAAATCATAATAGTGATCATTGAGGATGTCACATTTTATGTTTGCTAGTGTCGTATATTGATTTCTGATTACCATAAGTTTAACTTGTCCAATTTGAGCTTGGAGAAAGGAAACTACACGGTTGAGCAAACAGGGTCCTACAGTTAGCAATAATGTGAGGATTATTAATGGACCGGCCAGGGCTGATAAAAGCATAGTTACCCAGGGGGACCCTGTGAACCAAGACTCAAACCACCCTTTTTGGGCCTCTCTCTCTTGTTGATGCTCTTCAATGCGTCTTCTTAATTTAATCATAGATTCTTTTACAACTCCAGTATGGTAGGCATAATAACAACATTCTTCCCTCAATGCAGGACAAAGGCCCCTTCTCTCATGAAGAGGAGGTGGAACCCTCGCCTGTTCTGTAAAACAACTTCAGAGAGAGAGGTTAAAGATTCTTGTAAAGCTGTGATGGTGGTTTTTTAATATCTTTAAGTTTTGGTCTATTGCTGCTTCTAATTGGGTCATTTGTTGTGTCCCATGGATTAGGGCAGTGGTTCCTGTGCCCTTCTCTGCAGCAACTACTATTCCTCATAGGATGGCTAAAGTGAAGGATACAGGTTGCCAGCGGAACCGGGTTGTATGCCCCCCTATTTGAAATTTAAATGATCCTGCCTCATGATAGAGCACTCGGGGAAACATCTGCACCATTACATAATTAATCACATCTGTTGATAATTTTATGAATAAACAATGTTTAAGTATATAGAATTATACTGTTGTAGGTATGGACAAGGCAAGGCACCTAAGATAGCACCAAAGATAGGGAAACAGTCCTATTTGGTTGCAACCGGATATAGAGGGCATTGCTTCTGTTGTAATCAATTAATCCCCTGAATCCCAAGTTTAGGTAGTTTCAGAATTTTGTACCCAACATGTAAGGGAAAAGACTCAGAAATTCACAGTCTGCAGAAGTTCACAAAAAGCAGTTTTTGGTTCTGTTTTTATTTTCCTCTTCTCTGGGAAAGATAACTTATTAAGGACACCTGGGAGGGGGAGAGCTTTTTTCTTCTCTTTTATTTTCTCCCTGCCAGCTGTTACCATGGAGCCCAGTTGGTAACTTCTTTATCTTGGAAATGTAGCCATCTCTGGAAGCCTCAGCTCAAGGCCAGAGGCCTTGTTCACATATTTTGTGAAAAACTAGTAAGGGGGTGTCTAGCTTAGAAGGGCTGATTTTTCCAGCCAGTGGCCAAGTATAACAGAGCAACACGAAAAGAGGAAGTTTATCTACACTGAACTCTTTTATAAAGACTTTGTTGCTGAAAGTCCTAAAGTCAGCCACGATGAAGACTTCTGGAGAAGGCCATTTAAGATTTTTCTGTGGGCCTGGTACAGAGGGGAAGACGGGGAAGGCGGGGGGTGAGAGCAGTTCTGTGGTTCTGAGAATGAGGAAAAAGAGATATAAAAGAATAATGGGAAAAGGGTTTGGGATTTTCCTGGCAACAAAACTTGAGCAGTAGAACAGGTAGAGCAGATGGGAAGACGGGAATGAGTATCTAAAAAGCCTGTGAGGGACTTTAAATTCTTAGTAACCTGTTTTTAGTGATGACAAAGCAACTTTAAAGGCCATTTTCATTACATCTTGGATAGGCGTCTGAGGGCACTCTTCAGCTGGTTTGAGCTTTGGGTTAGCTGGTAAGAGGACCTGGTGGGACCCGGTGTGGGCACTGACAGGAGAAGAGAGGAGTGAGTGGGTGGAAGGGTACCTCAGTACCTGCTGCCTCAGCATGGGGGCAATGGTCTGAGAACCAGAGGAGGTTTGGGGTTTTGATCTAGTAATTGGAGGGGAGAAATCAGGTTGTTGATGTGAGAGTGACAGCAGAGAATCTGGAGCAGAAGGATCTATTGGAGAAACATATTTCGTGATGTGAGCAAAGGAGGGAAAAGGCCTACACATAGGGGAATTTTCTTCAATCCTTTTGATCACTTGCCGAAGTTGAAATAGTCACACAGAATTTGAGGATCTAGAGACCCCTCTGGGGGCCATCGGTTTTGGTTGTCTAATTGGCAATATGGCCAATGCTGTGAACTGAATTTGATGAGGAGTTTGGGTTCCACCAGGCAGCCCCTGTATGCTCACATCCCCATGACTTACGGAAGAAGACGGCTTTTCCCCCACACAGCCGTTGTTGTTTGTGGCTTTGATAGTCCACCGGGCAAACATAGTAATCTAGGCTAGCCAACCTGCATCAGGCTTGCGTGTTCCTACATCCATAATGTTTGTTTCCATTATCTATGGTACGGGAGAAATTTAATGGAATTTTAGTGGGATCCTCTTCATCAGAGATATCCCAATTGGAAAGACGTATACCCAGCTGACAAATATCTGGGTGGAGAGTTGGCCACCAGGTCCCTAAGGGGGCTGTATGTGAGACAGACCATACTTCTTGTCTAATTGGATTTGTGATCAGCCATCGCTGCTGAATGGGCTGATGATGGTTAGGACTAGTGGTGGCCAAGGGGAGAGTCTATAGCCTTATCCACATGGCAAATATGCAATTTGAAAGGGTTACCAGTCTTTTCCACTTTCAAGCCAGTGTCTGGACAGGGCACAGGCTTGAGATGAGAATTAGGATCCAGGAAGTGATTCCGTCTACCTTTACCACTGTAGGTTTTATAATTAGCACCTGGTATGGTCCTGTCCAGCGGGGTTCCAGGGATGACACCTGATGTCATCTTATGTAGATGAAGTCTCTTTTTTGATATCGATGTGGAGTCTCCTCTTCACCAGGTTGGTAGGCAGTGGCCAGCTGTTTTGACAGGTATCCCTGAGTTCTTTCAATAGCTTTAAGTTTGTCAAGCAAGGGGGTGTGGAAGGGATCGGTAGGTCTTAGAGTTGTGGTTAGGTCCTTACTGGAGGAGGGGCCCCATAGAGAATTTTATAGGAGGTGAGGTTACACAAAGAAACAGAGGGAGTATTTCTTGCATGAAACAGTGCATAAGGCAGGAGCATAGTCCAATCTTTGATGCCCTCTCTAAGCTTAATTTCGTTAAGGTCTCTTTAATGGTTCTATTAATTTTTTTAACCTGTCCTGAGCTCTGCGGTCTATAAGCACAATGTAACTTCCAATTTATCCCCAGGATCCTGGCTAACCCCTTACTTACCTGGGCCATGAACGCCGGTCCATTATCAGACCCTATTACCTTAGGTAGGCCGTATCATAGAAAAATATCTTTCAGGATTTTCTACCACCATTTGTGCCTTTTTTTTTTTGTGGGGAAGGCTTCAATCCATCCTGAAAATATATCTACAAACACTAGGAGATATTGAAGTCCATACCTTGCTGGCTAAATTTCAGTAAAGTCCACTTCCCAGAATTTCCTGGTCTGGTTGCTCATAGGCGCTTTCCTACAGGAAGCTTGGAAGGGTAATTGTTCTATTGACAGAACGGACAGGGTTTTGTTACCCGTTCAGTTATGTCCTTTCGCTGTGAGTCGGTTAGTGGAAAACTCTGTTCTTGATCCTTCAGGAATGCCTGCAGTTTCTTTGGACCAAGGTGTGTGAATTGATGTACATTTTTAACGTAGTGTAGGGCTTTCTGAAATTGCAGGCTTGGCTCAGTGAAGTTGAGGATTTCAGTGCCAGTGTCGTAAGATGTTATCAAAAGCTTGCTGGTGCTCAGGGGTCCATTGGAATTGGGCATCTCCCTTTAACAGCGGGTATAAAGGAGAAGTTAAGGACACAAACACAGGAATCCATAACCTGCAAAACCCAGTAGTCCCAAGAAACTCTTTGTGTTGTCTGCTGCTGGGGGGGGGGTATCTGCACAACCATTTGTTTTCTGGGCTCAGTGAGCCAACGTTTACCACCTCTAAGGGAATAGCCCAGGAAGACTACTTCTTGCTGGCAAATTTGGGGTTTTTTGGAAGGAGCTCTATACCCGAGTTGAGCAAGCTTACATAATAGTGCTTGGTTCCCAGACTCACAGTTTTCCTTGGTGTTGGCTGCAGTAGCAGGTCATCCACGTATTGAAGCTGGGTGACTTCGGGGTGCATAGTTCTGAAGTTGTTGACATCTCTGTGGAGGGCTTCATCAAAGAGAGTGGGGGAGTTTTTGAACCCCTGTGGGAGTCTAGTCCATGTTAGTTTACCATACATTCCGGTTTCTGGGTCTACCCACTCAAAAGCAAACAGAAACTGACTGTCTTTATGCAGAGGCATGCAAAAGATAGCATCTTTATGTCCATACCATTTCTACTCAGGGTTCAGAGTGATAAGCAGATTGTACAAATTATTTACCGTGGGGTGAATGTCCTGCACTCTGTTGTTGATCTCTCTTAGGTCTTGAACGGGGATAGTCTTCAGTTCCTGGATTTTTTACTGGTAGCAGGGGAGTGTTCCAGGCCGATTGACAGGGCCTTAGGACCCTAAAGCCAGATATTTCTGAATATGGGGCCTTAACCCATCTTTAGCATTTTTGCTCAGAGGATGTTGTTTGACATTGATTGGGGAGGCTGAGGTTTTTAACTCCACTGTTCTTGGAGGTTGTTTCATGGCTAGTCCTAACCCAACAATTTTTGCCCAGGCATCTGGGTAATCTGTTATCCATTTCTGGGGTAGCTTGCCTGTTTGATCATTCTTGGGGTGTGTGAAAATTGGATGTTCATCTTTGACTGACATTTATAAAGCCATGACTATAGGAGTTTTTAATGAAGGATTTAGAAATTTCATTTTGGGGCCTTCGGGGTTAAAAGTTGTTTTGGCCCGGAGCTTACTGAGCAGATCTCTGCCCATCAATGGGGCCAGGCATTCTGGGATTACTAGGAAGGAATGTTGGATTTTTCCTTTCCCCATGTCCATGGTCCTCTTAGTTGTCTAAGTCTGATATTTACTGCTGTTAGCCCTTTGAACTAGAGACCTTTTATTTGATAGAGGGCCCAGTGGGGCCTTAAGGGCTGAGTATACTGCTGCTGTATCCACTTCAAAGTTTATGGGGTCCCCTTCACTTCAAAAGTTACCCTGAGCTCGGGGAAGGGATCTGAGCCCCGACATTCTCAGTCAACCTCCAGAGTCAGAAAGGCTGTCTGGCGTGGCTGTCTCTTTCTAGGGCACTTTTTGGCTCAGTGTCCTTTTTCTTTACAGTAGGCACATTGATCTGAGGCCAAGGGTGGCCTCTGGTGGGGACCCAGGTATCGTTTCTTGTCTCCCTGTTTCTTAATTTCTGGCCTATTTATTGTTGTGACCAGGACCTTAGTTAATACCTTCATCTGTCTTTTTCATCTGTCATCCTCCCTTTGCTCCCTTTCGTTCTCTCTGTTTCTCTCTTATAGGATACTTTCTCGGCTACCCTGAGTAAATCTCTCAAAGTCATATCTTGTAATCCATCTAAGTATTGTAACTTTCTTTTAATATCCAGATCAGCTTGCCCAATGAAGGCCATCATGACATATGTCTTTTGATCCTCTGCCTGAAGATCGAAAGGAGTATATCTCCTATATGCCTCCATAATTCTCTCTAGAAACATAGAGGGATATTCATCAGGCCCTTGAATAATCTCTCTTACCTTGGCCAAATTATTTGGTTGGCTAGCGGCCGGTTGGAAACCCACTATTAGGGCCCGGCAATAAGTGGACAGATGCTCCCTACCTTCAAAGGTGTCGGGGTCCCAGTTGGGTCAGTTCAAGGGTAAGCCGGCTTTGATTATGTTGGGAAGTTGTGTTGGTCACCCATCTGGTCCGAGGATATTTTTTTCTAGCTTCCAGAAAGTTTCTCTCTCGTTCCTCTGTCATGAAGAGAATCCCTAGGATTTGTTGGCAGTCATCCCAAGTAGGCAGGTGTGAAAACGCCAGGGAGTTCTTTGAGTTCTTTTAGCCGGGCCAGCTTTTTCCAGGGAAGGAGGGGCTGTGTGTGTGACAAGGGGGAGTCATCTGGTGGGCGCTGGGCCGGCCTAGCTTTCTCCAATGGCGGAGAGGCTGAGTCAGCAGCAAAGGAATCACTTAGAGGTTGTTGGGGGTTGGTGGACGACGGCAGCGGATAAGAAGGGTAGGAGAGTCCAGTAGAGTCTTGAGACTCAGGGAGAACAGAGGTTGGAGGAGTAAGAGCAGAGGGTTTGTGAGATAGAATCATGGTGGAAGGAGTAGGAGTGGGCGCAGAGACAAAGAAAGGCTTCACCCATGTAGGAGGAGATTTGCAGAGGTCCTGCAATGTTAAGATATATGGCTGTTGATCTGGATGTCTATGTGGCCCCGGTTGAAAGACAAAATCTCTGACGTTTCAAATTAGTGGGAAGTAGATGTTTCTAGGGGCTATCCAACTCCAAAGGTGGGTCATTCTGAGGCACAGAGGGTCTGCCAGGTCCAGCAATTTACTGAAAAAGAAAGATTCTGGGCCTTGCACAGACTTTGGTCCAGTGATCAAGGGTCAGGAAGAGAGGTGTTGAAGTGCTCTGTCCCAAAATGAGAGATACACAAACAGTGAAAGAAATCACACACTACACTGACAAGACAAGACAATAAAGACAGGCAATGGACGTCCAATACTGAGGCCAGGACTGAGTAGCCGGCAAAACCTGATGGGCTGGCAATACTGAATCCGAAGCAAAATATCACTGAGTCAAGGAGACTATTGTTCCTCGATTTCCTGAGTCCTCTGGGGCATCCCCCAGGGACGTGGCCTGTGGCTCTGTGACACGTATGTCAGCCTCTGTCAGAGAGAGCTCACGCTCATCACCAATAGCCATTTTGCCAAGCCCTAACCTGAAACCTAAAACCAAAAAGAGTTCCCTTACTTACCCTGAAAAGAGCCCCTTGGGGATCTTTCATCCGCCGCTGCCGGATCTTGCTCGTGCCTCCAGATGTAAAGGTCGGGCAAGCATCAGAGGAAGAGACCACCAGAGGAATGTCTCAAGCAACAGTAAATGGTTTATTATGGGTCCAGCATTCTGGGGCTCAGAGCTCACTTGAATAGAGCAGAGAGCAATGAGAACAGCTTAAGCAGAGCTTATATGCTTTTCTTGGAGAGGGCAGGGAGGGAAGTTTATTGATGGGTCAGGGCAAGTGGGTGGTTTGCGTGCAAACGGGTGAGGGTATACATTTGCAGTTTGGCAGTTGGGGACAGCACATTCTGGAAACAAGATTAGCAAACAGTCCTCAAGACTTCAACAGTGTTTTGTTAAGCATACAGAAAAACAGTAAGTAACAAGTACCTATTTTATTAACCTTTCACCAAAGCCTAAATGGAAAGTGAGCATGGATTACTAAACACATCCATATCCAGGTTGCCTAACGCTCTCAAATCAATCCTATTGGTGACTACATATTTGTTTCTTCTTAAGATAATATATTCAACCTCAACCCTGTTGAAAATGACTAATCCTATCACTCACTTTATATTTTCCTGATTTCCTAATGTCTCTATTGATATCTGCTTTCCTACATATTTTCCTCAGTTCATCATTGTGACTGACTCTTCACATGTGCTGACATTTACATTCACTCTTTATCCGAAACCCTATTGCTAAAGAACTTTTGGTCCAAATCCTATACTCACTCTTTTTTCTAACATACCGACTATCTTCCTAATCCTAAAGACTATCCCTTTTTGACTGGATGATCTCTTCGACAAGCAATCATCCAAGGTACAAGGTCCTATGCCATTGTATATTGATTTATCTGAGACATCTGTGCAGAACATAATTCAAAGCTAAGTATCCCAATCAACAGCCCAATGCCCTTCCTGGATTCAAATCTTATCTAGATTTCTGTTTTCAAACTTATATTTCACCAATATATTCTTGTAAATATCGCAAGTTCCCAATACCATTATTCATTAAGCAGAATGATTCCTAACTCAAATGAAACATGTTATTAAGCCTAACCATACATTGTTCCCTCAAACTAACTTTACAGAAGAGCCGAGACAGAGTTTATCTTACAATACAGTAATGTAGGGGATCTTCCACCTGCTGAGAACATCAAAGGACCATGCAGAAATTATACCCTGAAGAAGTTGCAGGCAGCTATGAAGGACCTAAGAGGGGAAAAGTCATATTCCATGGCAAACAACAGGGTCAGTATGAAGGGATGTGTCTGAATCAGCCTCTCCTTTCGTAATGTAGAGAACTGATGAAACCATGCCTGTGTGGAGAGCTGTTTACAGGTGCCTATGGTTGATATACCATTCTAACTTGTGAAAGTGTCAAAGGAAGTAGGGGCAGCCTCAATTTCATGGGACCTTTCGAAGCAACTGTTAGGACAAAGTGGTGGCCAAGGTAGTGACCTCATTCAGTTCCTAAAGAAAGTGACCTCACCTCTCTTCCTTGGTGATCAAAAAATCTGAAATTGTGATGCAGGAAGCCAGGCACCCAGAGCCAGTCCCAGTCCCAGTCCCAGTGGTCTCACTTGCTTGGATTTACCAAGGACAGAGTCAGTCTTCCTTGGTACCGACTGATATGAGGATTGTCAAATGGCAGAAGAGCTCTGAAGAGGGGCCTTTCCTGAGAAAGCAGGTATTGGTTCACCACTGGCTCCTGACAACTTCACAGTGTTGACCAAGGAGACCAGATCTGAGAAAGGACAGGCCATTTCAGGGGAACATAGTATGGCCCACCAGTTAGAGGACACTCCAGATAGTCACAGACCTACTTGGGTTAAGGAGGTGCCTTTGTGGGTGTTCAGTGAGTTTGTGCTTTTCTCTCATGTTCTGAGAATAGATAGAAAAGGCAGTTATTTTGGGTTGGAGTGGACTGTTTCTAGTAAGTCGTTTGACAAGGCTAGTGTTTCTAAGTCTTGAGTATCCCACTGTGTCCGTGGTTGTAGACATTAGAAAAGAGAAGGCATCAAAGGATGTGTCCTGTCTAGTAGAAAACTTCCCAGCATTCATCCTGCCTAATTGAAGAATGGACTTTGGTTTGCCTTATGGATGGGCAACACCTACTAAATTCCTAAGTTCCTGTTTTCTTCCTGAATTCTGGCCACTCTCCAGAATAGTCTCATGGTTTTGTTTCCAAGATATGTACCACCTCCAAGCTCTGAGACATGTCCATATACTTGATAGCTGTAGAGAATGGGAACATCTTAGAAAACTCAGATATCAGTGTGACCCGGAAATTCTCAGTGGAGAAACCCTGCTTTGGTTCATTTGCTTACCTATGGTTCTGTTGTCCTGAATGTCAGGAAGGTCTTTGCCTCAGGCCACCCCTTTGTGAAGCCTGAAGAAAACAGTTTTCAAATGGAAATGAATGGGCATCACCTGTGGATCTTTGCTTAATTGCTTGTAAAAGGATGTGTCTAAATCAGCCTCTTGGCCCTGTATGAGGTTGTGGCTTAGATTCTCAGCACATGATGGATCTAAAGATAGATTGCATGTGTGCAATCAAAACAAAAATGGCCAAAATCTGTCATTGTTGATGAGTCTCTTGCCTTCCTCTGTTAGGATTCTGACCTCTATCAAGTGAGAATAGGAATCCTTTAGGTCAAATGAGTTCTTTGAAGAACTGCAGAGGTGCTTGTGTTTTCTTGTGACTCCAAATCACTTAAAGAATCTATCCCTGAGAGTCAGTAGGCCTCAAATTGGAGAAGCAGGCCTATTGGATCACTCCAGGTTCACAGGAAGGGTGACCATGCCACCCTGACTTTAGGCAAATGAGGGGCAAGAAAGATTATTTCGGACACTCTCTTGGGATGCGTCCCACATGAAAAACTCCAGCCAGAGGTAATGATGAGTGTCTCTCTGGAAGAAGGTGAGGACCATGTGGAAGTGTTTTGGTTTTAATTGTAGTCATTCATGTGGCAGTTGGAAGAGATGACTGGATCCACCTGGGCTTGAACTCTGGTGTCATTCCCCTTAAACACTCAGTTCTGGATCAATCATCAAAGAAGTATTGCCATGAATTGTGTTAAGAATTTAGGAGGCCATGCATGAGAATCTCCATTGGAAACTGAGATCTAGTCCTAGGGTGGCTTTCCACAGAGCACTGGGAATCTCAGCCAGGATATCAAATTATTTTTTTCTGAAAGACTTGGAAGCCATATTTGCTAGTCAAAACACACATGGACCTCAATTGTAGACCTCGATGGGCCTGGATTCATGTGACTTTTAGGCCACTCTTTGGGAAGCCTTGCCTGTGAGAGTTCTTCAAATTTTTCATTGAAATGAGCTTCCTCACCATTGAATGATTCCTGAATGATTTGAAAGCCATAGTGCTTCCAACTTCATAATTGAAAATTGGCTAGATAAATACCATGAAATTTTTGAAATTCCAATAACCAGGTGGCAATGAAGAACATTTGGATGTCCTGTTGCTGATCACGAGTGTACCAGACAGTGCCTTGATTGACTGGTTTTGATGAAAATGGTGTAGAACAGAGATCTCAATAATTTGGATCCTGCTGAGTAGTGGGCCTAGAGCAGTGGTGAGCAAATGTGTGATAAAACATCTGAGGTGGGGCCATGTGGATCTGCCATTGGCTTCCAAATGGCTTGTGACTGACATGGTGCAGCCAGCAGACCCTTATATGTAAAGGCAACTTGTTATATGGAGAGGTTTCAGTGCAATGTTCAGAATCAGGTTGCTATGGTCAAGGGGGCATCCTATGTGGTATACAAGCCCTGTTGGTGCATTCTCCTGCAGACCCTGATCCACCACACGTGACAGAACTCGCGGCAACACTCTGTCCCAGTTGAACTCCTTGTATTTCGTGAAGCAAATACCAAACTCCGAGTGCAGCAGGAAGAAACATTAGGAAAAGTGGAGGATGATAAAATGGCTTCGCAGTCCATATGGGGAGACACTTAGCCCCCAGTGGCCACAGTTTACATACAAGAGAGAATTCAGCACTGCTGCTTCATGTTTATTGGAAAATTATAAACCATGTCCTCCAGATCACAGAGATGAAGACGCAGCTTTGATGGTCTCACTGGAAAGGAAGCTAAAGATCCTCACAAAAACATATATTTCAAGTGCCCAACCTAGAGACAGTTTCTCCAGACGTCTTTAGGCAGGCAAATCTCCATGTTTGTAGAGTTTTTACACAGTCCCTTACTTTTGGAAACTCCTCTACAATCTCCAAGGTTGTGAACCCTAAGCATTTTCAATTTCAGATATGTATTCAAAGATTTTCTAACTCTTCTCCTCTAATTGTGTCTTACTTGGGGTGAAGGTAATGTCAAGGCATTGTTCTGAATGAGAGTGGGAAAATTTTTTTGTAGTACACATTTGCATACACATTGATCCATTTTCCAATTTTCCATTCGAAATACTGAATCCCTGACACTAACTCATACCCTACTAGACTCTGACTACTAATCCTAATATGATGGAGAAAAATAAACAAAAAAAATGAAAATACAAGCAGTTCAGAGGAGGCATGGTGTATAGTTGGACTTCCCTCTTGCATGATAAAGGGTCGGTTTTATAAATCTACTCAATTTTTAATTGAAATAGTCCTCCATGTGTTTTTTTTTAAAGAGAGAGTTAGAGAGGAGAGAGAGAATTCTATAATATTTATTTTTTTAGTTATCGGCGGACACAACATCTTTGTTTGCACGTGGTGCTGAGAATCGAACCCATGCCGCACGCATGCAAGGCGAGCGCGCTACGACTTGAGCCACATCCCCAGCTCTCTCCATGCGTTTTTAAAGTTAACAAATATGTGAATTCCTGTCTCCCTTTCTCTGTAGCCTACTCAGCACATGTACTTTTTATATGCACATATAGATTCCTACTTGGTATCACACGTATATTTTTATGAGTTGGCTGACTTTTCAGAAACAAATTGTAAGAAGAGATCAGTCCTCCTAAACGCTGTTGGAACTGAAAATCCAAACTATGGGTGAGCTTCCTATTAGAACAATATTATACATAAACCCATGTTTAGTAAAATAAATATTTTTGCATCTGAGGGTGATATATATTACATGATGAATTACGATTGGCATATATATATTGATACTTTTTAATGAATTTTTGTGTTTTTTTGTGTATATATATATATATATATATACATACACTCTACAGATTTTATAAAATATGAAATATATTTGTCTTATATACACTCCGTAAATTCATTCATGTTCATGTATGTGGATTTATAATCAACTTTTCACAAGATTATTCTCAGAAATAATCATCTACCTGAAATACATATTTGTTTCCCAGTGCTGAAAACTAACTTCAATCAATGGTGCTTACAAATCCTAATATTTCTACAGTAACTGACCCAGTTTAACATCAATGCAAGTATATTCCTATGGGACATGATGTCTATTTTGACATTCATTTTAATTCAACACTGGTACATTACTATTTCTTCAGTTTTTGCACATCATAGGTTATATATTTCATTCACAAGTTCAGAAATTTATAGGAATTTGTTTCACTTTTAATCACTTCCTGCTTCAGAACACATGTATTCCTCCATGTTACTTGACTGGTCTTTTCATGAGACTTCTTTCCAAACACATTATTTTCGATTTCCATAATCAATTTTGAAGCTAAACCCACACACTCTTCAAGATAAACCATAACATTAATATTACCATTAGATGTATAAGTGGTTGGAATGAATGTGTGAATATCAATATAAGATTTCCTGTACATTTTCACATTTCAATTCAATCCATTATTAAAGTTGGAACCAGGTATGCTATTTATTCACAGTATGGTCTATTAATGCATTATCTCTATATTCATAGACACAGTGTACACCTCTTTGTTCCCCCAATACTAATTTATACCTCTTCAAAACATTGCTCCCAAAAATGGTAGAAGAAATAAACATGTCACCTTATCTATCTATCTATCAATATATATATATATATATATATATATATATATATATATATATATATATATATATATATATATATATTTCTTTTTTTATCACAGTAATATTCTGGACACAAAAAACAAAGGTCATACTCATGATTGTATCAAAGCCTAAATGGAAAGTGAGCATGGATTACTAAAAACAACCATATCCAGGTTGCCTAATGCTCTCAAATGTAAATCCTATTGGTGACTACATATTTGTTTCTTTCTAAGATTATATATTCAACTTCAAGCCTGTTGAAAATGTCTAATCCTATCACTCAGTTTATACTTTGCCTGATTTCCTTATATCTCTATTGATATCTGCTTTCCTACATATATTCCCCAGTTCATCATTGTGTCTGACACTTCACATATGCTGATATTTACATTCAATGTCTACCCGAGACCCTATTGCTAAAGAAATTTTGGTCTAAATCCTATACTCACTCTTATTTCTAAACCTACTGACTATCTTCCTAATCCTACTGACTATTGCTTTTTGACTCGATGTTCTCTTCTACAATTAATCATCCAAGGTATAAGGTCCTAAACCATTGTATTTCAATTTGTCGGAGACATATATGCAGAACATAATTCAAACCTAAGAATCCCACTCAAGGACCCAATGCCCTTCTGACTTCGAATCTTACCTAGATTTCTGTTTTCATACTTACATTTCACCTATATATTCTTGTAAATATCACAGGTTCCCAATACCATTATTCATGGGGCAGAGAGATTCCTAACCCAAATCAAACATGTTATTAACCCTAAACATACACTGTTCCCTCAATCTAACTTTACAAAAGAGGAGGGACAGAGTTGGTCTTACAATACAGGAATGTAGGGGATCTTCCACCTTCTGAGAACATCAAAGGTCCATGCAGAAATGATCCCTGGAGAAGATATAGGCAGCTATGAAGGACCTGAGAGAGGAAAAGTCATCTTTTATGGTAAACAACCTGGTCAAGATGAATGGATGTGTCTGAATCAACCTCTATCTTCTAAATGTAGAGAAGATGGACCAAATCAGGCCTGTGTGGAGAGCTCTTCCCAGGTGCCTATGGTTGATTTACCATTCTAACTTGTGAAAGTGTGACAGAAAGAAGGGACAGACTCCATCTCATGGGACCCTTAGAAGTTACTGTTAGGACAAAGAGGTTGCCAAGGCAGTGACCTCATTCTGTTCCTGAAGGAAGTGACCTCACTTCACTTCCTTGGTGATGGAACTCTCTGAACTTGGGATCCAGGAAGAGAGGCACCCAGAGCCAGTCGCAGTCCCAGTCCCTGTGGTCTCACTTGTTTCAATTTACCAAGCACAGAGTCAGTCTTTCTTAGTACCAACAGATGTGAGAATGGCCAAATACCAGGAAAGCTCTGAAGAAAGACCTTTCTGAGAAAGCAGGTATTGGTTCACCGCTGGCTCCTGACAACTGCACAGAGTTGGCCAAGGAGACCAGATTTGAGATACAACAGGCCATTTTGGGGGAATATAGTATGGCCCACCATTCAGAGGACACTCCACAAAGGAGGTGCCTTTGTGGGTGTAGGTGTGTGTATGGTTTTTTCTCAAGTTCTGAGAAGATGTAAGAAAGGCTGTTTGTTTGAATTGGCGTGGACTGTTTCTAGTAAGTCCTTTGACAAGGCGAGTGCTTCTATGTCTGTATATCCCACTCTGTCCGTGGTTGTAGACATTAGAAAAGAAAATGCATCAATGGATGTGTCCTGTCTAGGAGAAAGCTTCGCAACATTCATCCTGCCTGATTTATTAATGGACTGCAGCTTTCCTTATTGAAGGGAAACACCTGCTATCTTTCAAAGTTTCTGTTTACATCCTGAATTCTGGACACTCTCCAGAATTGCCTCATTGTTTTGTGTCCAAGATATGTACTACCTCCAAGCTATGTGATATGGCTATGTACTGGATAGCTGAAGGGAAAGGCGAGCATCTCAGAAAACTCAGATATCAGTGTGAACAGGAAAGTCTCAGTGGAGAAACCCTGCTTTGTGCGTTTTGTTTACCTATTGTTCTGTTGCCCTGAATTTCAGGAAGGTTTTTGCCTCAGACCACTCCTTTGTGAATATCAATTCAATCCATTATTTAAAGTGGAACCAGCTATACTATTTATTCACAGTATGGTCTATTCATGCATTATCTGTATATTCATAGACACAGGGTACAGCTGTTTGTACAACCAATACTTATGTATATGTCTTCAAAATATTACTCGCAGAAATGGTGAAAGAAATACTCATGTCACCTAATCTACATATACATTTTATCACAGTAATATTCTGGACACAAAATGCAAAGTTCACACTTATTATTGTACTAAAGCCTAAATAGAAAGTGAACATGGATTACTTCCATGTTCAGGTTGCCTAATGCTCTCAAATATCAATCCTATTGGTGACTACATATTTGTTTCTTCCTAAGATTATATATTCAAAATCAACCCTGTTGCAAATATCTAATCATATCACTCACTTTATACTTTGCCTGATTTTGTAATACCTCTTTTTTTATTGTTACGATGAGCCAATTTAGTACTTTTTTAATTTTTTTTTCATCTTTCATACATTTGATTCAAGTGAGTTATGCATTTCCATTTTTACCCCAAATACAGATTGCAGAATCACATCAGTTACACATTCACAATGTTTACATAATGCCATATTAGTGACTGTTGTATTCTGCTGACTTTTCTATCCCCTACTATCCCCCCTCCCCTCCCCTTTCATCTTCCCTCTCTACCTCATCTGTTGTTGTTCCGTTCTCTCCCTTCCCCCCCTTTCCCCTCACAACCTCGTATATGTGATTTCGTATAACGATGAGGGTTCTTTCCGTTTCCATGCAATTTCCCTTCTCTCTCCCTTTCCCTCCCATCACTTGTCTCAGTTTAATGTTAATATTTTCCTCATGCTCTTTCCCTCTGTTCAGTTCTTAATTGCTCTCCTTAAATCAAAGAAGACATTTGGCATTTGTATTTTAAGGATTGGCTAGCTTCACTTAGCATAATCTGCTCTAATGCCATCCATTTCCCTGCAAATTCCATGAATTTGTCATTTTTTAGTGCTGCATAATACTCCATTGTGTATAGATGCCACATTATTTTTTATCCATTCATCTATTGAAGGGCATCTAGGTTGGTTCCACAGTCTGCCTATTGTGAATTGTGCTGCTATGATCATTGATGTGGCGGTATCCCTATAGCATGCTCTTTTATGGTCCTCAGGGAATAGTCCGAGGAGGGCGATAGCTGGGTCAAATGGTGGTTCCATTCCCAGCTTTCCCAGGAATCTCCATACTGCTTTCCATAATGGCCGCACCATTTTTCAGTCCCACCAGCAATGTACAAGTGTACCCTTTTCCCCACATCCTCGCTAGCACATATTATTGTTTGACATCCTAATGGCTGCCAATCTTACTGGAGTGAGATGGTATCTTAGGGTGGTTTTGATTTGCATTTCTCTGACTGCTAGAGAAGGTGAGAATTTTTTCATGTACTTATTAATTGATTGTATGTCTTCTTCTGAGAAGTGTCTGTTCAGGTCCTTGGCCCATTTGTTGATTTTGTAATATCTCTATTGATATCTGCTTTCCTACATATTTTCCACTGTTCATCATTGTGACTGACCCTTCAAGTGTGCTGATATTTACTTTCACACTTTAACCCAAACCCTATTGCTAAAGCACTTTTGTTCCAAATCCTATACTCACTCTTCTTTGTTAACCTACCGAATATCTATCTAATCCTACTTACTATCCCTTTTTGACTGGATGTTCTCTTCGAATTTTAATCATAAAAGGAACAAGGTCCTATGCCATTGTATATCGATTTATCTGAGATATCTGTGCACAACGTAAATCAAAGCTAAGTATCCCAATGAAGGGCCCATTGCCCCTCTGGGCTTCAAAATTACCTAGACTTTCTTTTTTCATTTATATATTTCACCTCTATATTTTTAAAAATATCGCAGGTTCCCAATACCATTATTCATCCAGCAGAATGATTTCTAACCCAAATCAAACATTTTATTAACCCTAACAATACACTGTTCCCTCAATGTAAATTTAAAGAAGAGCAGGGACAGAGTTGGTCTTACAATACAGGAATGTAGGGGATCTTTCACCTGTTGAGAACCACAAGTTCAATGCAGAAATGATCCCTGGAGAATATGTAGTCAGCTATGGAGGACCTGAGAAAGCAAAAGTAATCTTCCATGGCAAAATACCTGGTCAGGATGACGGGATGTGTCTGAATCAGAACCTCTCTTCTCAATGTAGAGGAGATGGACCAAACCAGGCCTGTGTGGAGAGCTATTACCGGGTTCCTATGGTTGATATACCATTCTAACTTGTGAATGTTTCACAGGAAGTAGGGGAAGCCTCCATCTAATGAGACACTTGGAAGCAACTGTTAGGATAAAGTGTTTGCCAAGGCAGTGACCTCATTCGGTTCCTGAAGGAAGTGACCTCACCTTACTCCCTTGGTGATGGAACTCTCTGAACTTAGAATCCTGGAAGCCAGGCACACAGAGCCAGTCCCAGTACCAGTCCCAGTGGGTTCACTTGTTTGGAATTACCAAGGACAGAGTCAGTCTTTCTTTGTACCTACTGATGTTAGAATGGCCAAAACCAAGAGAGCTCTGAAGAGGGGCCTTTCCTGAAAAAGCAGATAGTGGCCCACCGCTGGCTCCTGACAACTTCATAGAGATGGCCAAGGAGACCATATCTGAGACAGGACAGGACATTTCGGGGGAACATTGTGTGGCCCACCAGTCAGAGGACACTCCATAGAGTCACAGACCTACTTAGGGTAAAAAGGTGCCTTTGTGGGTGTGGTTGTGAGTTTGTGATTTTGTCTCATGTTGTGAGAATAGGAAAAAAAGGTGGTTTGTTTGGTTTGGAGTGAACTGTTTCTCGTAAGTCGTTTGAAAAGGAGAGTGTTTCTATGTCTGTGTATCCCATGGTGTCCGTGGTTGTAGACATTAGAAAAGAGAGTGCATCAATGGATGTGTCCTGTCTAGTAGAAAGCTTCCCATTTCATCCTGCCCAATTTATGAATGGTTTGCGGCTTTACTTAAAGATGGGCATAACCTAATACATTCCTAATTTCCAGGTTTATTCATGAACTCTGTTCACTCTCCAGAATAGGATCATGGTTTTGTGTCCAACATATATACCACCTCCAAGCTCTGTGACATGGCCATGTACTGGATAGCTGAAGGGAATGGCGAGCATCTCAAAAAACTCAGATATCAGTGTGACCAGGAAAATCTCAGTGGAAAAACCCTGCTTTGGGCATTTTGCTTATATATTGTTCTGATGAACTGAATGTCAGGAAGTTCTTGCTCTGGCCACCCCTTTGTGAAGCCTGAAGTAAACAGTTTTCAAATGGAAATGATTGGGCATCACCTGTGGCTCTTTGCTTAATTGCTTTGGAAAGGGATGTGTCTGAATTAGCATCTTGGCCCTGTGTGAGGTTGTGGCTTAGATTCTCAGCACTAGATGGATCTAAAGAAAGATCCCATGTGTGCATCCAAAACCAAAATGGCAAATACACCAGTCATTGTGGATAAAGTCTCGCTTTCCTCTGTGAGGTTCCTGACCTCTATCAAGTGAGAATAGGGATCCTTTGTGTCAATTGAGTTCTTCAAAGCCCTGCAAAGGTGCTTGGGTTTTCTCATGACTCTAATTTACATAAAGAATCTATACCTCTAACTCAGTAGGCCTCAAATTGAAGAAGCGGTGCAGTATTAACGGCATGCCTATTTGATCACTCCGGGTTCACAGGAAGTATGTCCAGGCCACCCTGACTTTAGGCAAATGAGGGGCAAGGGAGCTTATTTTGGACACTGTCTTGGAATGTGCCCCTCATGGAAACCTCCAGCCAGAGGTTATGATGAGTATCTATATGGAAAAAGATGAGGGCCATGTGGGAGTGTTTTGGTTTAATTGTGGTCATTATGTGGCTGTTAAAGGAGATGCCTGGGTCCACATGGGCTTGAACTCTGGTGTGATTACACTTAGAGAGTGCATTCTGGATCTGATCTCAGAGAACTTGTGCCATGAATTGTGTTGGGATTCTAGGAGGGCACGCATGAGAGTCTCCCTTGGAAACTGAGATCTAGGCCCAGGGTGGCTTTCCACAGAGCACTGGGAATCTCAGCCAGGATACCACATGATTTTTTTTTCTGAAAGACTTGGTAGGCATAGGTGACAGTCAAAACACACATGGACCTCACATTGTAGACCTCAATGGGTCTGATTTCATGTGACTTTTTGGCCACTCCCTGGGAAGCCTTGTCTTTAACAGTTCTACAGAGCATTCATCGAAATGAGGTTTCTCATCATTTAATGGTTCCTGTACAAATTGAAATCCACAGTGCCTCCATCTTCATCCGTGAAAAATGGCTAGATAAATACAATAAAATTATTGAAATTTCCATGACCAGGTGGCACTGGAGAAAATTTGGAAAACCGGTTGCTGATCATGAGTATACCAGACAGTGCCTTGATTGACTAGGTTTCATCAAAATGGTGTATAACAGAGATGCCAGTAAATTGGAGCCTGCTGAGTAGTGGGCCTAGATCAGAGGAGGGGAGGTGTGTGATAAAACATCTGTGGTGGGGCCATGTTGATCTTCCATTGGCTTCCAAATGCCTTGTGACTGACATGGTGCAGCCAGCAGACCCTTATATGTAATGGTATCTTGTTATATAGAGAGGTTTCAGGGCAATGTTGAGAATTATGTTGCTGTGGTCAAGGGGAAAAGCTATGTGGAATAGAAGCATTGTTGGTATATTCTCTTGCAGACCCTGACCCACCACACGTGACAGAACTCCCTCAAGCACTGTGTCCCAGGTGATCTTTTTTTTACTTCATAAGCAAATACAGCAGCAAGAAACACCATGAAAATTGGAGGATGAACAAATGGCTTCACAGTCCACACAGGGAGACACTTAGAACCCAGTGGCCACAGTTTACCTACAAAGATCAAATTCAGGACTGGTGTCTCATGTTAATTGGAAAATAAGAAACTATGTTTTACAGGTCACATAGGTGCAGACCCAGCTTTGATGATCTCAGTACAAAGGAAGCTAAAGCTCCTCATAACAACATATGTTTCAAGTGCCCAACCTCAGAGGAAATTTCTCAAGAAGTCTTTAGGCCAGCAGAGCTCCATGTTTATGGAGTGTTCACCCTGTCCCTTACTTTTGGAAACTCCTGTACCACCTTCAAGGTAGTGAACTTCTTAGCATATTACATTCCAGAGAAGTATTCACTGATTTTCTAATTCTTCTCCTCTAATTATGTCTTACTTGGGGCGAAGATAATGTCAAGCCATTGTTCTGGAGGAGTGGGAAGATTTTGTGTGGCACATATTTGCATACACATTGGATACATTTTCCAATTTTCCATTCGAAATACTGAATCCCTGACTCTAACCCCTACCATACTAGACTCTGACTACTAATCGTAATATGATAGAGAATAATAACCAAAACAGAATAGAAATACAAGCAGTTCAGAGGAGGCATGGTGTATAGTTGGAATTGCCTTTTGCATTATATAGGGTAGGAGTTATAAATCTAGTCATTTTTTTTGTTGAAATAGTTCTCCGTGTGTTTTGAAAGTTAACAAATATGTGAATTCCTGTCTCCTTTTCTCTGTAGCCTATTCAGCACATGTAATTTTATATGCACATATAGAATTGTACCTGGTATCACACATACATTTTTGTGAGGTGACTGACTTGGCAAATACAAATTGTGAGAAGAGATCACTCCTCTTAAATGCTGTTGGAACTGAAAATTCAACCTATGGGTAAGCCTCCTAGTTGAACAACATTATACATAAATCCATGTTCAGTATATGAATATTTTTGGGTCTGTGGATGATATGAATTTCACGATGAATTTTGATTGGCATATATATTGCTAGTTTTTAATGTCTGTGTGTGTGTGTGTGTGTGTGTATATATATATATATATATATATATATATATATATATGTATATATATATACTCTCCAGATTTTTCAAAATATGAAATATTTGTGTCTTATTTTGCACTCCCTAAATTCATTCATATTCATGTATGTGGATTTATAATCCAATTTTTAAAAAATTATTCTCAGAAATATTCATCCACCTGAAATACATATTTTTTCCTAGTACTGAAACAGTTTTCAGTAAATGGTGCATCCAAATCCTAATATTTCGGCATTGCAAGATGGCTGTGAAGACAGTGTATCACACCCAGTGTACCCTGCCACTGCGCAAGTGAATAACGAGTTAGAGCAATGAAAAACTATCTTGTTAGGATCTTACAGGAAAATGGGTGTTTACCGAAACCTAGAAGAATGATTTCCACCACCGAGGTCCGGTAATTGAGTCTCAAACACAAGCCACTTGTGCAACTGGAGATCCATTCTGATTGATCCGCGTGACCTGCCCTGTGTCTACAAATGGTGAGGCACCACCGAGAAGCGACCAGCAAGCAGGGAGAAACGTTGCTGCGGATTCTGTGGAATCCTGCTGGCTGAGCATCCACTGAGCCCCCAGCTGAATTCGGGATTTCAGACAGGGAAGTTAGCAGTACATTTCTATGCCCCAAAGCAGAAACTCCACAAAGGAAACCAACAGCCACCATCTTGGAGAGCTGAAGTAACCACCACCACTCCCTGACAGATTGCAAGAATAAAACAGGTGTGTGTTTCTCAGCTCATCTCACATACAGAGGGGAATTCGCATAAAATATCTCCTAGGCTTTTGGGGGAGGAATAATCAGAGCAAGTCTGCATAAAGACTGGGGGAAAACTAGAGGCACCTGACGTTCATCTCCCCTTCCCATCAGCGGCAAAAATGAAACTTGTCTAGCCAGTGCGGGGCGATGGGCAAGCGAAAAAAATTAAAACAATAGAGTTCCAGGGTTCCCAATAGACACCCTCCCCACCCAACAAACGGCAGACCCAGAGAACAGTTTGAGCTGCCGAGAAGCATCACTCAGGAGAAATCTGGTCTAGCAGGAGAAATCAGGACTAGCAGGATAAACCAGGGGACTAGAGGCCAGGCCCTCCTGACTGGCTGGCTGGAGAACGCCGGCCCACTGCCAGTGTGACTGGGCAACTGGAGACCACCTTCCTGCTGGCGCCAGCCCACCTGCTGACGCTATGTCTTGACGGCTGGAGAACGCGCGCCTGCCGGCGACCGAACGCGCAACTGTGTGGCTAGAGATCACCCACCAGCTGAAGACAGACCACAAGCTGCCCGCGCTACTGGGTGGCTGGAGACTGCCGGCCTGCCAGCGACCGGGAGCTGAAACCAACCAGAGACAATCCAGTCCACCCACCCAATTCGGACACTCCGGCAAGGAGCCTGGGGCCCACCACAGCAGAGAGGTGACATCACTGGAGCTCGGCCGTCAGAATTCCTTAACAGCGGAATCCACTTAAGCAGGCATAGTCTACCAACACAAAGGAGAGAAAACAGAGATATATAAACCCATAACAAATCTATAGAAGAGAGCAGAAACACAGCAATCAAATAGATCTGGAAAATGACGTGAACATCATGAAAAAACAAGGGAAAACAAGGTGTACAAACAATGAAGGACAACTTAATACTACAGGAGAACCTAGAAGCATCAGAAACAGGGATAGGGAAAAAACTTAAGTCATACCTAACTCAGATGGAAAGGAATAAGAGAGAAGACATGAGGCAGCAAGTCTAAGGATAAAAGTATATTTTGAAAATGAATTAAACAAACAAATTCAAATGGCAAAGAACAAGCTTTACCAGGAGATAGAGATCTTTTAAAAAATCATACAGTAATTCTAGAAATGCAGGAAACTATAAACCAAATTAAAAACTCAAACAAGAATATTACAAATAGACTAGATCAAGTAGAAGTCAGAACATCAGATAATGAAGACAAAGTTTGTCAACTTGAAAAGAATATAGTCAACACAGAAAACATGCTTAAATCCCATGAGCAACTATTCAAGAGATATGGGATGTCATAAAAAAAACAAAATTGGGAGTCATCGGGATAGAAGAAGGCATAGAAATTCAAACCGAATGAATGAACAACATATTAAATGAAATAATTCTAGAAAACTTCCCAGAGATGAAAGATGGAATGGATTGCCATATCCTGGAAGCCTACAGGACCTCAAACATTCAAAACCATAATAGACAAACTCCAAGACATATAATTATGAAGATAGCCAACATACAGAACAAGGAGAGAATATTAAAAGCTACGAAAGAAAGTAGGCAGATAACATTCAGGGGTAAACCAATAAGGTTAACAATTGATTTTTCATCACAGACATTGAAAGCGAGAAGATCTTTGAACAATGTATTTCAAACACTGAAAAATAATGGATTCCAACCAAGAATACTGTATCCAACAAAATTAAGCTTCAGATTTGACAATGAAATTAAGTCCTTCCTGATAAATAAAAGCTAAAAGAATTCGCAGACAGAACACCAGCACTGCAAAGCATTTTGAGCAAAATACTACAAGAAGAGGAATTGAAAAATAGTGCCCAAAACTAACAGCGGGAGGTATCTCAGTAAAGGGGTAAGAAAAAAACCAAAAAGTAAAAACTACCCAAATTAAAATAAATAAATAAATAAACATGACTGGAAGTACAAATCATATTTCAATTGTAACCTTAAATGTTAAAAATCTAAACTCACCAATCAAGAGACATAGGCTAGTAACCTGGATCAAAAAAATAAATCCAACAATATGCTGCCTTCGAGAGACTCATATGAAAGGTAAAGACATACACATGCTGAAAGTGAAAGGTTGGGAAAAATCATACCACTCTTATGGCCCTCGGAAGCAAGCAGGAGTGGCCATACTCATATCATATAAAATCAACTTCAAACCTACATTAATCAAAAGGGATAAAGTAGGACACTATATATTGTTAAAAGGAACCATCCACCAACAAGACATAACAATTATCAATTGGTATGCACCAAACAATTGAGCTGCAATGCTCATAAAACAAACTCGCCTCAAGTTCAAGAGTCAAATAGACTACAACACAATAATTATGGGTGACTTCAACACACCGCTCTCGCCATTAGACAGATCCTCTATAAAAAACTGAATAAAGAAACTATAGAATTCAACAGCACAATCAATAACCTTGACGTAACCGACATATATAGAATACATCAACCATCATCAAGTGGATACACTTTATTCTCAGCAGCACATGGATCCTACTCCAAGTTAGACCATATATTATGCCATTGGGCAACTCTTAGTAAATATAAAGGCGTGGAGAAAATACCATGCACCATATCTGATCATAATGGAATGAAACTGGAAATCAATGTTAAAAGAAGGAAGGAAAAATCCTACATCACATGGAAAATGAACAATATTCTACTGAATGATCAATGGGTTACAGAAGACATAAAGGAGGAGATAAAAATATTTTTAGAATCAAATGACAATACAGACACATCGTACTGGAATCTATGGGACACAAAGAAGGCAGTTTTAAGAGCGAAATTCATTTCTTGGAGTTCTTTCCTCAAAAAAAGAATAAAACAACAAATAAATAAACTCACAGTACACATCAAAAACCTAGAAAAGGAAGAGCAAAACAACAGCAAATGTAGTAGAAGACAAGAAATAATTAAAATTAGAGCAGAAATCAACGAAATTGAAACAAAAAAAAACATTGAAAAAATTGATAAAACTAAAAGTTGGTTCTTTGAAAAAATAAATAAGATTTACAGGCCCTTAGCCATGCTAAGGATGAGAAGAAGAGAGACAACTGAAATTACTAACATATGGAATGAAAAAGACAATATCACAACAGACAGTACACAAATACAGAAGATAATTAGAAAGTATTTTGAAACCCTATATTCCAATAAAATAGAAGATAGTTAAAATATCGACAAATTTCTTAAGTCATACGATCTGCCCAGATTCAGTCAGGAAGACACACACAATTTAAACAGACCAAAAACAAAGGAAGAAATAGAAGAAGCCATCAAAATACTACCAACCAAAAAAAGCCCTGGACCTGATGGGTATAGAGCAGAGTTCAAAAAAACCTTCAAAGAAGAATTAGTACCAATACTTTTCAAGCTATATCAAGAAATAGAAAAATAAGGAGCTCTTCCAAATTCATTCTCGGAGTCCAAAATCACCCTTATCCCAAAACCAGACAAAGACACTTCAAAAAAGAAAACTACAACCAATATCTCTAATGAACTTGGATGCAAAAATTCTCAATGAAATCCGTGTGAATTGAATCCAAAAGCATATCAAAATAGTTGTGCACCATGATCAAGTAGGATTCTTCCCTGGAATGCAAGGCTGGTTCAATATACGGAAATCAATAAATGCTATTCACCACATCAATAGACTTAAGGACAAGAACCATATGATCATCTCGATAGATGTAGTAAAAACATTCGACACAGTTCAGCATCCCTTTATGTTCAAAACACTAGAAAAACTAGAAATAACAGGAACTTACCTCAACATTGTAAAAGCTATATATGCTAAACATCAGGCTAGGATCATCCTAAATGGAGAAAACTGAAGGCATTCCCTCTGAAATCTGGAACAAGACAGGGATGCCCTCTATCACCACTTCTATTCAATTTAGTTCTTGAAATACTAGCCAGAGAAATTAGACAGACAAAAGAAATTAAAGGCATAAAAATAGGAAAAGAAGGACTTGAATTATCGCTATTTGTGGATGACATGGTAATATATTTAACAGACCCAAAAGGGTCTACAAAGAAACTGCTAGAGTTAATAAATGAAGGATATAAAACCAACACGCATTAATCAAAGACATTCCTGTATATCAGCAACAAAACTTCTGAAATTGAAATGAGGAAAACCACTCCATTCACAATATCCTCAAAGAAAATAAGATACTTGGAAATCAACCTAACAAAAGAGGTGAAAACCACAGAACCCTAAAGAGAGAGATAGAAAAAGATCTTAGAAGATGGAAAAATGTACCCTGTTCATGGATAGGCAGAACTAAATTCATCAAAATGGCGAAATTACCCAAAGTTCTATACAGGTTTAACGCAATGCCAATCAAAATCCCAATGGCATTTCTTGTAGAAATGATAAAGCAATCATGAAATTCATATAGAAAAACAAAAGACACAGAATAGCAAAAGAAATTCTAAGCAGGAAGTGTGAATCGGGAGGTATAGCGATACCAGAGTTCAAACTTTACTACAAAGCAATAGTAACAAAAACAGTGTGGTACTGGTACGAAAACAGGCAGGTGGACAAATGGTATAGAATGGAGGACAGAGAAACCAATCCACAAAATTACAACTTTCTTATATTTGATAAAGTGGCTATAAACATGCAATGGATGAAGGATAGCATCTTCAACAAATGGTGCAGGGAAAATTAGAAATCCATATGCAACAAAATGAAACTGAATCCCGTTTTCTCACCATGCACAAAAGTTAAATCAAAATAGATCAAGGAGCTAGATATCAAATCAGAGACACTGCGTCTCATAGAAGAAAAAGTTGGCTACGATCTATATACTGTGGGGTCAGGCTCCAAATTCTTTAATAAGACATCAATAGCCCAAGAGTTAATAACAAGAAAAAAACAAATGGGACTTACTTAAACTAAAAAGTTTTTTTCTCAAGAAGAGAAACAATAAGAGAGGTAAATAGAGAGCCTACATCCTGGGAACAAATTTTTACCCCTCACACTTCAGATAGAGCCCTAATATGCAGAATATACAAAGAACTCAAAATATTAAACAATAAGATAACAAATAACCCAATCAACAAATGGGCCGAGGACCTAATCAGACACTTCACAGAGGAGGACATACAATCAATCAACAAGTACATGAAAAAATGCTCACCATCTCTAGCAGTCTGAGAAATGCAAATCAAAACCACCTTAAGATACCATCTTACTCCAGTAAGATGAGCAGCCATTATGAAGTCAAACAACAATAAGTGTTGGCGAGGATGTGGGGAAAAGTGTACACTTGTACACTGCTGGTGGGACTGCAAATTGGTGAGGCCAATTTTGAAAGAAGTATGGATATTCCTGGGAAAGCTGGAAATGGATCCACCATTTGACCCAGCTATCACCCTTCTTGGACTGTTCCCTGAGGATCTTAAAAGAGCGTACTATAGGGATACTGCCACATCAATGATCATAGCGGCACAATTCACAATAGCTAGACTGTGGAACCAACTTAGATGCCCTTCAATAGATTAATGGATAAAAAAATGTGGCATCTATACACAATGGAGTATTACACAGCACAAAAATGACAAAATCATAGAATTTGCAGGGAAATGGATGGCATTAGAGCATATTATGTTAAGCGAAGCTAACCAGTCCTTAAAAAATAAATGCCAAATGTCTTCTCTGATATAAAGAGAGCAAATAAGAGCAGAACAGGGAGGAAGAGCATGAGGAAAATATTAACATTAAACAAAGACGAATGGGGGGAGAGAAAGGGAGAGAGAAGGGAAAGCTTATGAAAATTGTAGGAGACCCTCAATGTTACACAAAATCGCATATAAAATGTTGTGAGGGGAAGTGGGGGGGAAACAATGGAGAGAATTGAACAATAGCAGATGAGGTAGAGAGGGAAGATGGGAGGGGAGGAGAGGGTGGATAGTAGGGGATAGGAAAGGTAGCAGAATACAACAGTCACTAATATGCCATTATGTAAAAGTGTGAATGTGTAACCGATGTGATTCTACAATTCGTATTTGGGGAAAAAATGGGAGTTCATAACCCAATTGAGTCAAATGTATGAAAGATGATATATCTTGAGCTTTGTAATGTTTTGAACAACCAATAAAAATAAATAAATAAATAAATAAAGGTTTAAAATTTAGTGGGAAGAAATCAGCTAAAAATGGGTTCAGATGTATTCATTTTGCTATGCAGAAACTTTGTTTTGTGTAGTTGTAAATATCACAAATTTATTTTACCAGAAAATGCACATAAATTGAGATGAAAGGATAATTCACCTATCTTCATGAAAAATTCATAGCATTTTCTACACTTTTCATACTTCATTTTTTTCGTGAATATTTTGACATGGACAAGGTCTAGTCTTAGGCTATTCTTCCAGAATACTACCTCATCTGACAAGTTCGTACAATGTGTTGGATTGTTCTTTTCATCTTTTATTTAATAGTTTCTAGCTGATAATGTGTATTTTTCTTATCTTTATTTGGACATTATCTTTGCATTTTATGTTTTACTGGGGAAGAGACTCATCAAAAGCTCTTTATTATATGTATCAACAATCAAACATTTAGAGCATGCAATTATTCTTAATTTTGCATGAAAATAAATTTGTACCATTTTTCTTATAAAGATGTTGTATTATTAATAATGTCCCTACTGTAATAAGTAACTACTTACAAGAAGAATTAAACAATTGACTTTATATCAATTATGAACATGAAAAGTACTAAAATAAGTATTTGGCAATTAATACACAATTGATAGAAATAGAAATCACAAGAACGCCATTTAAAATGTCAGTGCATATGGTCCTTAAATAATAGGTTGTTCAAATAAAATTTCTCTAATTCATAAGAGTTAATATGCCATATTACAGCTTAATGTGATATAAAACCTTAAATTATCAGTATTGATAAATAAGAATGATACCTTTTTACTTAAATATGTTTATTTGATTTTCACTGTAAGATGTTAATTATGGAAGAATTGAGAATTAAGAAAGACTTGGTCTATATTATTTCTAACAGGAAAATCAAAGTACTTTTAAATATATATGTATATATATATAATATATGTAATGCATATGCATGAATATAGATACATATGTGTAATAAATGTAATATATCTATCAGGTGATTATAATTTTTAGATTTTCTCAAGAAAAAGAATGACTATAAAAAACAGTCTTAAACTTAAATTTCATAGCATACTACTGTTTGTAATGACATGAGAGAAAAATAGATATGGAGGGGAAACGAAAAAGGAAGGGAGAGAAGGGGGAAAATGGGGAAGAAAGTGAGTAAAGAAGAGGGACATGAGTGTATGATGTTAAGATAAAAGTGGAGGGGCTGGGTTTGTGGCTCAGTGGTAACATGCTTTTCTAGCATGTGTAAGGCACATGGTTCTATTCTCAGCACCACATACAAATAAACAAAATGAAGGTCAATCAACAACTGAAAAAATAAAAAATAAAAAAGAAGAAATATTATGAAAATTCCAAGCTTTGATGAATGTTAAATAAAAAAAATTATGTTACATAGCCTTATGTAATTTTAGACTATCCAAAATAGTCACTAAATGTTAGATTATTAGTGCTATAACTAAAAATCCATTGATCTTTCCTCTACATTCTGTGGCATGCTAGGGCTAAAATAAATTGTATTATTAATCCCCCCCCAAAATCCTAATATTTCTACAGTAACTGACCCAGTTGAACATCAATGCAAGTAGACATGATGTGCATTTTGACGTTCATTTTTATTCAACACTGGTACATTACTATTTCTTTAGTTTATGCACATCATAGCATATATGTCTCATCAAAATTTCGCAAATTTATAGGCATTTGTTTCACTTTCAATCACTTCCTGCTTGAGAACACATGTATTCCTCCATGTTTCTTGACTGCTCTTTTCATGAGACTTCTTTCCAAACACATTATTTTCAATTTCCATTATCACATTTGAATCAAAACTCACAAACCCGTCACAATAAACCGTAACACTAATATTACCATTAGATGTGTAACTGGTTGGAATGAATGGTTCTATATCAATATAAGATTTCTTACTTAGTTTCAGATATCAATTCAATCCATTATTTAAAGTGGAACCAGTTATATTATTTATTCACAGTACAGTCTATTCACGAATTATCTCTATATTCATAGACACAGGTACACCTCTTTGTACCCCCAATACTAATTTATACGTCCTCAAAATATAGCTCCCAGAAATGGTGGAAGAAATACTCATGTCACCTGATCTACATATACATTTTATCACAGTAATATTCTGGACACAAAAAGCAAAGGTCACACTTATGATTGTACAAAACCTAAATGGAAAGTGAACATGGATTACTAAAAACATCCATGTCCAGGTTGCCTAATGCTCTCAAATGAAAATCCTATTGGTGACTACATATTTGTTTCTTCCAAAGATTATATATTCAAACTCAACCATGTTGAAAATGTCTAATCCTGTCACTCACTTTATACTTTGCCTGATTTTGTAATGTCTCTATTGATATCTGCTTTCCTACATATTTTCCCCAGTTAATCATTGTGACTTCCTCGTCACATGTGCTGATATTTACATTCACTCTCTTAGCGATACCCTACTTCTAAAGAACTTTTGTTCCAAATCCTACACTCATTCTTCTTCCTAAACCTACCGACTATCTTCCTAATCCTACCCACTATCACTTTTTGACTGGATGTTCTCTTCTACATTCAATCATCCAAGGTGAAAGGTCCTATGCCATTGTATATCGATTTATCTGAAACATCTGTGCAGAATGTAATTCAACGCTAAGTATCCCAATCAAGGGACAAATGACCTTCTGGGCTTCAAATCTTACTTAGATTTCTGTTTTCGTACATATATTTCACCTCTATATTCTTGTAAATATCACAGGTTCCCAATACCATTATTCATGCAGCAGAATGGTTCCTAACCCATATCGAACATGTTAATAACACTAATCATACACTGTTCCCTCAATCTAACTTTGCTGAAGAGCAGCGACAGTGTTGGTCTTACAATACAAGAATGTATGGGATCTTCCACCTGCTGAGAACATCAAAGGTACGTGCAGAAATGATCTCTGGAGAAGATGTAGGCAGCTTTGAAGGACCTGAGAGAGCAAAAGACATCTCCATGGCAAACAACCTGGAAGGATGAAGGAATGTGTCTGAATCAGCCTCACTCTTCTTAATGTAGAGTAGACCAAACCAGGCCTGTGTGGAAAGCTCTTCCCAGGTGCGTATGGTTGATATACCATTCTAACATATGAAATTGTCTCAGGAAGTAGGGGCAGCCTCCATCTCATGGAACCCTTGGAAGCAACTGTTAGGACAAAGTGGTAGCCAAGGCAGTGACCTCATTCAGTTCCTGAAAGAAGTGACTACACCTCACTTCCTTGGTGATGAAAGTCTCTGAACTTGGGATCCAGGAAGCCAGGCACCCAGAGCCATTACCAATCCCAGTCCCAGTGGTCTCACTTGTTTGAATTTACCAAAGACAGAGTCAGTCTTTCTTCTTACCTGTTAAGGTCTGTAAACAAGTCAGATTGGCACCTGTTATTTTGCTGGAGAAATGTTAGAGTCTGTAAACAAGTCTGGATGGTGCCTGGCAAAATGCCAGAGGGAGTGGTTTGTGAAGTAACAAAAGCGAGCCATTAAGTGTGAAGATTCCTTATTGGTTGACTGCTGTATCTATTTTATGCTAATGAGATAGGCTGTGTAAAATGTATAAATATCGCTCAGATCTTACAATAAACGGCTCTCATTCCTGCTGCATCAACATTCACAAGTTATTCGTCACCCCACAGGTTATTCTGCTGCAGCGGGACTGCGGCATATGGTGGCCCTTTACGGGGAGCCCTGGGACACTCACGGGTAAGGGTCGAAAAAAGCTTTCTGTCCATAGATAGGACGGGAGCAATCTGCTCGTCCCTAGGCAGATAGGGCGATAGGAAAAATGACCATTTCGAGAAAATGGAGAAGATTGATGCAGTATGTTTGTGTCTTGTTTTGTCTTGAAATGTTGTATTGTCTTTGTGATGAAAATATGGAAGGGGTGAGAAGTAAATTGATAAGAGAAAAAGGCACCCCAGTGGAACCAAGAATAGTTAGGGCATGTGTTGATAAAAGCCCAGAAACTCTAGTCAGAAAGAAAAAGAAAGTTCAGAAGAAGAAGGATTATCAGGAAAAAAGTTGAAGCAAAAGGCTATTACTGAATACTTTTCGATACTGGAGGGTGCGTGAAATGACAAGGCGGCTGCCACCTGCCCAAGCCGATCATGGCGCAGTAAGAATTTTCCAAGAGGCAGTTGAGGGCTCTTCCCCGCCCCCCTGCCCGGGGGAGCGGATCACCACTGTGAGCCCAAATCTAGACCTGACCTGGAGGCACAGTCTCGCAGGGTTTTGCTCCCTGTGCCCGGAAGAAGTTTGAGCCCAGGACTCTCCCTGGGGCCATCTGGGGCTGCCCAGGATGCTACAGCTGGCAGAAGATGCCACTGGCATCCCTGAAGTTTGATCATTTCCAAGGCCAGTAACTACAATGGGTCTCCCACACCTGCAGGCTGATGAGTAATGAGTACTATTAAGGCTTATTTCAAATGTAAAAAACCTTGAGATAATGTACTAAAATTGTTCAGAAGGTTGTTTTCTTAGTGAAATGCTACAGGATTTTCTTTAGCCATCCGGAGTTCCTGCCTTCGTCCAAGTGCCGGTGAAAACAAAGGTGGAAGAATTTACAATGTTGCTGAGAACTGGAGGAAACTTCGGCTGAGAACCCGAGGAGACTTCGGAGCTATCGCTGTTTCTGCTACTACAACTTAAGCTAACTGCCTGGAGAACTTACCTGGACTGTGATTTACCTGAACTCTGAGTTAATCTATTGAGACACTGCTTTATCTGGACTGAGACAACAGACTGTAATCTACAACAACTTGTAACTCGGTATCTTTGCTAACGGTGTCATTGCTGGTATAAGTTTTCCAAGGGCTTCTTGCATGGAGCCATCAACTGGATTGGTATTGTAACATTTTGTATCCTCCCTTTCTGTTTCTAGCAGGTTATTTATGGTGTTTCTGTAAAAAACACTATGGTCCTTATTTAAATTAAACAAAAGGGGGAAATGTTAACGTCTGTAAACAAGTCAGATTGGCACCTGTTATTTTGCCAGAGAAATGTTAGAGCCTGTAAAGAAGTCTGGATGGCGCCTGGCAAAATGCCAGAGGGAGTGGTTTGTGAAGTAACAAAAGCGAGCCATTAAGTGTGGAGATTCCTTATTGTTTGACTGCTGTATCTATTTCATGCTAATTAGATAGGCTGTGTAAAATGTATAAATACCGCTCTTATTCAACAATTAACGGCTTCCAGGCCTGCTGCATCAGTCTACACAAGTTGTTCGTCACCCCCCCGGTTATTTTGCCCAGCCAGCCGGGCTACGGCACTTACCTACTGATGTGAGGATGGCCAAATGCCAGGGAAGCTCTGAAGATGGTTCTTTCCTGATAAAGCAGGTATTGGCTCACCGCTGACTCCTGACTACTTCAAGAGTTGGCAAAGGAAAGCAGATTTGAGACAGAACAAGCAATTTTGGGGAACATAGTATGGCCCACCAGTCAGAGGACACTCTGGATAGTCACAGACCAACTTGGAGGAAAGTGTTGCCTTTGTGGGTGTGGTTGTGGGTTTGTGTATCCCACTGTGTCTGTGGTTATAGACATTAGAAAAGAGAATGCATCAATGGATGTGTTCTGTCTAGTAGAAAGTTTCTCAGCATTCATCCTGCCAAATTTATGAATGGACTACGACTTTCCTTATGAATGGGCAATACCTGCTATCTTCCTAAGTTCCTGTTTTCTTCCTGAATTCTGGCCACTCTCAAGAATAGGCTCATGGTTTTGTGTAAAAGATATGTACCACCTCCAAACTCTGTAACATGGCCTTGTACTGGATAGATGAAGGGAATGGAGAGGAACTCAGAAAACTCAGATATCAGTGTGACCAGTAAAGTGTCAGTGGAGAAACACTGATTTGGGCCTTTTGTTTACCTATTGTTCCGTTGCCCTGAATGTCTGGAAGGTCTTTGCCTCAGTCCACCCCTTTGTGAAGCCTGAAGAAAACAGTTTTCTAATGGAAAATAATGAGCATCACCTGTGGCTCTTTGCTTAATTGCCATGGAAAGGGATGTGTCTGAATCAGCCTCTTGGCCCTGTGTGAGGCTGTGACTTAGATTCTCACCACCTGGTGAATCTAAGGAAAGATCTCATGTGTGCATCCAAAACCAAAAAGGAAAAAGAGCAGTCTTGTGGATGAAGTCTCTCGCCTTCCTCTGTAAGGTTCCTGATTTCCATCAAGTGAGAATAGGTATCCTTTGGTTCAAAAAGTTTTTCAAAGCCCTGCAGAGGCAAGCCCATAGGTGCTTGGATTTTCTCATGACTCCAATTCACATAAAGAATCTAAACCCCACAGACATTAGGCTCAAATTGGAGAAGCAGAGCAGTATTAATGGCAGGCCTATTTGATCACTCCTTGTTCACAGATAGGTTGTCAAGCCACCCTGACTTTAGACAAATGAGGGTAGGGAGCATATTTTGGATACTGTCTTCAGCTGCGCCCCTCATGGAAACTTCCAGCCAGAGGTAATGATGAGTGTCTATGTGGAAGTAGTTGAGAGCCATGTGGGAGTATTTTGGTTTTAATTGTGGTCATTTGTTTGGCTGATGGAAGAGATGACTGGGTCCACCTTGGCTTGAACTCTGGTGTGAGTCTTCTTAGAGACTGAGTTTGGAAATTACTGCAGAGATGTATTGCCATGAATTGTGTTGGGATTTTTGGAGGCCACACATGGTAGTGGCCTTTGGAAACTGAGATCTAGGTCCAGGGGGCTTCCCACAGAGCACTGGGAATCTGAGCCAGAATATCACATGATTTTATTCTTTAAGACTTGACAGCCATAGTTGAGAGTAAAAACACACATGGACCTCACATTGTAGACCTCAATGGGCCTGGCTTCATTTGATCATTTGGCCACTCTTTGGGAAGTCTTGCCTGTGAGAGTTCTCCAGATGTTTCATTGAAATGGGCTTTCTCACCATTTGATGTTTCCAGAATGAATTAAATCCCACAGTGCCTCCAACCTCATCCTTGAAA
Organism: Callospermophilus lateralis; assembly: GCF_048772815.1. Classification (NCBI taxonomy): domain Eukaryota; kingdom Metazoa; phylum Chordata; class Mammalia; order Rodentia; family Sciuridae; genus Callospermophilus; species Callospermophilus lateralis. Next base: position 1,191,819 of record NW_027513355.1, on the reverse strand, counting down.
AATGGCTAGATAAACATCATAAAAATTTGAAATTCCCATCACCAGGTGTCACTGGATACACTTTGGATTTCCTGTTGCTGATCATGAGTGTACCAGACAGTGCCTTGATTGACTGGGTTTCATGAAAATGGTGTAGAACAGTGATGCAAATAAGTTAAAGTCTGTTGAGTAGTGGGCCTAGAGGAGTGTTTTGCAGGTCTGTGATAAAACTTCTGTGTTGGGATTATGTGGATCTGCCAAAAGGCTTGTAACTGACATGGTGCAGCCAGCAGACCCTTGTATGTAAAGGCATCTTGTTGAATGGAGAGGTTTCAGGTCAATGTTCAGAATCAGGTTGCTATGGTCAAGGGGGCAAGCTATGTGGGATAGAAGCCTGGTTGGTGCATTCTCCTGCAGACCCTGACGCACAACACGTGACAGATCTCCCTCCAGCACTGTGACCCAGTTGAATTTCTTGTATTTCCTGAAGCCAATACCAAACTCCCAGTGCAGCAGCAAGAACACCATGAAAAGTGGAGGATTACCAAATGGCTTCACAGTCCACACGGGGCCACACTTAGCCTTCAGTGGCAAGAGTTTACTTACAAAGAGAGAATTCAGCCTTGCTGCCTCACTTTCTTTGGAAAATAAGAAACCATGTTCTGCAGGTCACATAGATGGAGACCCAGCTTTGGTGGTCTCACTAGAAAGGAAGCCATAGGTCCTGACAACAACATATACTTCAAGTGGCCAACCTCAGAGGCAGGTTCTCCAGAAGTCTTTAGGCTGGCACATCTCCATATTTGTGCAATATTTACCTTGTCCCTTACTTTTGGAAACTCCTCTACCACCTCCAAGATTGTGAACTCGCAATCATGTTCCATTCCTGATATGTATTCACAGATTTTCTAACTCTTCTTCTTTTATTTTGTCTTACTTGGGGCAAAGATAGTGTCAAGGTATTGTTGTGAATGAGAGTAGGAAGATTTTGTGTAGCACATATTTGCATACACAAATATGTTCTACACCATTTTCATGAAACTCAGTAAATCAAGGCACTGTCTGGTATACTCATAATGAGCAACAGGACATCCAATGTTTCTCCAGTGCCACCGGGTCATAGGAATTTCAAAAATTTCATGGTATTTATCTAGCCATTTTTCAAGCATGAAGTTGGAGGCACTGTGGGTTTCAGTTCATTCAGCAAACATTAAATGGTGAGGAAGCTCATTTCAATGAAATCTCTGGAGAACTCTCACAGGCACGGCTTCCCAAAGAGTGGACAAAAGGTCACATTAGGCCAGGCCCATTGAGGTCTACAATGTGAGGTCCATGTGTGTTTTGACTCTCAACTATGGCTGCCATTTCTTTAAGAATAAAATCATGTGATATCCTTGCTGAGATTCCCAGGCCTCTGTGGAAATCCACCCGGGGCCTAGGTCTCAGTTTCCAAGAGGGACTTTCATGCGTGGCCTCTTAAATTCCTAACAAAATTCATGGCAATGCTTCTCTGAGTTCAGTTCCAAAACCCAGTCTCTAAGGGGAATCACACCAGAGTTCAAGCCCACGTGGACCCAGTTATTTTTTCCAATGCAACACAAATGACCAAAATTAAAACCAAAACACTCCCACATGGCCTTCACCTTATTCCATATAGTCAATCATCTTAACCTCTGGCTGGAGGTTTCCATGAGGGGCGCAGCCCAAGACAGTGTCCAAAATCAGCTCGTTTGCCCCTCATTTGCCTAAAGTCAGGGTAGCCTGGACACCGTTTCTGTGAACCAGGAGTGAACAAATAATCCTGCCGTTAATACTTCTTTGTTTCTCCAATTTGAGGCCTACTGATTTTAGGTATCGATTCTTTGGGTGATTTAGAGTCATGCGAAAACACAAGCACCTCTGCAGGGCTTTGAAGAACTCATTTGACCCAAAGAATCCCTATTGTCATTTGATGGAGTGCAGGAACCTAACAGAGGAAGGCAAGAGACTTCATCCACAATGAATGATATTTTTTGCCATTTTGGTTTTGGAAGCTCACATGGGATCATTCTTAAGATCCATCAGGTGCTGAGAATCTAAGTCACAGCCACACACAGGTCCAAGAGGCTGATAAAGAGTCACAGGTGAGGCCCATTCATTTCCATTTGAAAACTGTTTTCTTCAGGCTTCACAAAGGGGTGGCCTGAGGCAAAGATCTTCCTGACATTCAGTGCAACACAACAATAAGTAAGCAAAAGGCCCAAAGCAGGGTTTCTGCACTGAGACTTTCCTGGTCACACTGATATCTGAGTTTTCTGAGACGCTCGCCATTCTCTTCAGCTATCCAGTACATGGCCATGTCACAGAGCTTGGAGGTGGTACATATTTTGGACACAAATCCATGAGCCTATTCTGGAGAGTGGCCAGAATTCAGGAAGAAAACAACAACTTAGAAAGATAGCAGGTGTTGCACATCGATAAGACAAGCTGCAGTCCATTCATATATTTGGCAGGATGAATTATGGGAAGATTTATACTAGACAGGACACATCCATTAATGCATTCTCTTTTCTAATGTCTACAACAACGGACACAGTGGGATACACAGAAACAGAAACACTCGCCATGTCAAATGACTTACTAGAAACTGTCCACTCCAAACCAAACAAACCGCCTTTCCTATCTATTCTCAGAACATGAGACAAAACAACAAACCCACACCCACTCCCACAAAGGCACCTCCTTCCCCCAAGTACGTCTGTGACTATCCGGAGTGTCCTCTGACTGGTGGGCCATACTATGTTCCCCCGAAATGGCCTGTCTTCTCTCAGATCTTGTTTCCTTGACCAACTCTGTGAGGATGTCAGGAAAAAGTGGTTAGCCACTACCTGTTTTCTCAGGAAAGGTCCATCTTCAGAGCTCTCCTGGCATTTGGCCATCCTCACATCATTAGGTACCAAGAAAACTGACTCTGTCCTTGGTAAATCCAAACAAGTGAGCCCACTGGGACTGGGACTGGGACTGCCTCTGGGTGCCTGGCTTCTTGGATACCAAGTTCAGAGAGTTCCATCACCAAGGAAATGAGGTATGTCACATTCTTTGGAACTGAATGAGGTCACTGCCTTGGCAACCACTTTGTCCTAACAGTTGCTTCCAAGGGTAACATAAGATGGAGGTTGCCCCTACTTAATGTGACACTTTCATAAGGTAGAATGTATATCACCATTGGCAGCCGGGAACAGCTCTCCACTCAGCCCTGGTTTGGTCCATCTTCTGTACAATAAGAAGAGAGAGAGGCAGATTCAGACACATCCCTTCATCCTGACCAGGTTGTTTGCCATGGAAGATGACTTTTGCTCTCTCAGGTGCTTCATACCTGCCTACAACTTCTCCAGGTATCATTTGTGCATGGACATTTGAGGTTCTCATCAGATGGAAGGTCCCCAACTTTCCTGTATTGTAAGAACCACTCCGTCCCTGCTCTTCTGTAAAATGATTGAGGGAACAGTGTATACTTGGGGTTAAAAACAGGTTTGATTTGGATTACGAGTGATTCTGTGTGATGAATAATGGTATTGGAAACCTGCAATATTTACAAGAATATAGAGGTGAAATATAAGTAGGAAAACAGAAATCTAGGTATGATTCGAAGCCCAGAAGGGTTTTGCCCTTGATTGGGATACTTAGCTTTGAATGATGTTCTGCAAAGATGCCTCAGATAATTCGATATACAATGGCATAAGACCTTGTACATTGGATGATTGAATTTAGAAGAGAACATCCAGTCAAAAAGGGATATTCAGTAGGATTAGGAAGATAGTCGGTAGGTTTAGGAAGAAGAGTGAGTATAGGATTTGGACCAAAAGTTCTTTAGCAATAGACTTTCGGTTGTTGAGTGAATGAAAATGTCAGCACATATGAAGAGTCAGTCACTATGTTGAACTGGGGAAAATATGTAGAAAAGCAGATATCAATAGAAACATTACGAAATCAGCAAAGTATAAAGTGAGTGATAGAATTAGACATTTTCAACAGGGTTGAGTTTGAATATATAAATTAGGAAAAAAACAAATATGTAGTCACCAATAGGATTGACAATTGACAGCATTAGGCAACCTGGACATGGATGTTTTTAGAAATCCATGTTCACTTTCCATTTAGGCTTTGGTACAATCATAAGTGTGACCTTTCCATTTTTTGTCCAGAATATTACTGTGATAATGAGGTGACATGAGTATTTCTTTCACCATTTCTGGGAGCAATATAATGAAGATGTAAAATGAGAATCGGGGGTACAAAGAGGTGTACCCTGTTTCTAGGAACATAGAGAAAAAGCATGAATAGACCATACAGTGAATAAAAAAATATAACTTTTTTGAACTTTAAATAATTAATTGAACTGATATCTGAAAAATTAAAGGAAATCGTATATTGATATACAATCATTCATTCCAACCAGGTATATATGTAATGGAAATATTTGTGTTTTGGTTTATCATGAAGAGTGTGTGAGTTTTGCTTCAAAATGATTATGGAAATTCAAAATAATGTGTTTGGAAAGAAGTCTCACGAAAAGATCAGTCAAGAAACCCTGACAATACATGTGTTCTGAAGCAAGAAGTGGTGAAAATTGAAACAAATGCTTATTAATTTGTGAACTTGTGGATGAAATGTATATCCTGTGATGTGCAAAAACTGAAGAAACAATAATGTACCAGTGTCGAATACAAATGAATGACAAATTACATATCATGTCCCATAGGAGTCTACTTGCATTGATGTTAGACTCGGTCAGTTACTGTAGAATAATTAGGATTTGTATGCACCATTCACTGAAGTTAGTTTTCAGTACTAGGAAACAAATATGTATTTCAGGTGGATGAATATTTCTGATTATCATCTTGTGAAAAGTGGATTATAAATCCACATACATGAACATAAATGAATTTAGAGAGTGTATATTAGACAAATATATTTCATATTTTGAAAAATTTGGAGAGTATATCTATATCTATATCTATATCTATACACACACACACACACACACACACACACAACTCACAGACATTAAAAAGTACCAATATAAATGCCAATCGAAATTCATCAGTAAATATGTATCATCCACAAATGCAAAAATATGTATTTTACTGAACATGAGTTAATGTATAATGTTGTTCTACTAGGACGCTCTCCTATAAGTTGAATTTTCATTTCCAACAGCATTTAGGAGGAGTGAACTCTTCTCACAATTTGTATCTGCCAAGACAGCCACCTCACAAAAATGTACGTGTGATACCTGGTAGGATTCTATATATGCATATAAATATACGTGTGTGAAGAGACTACAGAAAAAGGAAACAAGAATTCACATATTTGTTAAGTTTAAAACACATGGAGAATATTTCAAATAAATTTGACTAGATTTATAACTCCTACCTTATATAATGCAAATGTCAAGTCCAACTATACAACATGTCTCCTCTGAAGTACTTGTATTTCTAATGTGTTGGGTTAATTTTCTCCATTATATTAGGATGAATAGTCTGAGTCTACTAGGTATGGGTTAGTGTCAGGGATTCAGTATTTTGAATGGAAAATTGGAAAATGAATCCAATGTGTATGTAAATATATGCTGCACAAATATCCTCCCGCTCTCATCCAGAACAATGCCTTGACATTACCTTAACCCCAAGTAAGACACAATTAGAGGAGAAGAGTTACAAAATCAGTGAATACATATCTGGAATGGAAAATGCTCAGGAGTTCACAACCTTGGAGGTGGTAGAGGAGTTTCCAAAACTAAGGGACAGGGTAAACCCTCCACAAACATGGAGCTCTGCTGGCCTAAAAACTTTTTGAGAAACTGCCTCTGAGCTTCCACACTTGAAATATATGTTGTTTTCAGGAGATTTGGCTTCCTCTGTAGTGAGAACATCAAAGCTGGGTCTGCATCTATGTGACCTGGAGGACATGGTTTCTTATTTTCCAATGAACAAGATGAAGCAGTGCTGAATCCTCTCTTTGTAGGTAAACTGAGGCCACTGGGGACTAAGTGTCTCCCCGTGTGGACTGTGAAGCCATTTGGTCCTCTTCCACTTTTTGTGGTGTTTTTGTTGCTGCACTGTGAGTTTGGTATTTGTTTCATGAAATACTAGGAGCTAAACTGGGACACAGTGCTGGAGGGAGTTCTGTCACGTGTGGTGGGTCAGGGTCTGCAAGAGAATGCACCAACTAGGCTCCTATCTCTCACAGCTTGCCCCATTGCCCCCTTGTCCATATCAACCTGATTCTTAATTTTCCTCTGAAAACTCTCCATATAACAAGATGCCTTTACATATAATGGTCTGTTGGCTGCACCATGTCAGTTACAAGCCATTTGGAATCCAATGGTAGATCCACATGGCCCTACCACGGATGTTTTATCAAACACCTCCCCACCACTGCTCTAGACCCACAACTCAGCAGGTTCCAAATTTCTGGCATCTCTGTTCTACACCATTTTCATGAAACTCAGTAAATCAAGGCACTGTCTGGTATACTCATGATCAGCAACAGGACATCCAATGTTTCTCCAGTGCCACCTGGTCATAGGAATTTCAAAAATTTCATGGTATTTATCTAGCCATTTTTCAAGCATGAAGTTGGAGGCACTGTGGGTTTCAGTTCATTCAGCAAACATTAAATGGTGAGGAAGCTCATTTCAATGAAATCTCTGGAGAACTCTCACAGGCATGGCTTCCCAAAGAGTGGACAAAAGGTCACATTAGGCCAGGCCCATTGAGGTCTACAATGTGAGGTCCATGTGTGTTTTGACTCTCAACTATGGCTGCCATTTCTTTAAGAATAAAATCATGTGATATCCTTGCTGAGATTCCCAGGCCTCTGTGGAAATCCACCCGGGGCCTAGGTCTCAGTTTACAAGAGCGACTTTCATGCATGGCCTCTTAAAATCCCAACAAAATTCATGGCAATGCTTCTCTGAGTTCAGTTCCAAAACCCAGTCTCTAAGGGGAATCACACCAGAGTTCAAGCCCACGTGGACCCAGTCATTTTTTCCAATGCCACACAAATGACCAAAATTAAAACCAAAACACTCCCACATGGCCCTCATCTTATTTCATATAGTCAATCATCTTAACCTCTGGCTGGAGGTTTCCATGAGGGGCGCAGCCCAAGACAGTGTCCAAAATCAGCTCGTTTGCCCCTCATTTGTCTAAAGTCAGGGTAGCCTGGACACCGTTTCTGTGAACCAGGAGTGAACAAATAAGCCTGCGGTTAATACTTCTGTGTTTCTCCAATTTGAGGCCTACTGATTTTAGGTATCGATTCTTTAGGTGATGTAGAGTCATGCGAAAACACAAGCACCTCTGCAGGGCTTTGAAGAACTCATTTGACCCAAAGAATCCCTATTGTCATTTGATGGAGTGCAGGAACCTAACAGAGGAAGGCAAGAGACTTCATCCACAATGAATAAAATTTTTTGCCATTTTGGTTTTGGAAGCTCACATGGGATCATTTAAGATCCATCAGGTGCTGAGAATCTAAGTCACAGCCACACACAGGCCCAAGAGGCTGATAAAGACACATCCCTTTCCAAAGCAATTAAGCAAAGAGCCACAAGTGAGGCCCATTCATTTCCATTTGAAAACTGTTTTCTTCAGGCTTCACAAAGGGGTGGCCTGAGGCAAAGACCTTCCTGACATTCAGTGCAACACAAAAATAAGTAAGCAAAGGCCCAAAGCAGGGTTTCTGCACTGAGACTTTCCTGGTCACACTGATATCTGGGTTTTCTGAGATGCTCGCCATTCTCTTCAGCTATCCAGGACATGGCCATGTCACAGAGCTTGGAGGTGGTACATATTTTGGACACAAATCCATGAGCCTATTTCAGAGAGTGGCCAGAATTCAGGAAGAAAACAACAACTTAGAAAGATAGCAGGTGTTGCACATCGATAAGACAAGCTGCAGTCCATTCATATATTGGGCAGGATGAATTATGGGATGATTTATACTAGACAGGACACATCCATTAATGCATTCTCTTTTCTAATGTCTACAACAACGGACACAGTGGGATACACAGAAACAGAAACACTCGCCATGTCAAATGACTTACTAGAAACTGTCCACTCCAAACCAAACAAACCGCCTTTCCTATCTATTCTCAGAACATGAGACAAAACAACAAACCCACACCCACTCCCACAAAGGCACCTCCTTCCCCCAAGTAGGTCTGTGACTATCCGGAGTGTCCTCTGACTGGTGGGCCATACTATGTTCCCCCGAAATGGCCTGTCTTCTCTCAGATCTTGTTTCCTTGACCAACTCTGTGAGGATGTCAGGAAAAAGTGGTTAGCCACTACCTGTTTTCTCAGGAAAGATCCATCTTCAGAGCTCTCCTGGCATTTGGCCATCCTCACATCATTAGGTACCAAGAAAACTGACTCTGTCCTTGGTAAATCCAAACAAGTGAGCCCACTGGGCTTGGGACTGGGACTGCCTCTGGGTGCCTGGCTTCTTGGATACCAAGTTCAGAGAGTTCCATCACCAAGGAAATGAGGTATGTCACATTCTTTGGAACTGAATGAGGTCACTGCCTTGGCAATCACTTTGTCCTAACAGTTGCTTCAAAGGGTAACATAAAATGGAGGTTGCCCACGCTTCCTGTGACACTTTCATAAGGTAGAATGTATATCACAATTGGCACCCGGGAACAACTCTCCACTCAGGCCTGGTTTGGTCCATCTTCTCTACAAAAAGAAGAAAGAGATTCAGATTCAGACACATCCCTTCATCCTGACCAGGTTGTTTGCCATGGAAGATGACTTTTGCTCTCTCAGGTGCTTCATACCTGCCTTCAACTTCTCCAGGTATCATTTGTGCATGGACATTTGAGGTTCTCATCAGGTGGAAGGTCCCCAACTTTCCTGTATTGTAAGAACCACTCTGTCCCTGCTATTCTATAAAATGATTGAGGGAACAATGTATACTTCTGGTTAAAAACAGGTTTGATTTGGGTTACGAATGATTCTGTGTGATGAATAATGGTATTGGGAACCTGCAATATTTACAAGAATATAGAGGTGAAATATAAGTAGGAAAACAGAAATCTAGGTATGATTTGAAGCCCAGAAGGGTTTTGCCCTGGATTGGGATACTTAGCTTTGAATGATGTTCTGCAAAGGTGCCTCAGATAATTCGATATACAATGGCATAGGACCTTGTACATTGGATGATTGAATTTAGAAGAGAACATCCAGTCAAAAAGGGATATTCAGTAGGATTAGGAAGATAGTCGGTAGGTTTAGGAAGAAGAGTGAGTATAGGATTTGGACCAAAAGTTCTTTAGCAATAGACTTTCGGTTGTTGAGTGAATGTAAATGTCAGCACATATGAAGAGTCAGTCACTATGTTGAACTGGGGAAAATATGTAGAAAAGCAGATATCAATAGAAACATTACGAAATCAGGCAAAGTATAAAGTGAGTGATAGAATTAGACATTTTCAACAGGGTTGAGTTTGAATATATAAATTAGGAAAAAAACAAATATGTAGTCACCAATAGGATTGACAATTGACAGCATTAGGCAACCTGGACATGGATGTTTTTAGAAATCCATGTTCACTTTCCATTTAGGCTTTGGTACAATCATAAGTGTGACCTTTCCATTTTTTTGTCCAGAATATTACTGTGATAATGAGATGACATGAGTATTTCTTTCACCATTTCTGGGAGCAATATATTGAAGATGTAAAATGAGAATCAGGGGTACAAAGAGGTGTACCCTGTTTCTAGGAACATAGAGAAAAAGCATGAATAGACCATACTGTGAATAAATAATATAACTTTTTTGAACTTTAAATAATGAATAGAACTGATATCTGAAAAATTAAAGGAAATCGTATATTGATATACAATCATTCATTCCAACCAGGTATATATGTAATGGAAATATTTGTGTTTTGGTTTATCATGAAGAGTGTGTGAGTTTTGCATCAAAATGATTATGGAAATTCAAAATAATGTGTTTGGAAAGAAGTCTCTCATGAAAAGACCAGTCAAGAAACCCTGACAATACATGTGTTCTGAAGCAAGAAGTGGTGAAAGTTGAAACAAATGCTTATTAATTTGTGAACTTGTGGATGAAATGTATATCCTGTGATGTGCAAAAACTGAAGAAACAATAATGTACCAGTGTCGAATACAAATGAATGACAAATTACATATCATGTCCCATAGGAGTCTACTTGCATTGATGTTAGACTGGGTCAGTTAGTGTAGAATAATTAGGATTTGTATGCACCATTCACTGAAGTTAGTTTTCAGGAAACAAATATGTATTTCAGGTGGATGAATATTTCTGATTATAATCTTGTGAAAAGTGGATTATAAATCCACATACATGAACATGAATGAATTTAGAGAGTGTATATTAGACGCATATATTTCATATTTTGAAAAATTTGGAGAGTATATCTATATCTATATCTATATCTATACACACACACACACACACACACACACAACTCACAGACATTAAAAATACCAATATAAATGCCAATCAAAATTCATCAGTAAATATGTATCATCCACAAATGCAAAAATATTTATTTTACTGAACATGAGTTAATGTATAATGTTGTTCTACTAGGACGCTCTCCTATAGGTTGAATTTTCATTTCCAACAGCATTTAGGAGGAGTGAACTCTTCTCACAATTTGTATCTGCCAAGACAGCCACCTCACAAAAATGTACGTGTGATACCTGGTAGGATTCTATATATGCATATAAATATACATGTGTGAATAGGCTACAGAAAAGGGAAACAAGAATTCACATATTTGTTAAGTTTAAAAACACATGGAGAATATTTCAATTAAAATTTGACTAGATTTATAACTCCTACCTTATATAATGCAAATGTCAAGTCCAACTATACAACATGTCTCTGGAGAACCTTTGGATGTCCTGTTGTTTATCATGAGTATACTAGACAGTGCCTTGATTGACTGTGTTTCATGAAAATGATCTAGAACAGACATGCCAGTAAGTTGGTGCCTGCTGAGTAGTGTGCATAGAGCAGTGGTGTGTATGTGTGTCATAATACATCTCTGATGTGGCCATATGGATTTGCCATTGGCTTCCAAATGGCTTGTGACAGACATGGTGAGGTCAGCAGACACTAATATGTAAGGGCGTCTTGTTATATGGAGAGGTTTCATGGCAATGTTAAGAATCAGGTTGCAATAGACAAGGGAAAAAGATATGTGGGATAGAAGCCTGGTTGGTGCATTCTCCTGCAGACCCTGACCCACCACATGTGGCAGAACTCCATCCAGCACTGTGTCCCTTTTGAACTACTTGTATTTCGTGAAGCAAATACCAAACTCCCAATGCAGGAGAAAGAAAAACCATGAAAAATTGGAGGATGACCAAATGGCTTCACAGCCCAGATGGGGAGAGACTTAGCACGCACTGGTCACATTTTACTTAAAAGAGAGAATTCACCACTGCTGCCTCATGTTCATTTGAAAATAAGAAACCATGTCCTCCAGGTCACATAGAATCAGACCCAGCTTTGATGGTCTCACGACAAAGGAAGCTAAAGCTCCTGAAAACAACATATATTTCAAGTGCCGAACCTCAGAGGCAGTTTATCAAGAAGTCCTTTAGGCCAGCAGAGCTCCATGTTTGTGGAGTTTTTAACCTGTCCCTTACTTATGGAAACTTCTCTACCACATACAAGGTTGTGAACTCATGAGCATTTTCCATTCCTGTTATATATTCACAGATTTTATAACTCTTCTCCACTAATTGTGTCTTACTTGGGGCGAAGGTAATGTCAAGGCATTGTTCTGGATGAGAGAGGGAAAATATTTTGTGTAGCACATATTTGATAGACATTGGATTCTTTTTCCTATTTTCCATTCAAAATACTGAATCCCTGACACTAACACATACCCTACTAGACTCTGACTACTAATCCTAATATGATGGAGAAAAATAACCCAAATAGAACAGAAATACAAGCAGGTCAGAGGAGGCATGGTGTATTTTTGAAATTTTCTTTTGCATAATAAATGGTAGGTGTTATAAATCTAGTGAATTTTTATTTGGAATAGTTTTTCATGTGTTTTTAAAATTAACAAATATGTGAATCCCTGCCTCCCTTTCTCTGTAGCCTATACAGCACATGTATTTTTATATGTACATATTGAATCCTACCTGGTATCACACGTACATTTTTGTGAGGTTGCTGACTCGGCAGATAAATATTGTGTGAAGAGACTACCCCTCTTAAACGCTGTTGGAACTAAAAATTCAACCTATGGGTGAGCTTCCTAGTACAACAACATTATACATAATTCCATGTTCAGTAAAGTATATATTTTTGCATCAGTAGATGTTATATATTTCATTATAAATTTCATTTGGCATATATTGCTACTTTTTTATGTTTCTCTGTGTGTTTTTTTGGTATATATATATATATATATATATATATATATATATATATATACTCTCCTGATTTATCAAAACATGAAATATATGTGTCTTATATACACTCTCTTCATTCATACATTCTTTCATGTATGCATGAGGAAATATAATCAACTTTTCTCAAGATTATTATTGGAAATATTCATCCACCTGAAATACATATTTGTTTCCTTGTACTGACAACTCACTTCTGTGAATGGTGCATACAAATCCTAATAATTCTACAGTATCTGACCCAGTTTAACATCAATGCAAGTAGATTCCTATGGGACATGATGTGTATTTTGACGTTCATTTATATTCAACACTGCTACATTAATATTTCTGCAGATTTTGCACATCATAGGATATATATTTCATCCACAAGTTCACAACTATATAGGTATTTTTTCACTTTTAATCATTTCCTGCTTCAGAACACATGTATTCCTCCCGGTTTCTTGACTGGTCTTTTCATGAGACTTCTCTGCAAACACATTTTTTTTAATTTCATAATCAGTTTTGAAGCAAAACTCACACACTTTTTATGATAAACCATAAATCTAATATCACCATTAGAAGCATAACTGTTTGGAATGGATGATTGTATATCAATATTAGGTATCCTGTATATTTTCAGAAATCAATTCAATCCATTATTTAAAGTTCGAACCAGTTATATTATTTATTCACAGTATGGTCTATTCATGCATTATCTCTATATTCATAGGCACAAGGTACACCTATTTGTACCCCCAATTAATTTATACGTCTTCAAAATATTGCTTTTCTACATATTTTACCCAGTTCATCATTGTGACTGACTCTTCACATGTGCTGACATTTACATTCACTCTCTACCTGAAACCCTATTGCTAAAGAACTTTTGGTCCAAATCCTATACTCACTCTTTTATCTAAACCTACCGACTATTTTCCTAATCCTACTGAATATCCCTTTTTGACTGGATGTTCTCTTCCACATTCAATCATCCAAATTAGAAGGTCCTATGCCATAGTATATTGATTTAACTGAGACAACTGTGCAGGACATAAATCAATGCTAAGTATCCCAATCAAGGGCCCAATGCCCTTCTGGGCTTCAAAACTTACCTAGATTTCTGTTTTCATACTTATATTTCACCTATATATTCTTATAAATATCACAGGTTCCTAATACAAATATTCATTCCAGAGAATGATTCCTAACCCAAATTGAACATGTTATTAACCCTAACCATACACTTTTCCCTCAATCTAATTTTACAGAAGAGCAGGGACAGAGTTGGTCTTACAATACAGGAATATAGGCGATCTTCCAGCTGCTGAAAACCTAAAAGGTCCATGCTGAAATGATCCTTGGAGAAGGTGTAGGCAGCTATGAAGGACATGAGAGAGCAAAAGTCATCTTCCATGGCAAACAACCTGGTCAGGTTGATGGGATGTGTCTGAATTAGCCTCTCTCTTCCTAATGTAGAGAAGATGGACCAAACCATGCCTGTGTGGAGAGCTGTTCCCCGGTGCCTGTGGTTGATATACCATTCTAACATATGAATGAGTCACAGCAAGTAGAGGCAGCCTCCATCTTTTGGGAACCATGTAAGCAACTGTTAAAACAAAGTGGTTTCCAAGGCAGTGACTTCATTCAGATCTTGAAGAAAGTGACATCACCTTACAGTTTTGGTAATGAAAGTCTGTGATCTTGGGATCCAGGAAACCAGGCACACAGAGTCAAACCCACTCCATGTCCCAGTAGGCTAACTTGTTTGGATTTAACAAGACAGAGTCACTCTTTCTTTGTACCTACTGATGTGAGGACAGCCAAATGCCTGGAAACTATGAAGACTGGCCTTTCCAGAGAAAGCAGGTAGTTTCTCACCATGGGCTCCTGACAACTTCACAGAGTTGGCCAAAGAGACCAGATTGGAGACAGGACACGCCATTTTGGGGGAACATAGTATGGCCCACAAGTCAGAGGACACTCCGGATAGTCACAGACCTACTTGGGGAAAGGAGGTGACTTTTTGGGTGTGAGTGTGAGTTTGTGGTTTTGTCTCATGTTCTGAGAATAGTTAGGAAAGCTGGTTTGTTTGTTTTGGAGTGGACTGTGTCTAGTAAGTCCTTTGACAAGGTGAGTGTTTCTGTGTCTATATATCATACTGTGTCAGTGATTGTAGACATTAGAAAAGAGAATGCATCAATGGATGTGTCCTGTCTACGAGAAAGCTTCAAAGCATTCATCCTGTGCAATTTATGAATGGACTGCAGGTTGCCGTATGGATGGGCAACTCCTGCCATCTTTCTAAATTCCTGTTTTCTTCCTGAATTCTGGACACTCTCCAGAATACGCTCATGATTTTGTGTCCAAGATATGTACCACCTCCATCTCTGTGACATGGCCATGTACTGGATAGCTGATGGGAATGGCGAGTATCTCAGAAAACTCAGATATCAGTATGCCCAAGAAAGTCTCAGTGGAGAAACCCTGCTTTGGGCCTTTTGCTTACCTATTCTGTTGCCCTGAATGTCAGGAAGGTCTTTGCCTCAGGCCACACTTTGTGAAGCCTGCAGAAAATAGTTTTCAAATGGAAAAGAATGGTCATTACCTGTGCCTCTTTGCTTAATTGCTTTGGAAATGGATGTTTCTGAATCAGCCTCTCAGCCCTATGTGAGGCTGTGGCTTAGATTCACAGCACATGATGGGTCTAAAGAAAAATCCCATGTGTGCATCCCAAACCAAAATGGACAAAAGAGCTGTCAGAGTAGTTCTTACAATACAGGAAAGTTGGGGACCTTCCACTTGATGAGAACCTCAAATGTCCATGCACAAATGATACCTGGAGAAGTTGTAGGCAGGTATGAAGCACCTGAGAGAGCAAAAGTCATCTTCCATGGCAAACAACCTGGTCAGGATGAAGGGATGTGTCTGAATCTGAATCTCTCTCTTCTTATTGTAGAGAAGATGGACCAAACCAGGCCTGAGTGGAGAGCTGTTCCCGGGTGCAAATGGTTGATATACATTCTACCTTATGAAAGTGTCACAGGAAGCGTGGGCAACCTCCATCTTATGTTACCCTTGGAAGCAACTGTTAGGACAAAGTGGTTGCCAAGGCAGTGACCTCATTCAGTTCCAAAGAATGTGACATACCTCATTTCCTTGGTGATGGAACTCTCTGAACTTGGTATCCAAGAAGCCAGGCACCCAGAGGCAGTCCCAGTCTCAGTCCCAGTGGGCTCACTTGTTTGGATTTACCAAGGACAGAGTCAGTTTTCTTGGTACCTAATAATGTGAGGATGGCCAAATGCCAGGAGAGCTCTGAAGATGGACCTTTCCTGAGAAAACAGGTAGTGGCTAACCACTTTTTCCTGACATCTTCACAGAGTTGGTCAAGGAAAGAAGGTCTGAGAGAAAACAGGCCATTTCGGGGGAACATAGTATGGCCCACCAGTCAGAGGACACTCCGGATAGTCACAGACCTACTTGGGGGAAGGAGGTGCCTTTGTGGGAGTGGGTGTGGGTTTGTTGTTTTGTCTCATGTTCTGAGAATAGATAGGAAAGGCGGTTTGTTTGGTTTGGAGTGGACAGTTTCTAGTAAGTCATTTGACACGGCGAGGGTTTCTGTTTCTGTGTATCCCACTGTGTCTGTTCTTGTAGACATTAGAAAAGAGAATGCATTAATGGATGTGTCCTGTCTAGTATAAATCTTCCCATAATTCATCCTGCCCAATATATGAATGGACTGCAGCTTGTCTTATCGATGTGCAACACCTGCTATCTTTCTAAGTTGTTGTTTTCTTCCTGAATTCTGGCCACTCTCCAGAATAGGCTCATGGATTTGTGTCCAAAAAATGTACCACCGCCAAGCTCTGTGACATGGCCATGTACTGGATACCTGAAGAGAATGGCGAGCATCTCAGAAAACTCAGATATCAGTGTGACCAAAAAAATCTCAGTGCAGAAACCCTGCTTTGGGCCTTTTGCTTACTTATTGTTGTGTTGCACTGAATGTCAGGAAGGTCTTTGCCTCAGGCCACCCCTTTGTGAAGCCTGAAGAAAACAGTTTTCAAATGGAAATGAATGGGCCTCACCTGTGGCTCTTTGCTTAATTGCTTTGGAAAGAGATGTGTCTTTATCAGCCTTTGGACCTGTGTGTGGCTGTGACTTAGATTCTCAGCACCTGATGGATCTTAAGAATGATCCCATGTGAGCTTCCAAAACCAAAATGGCAAAAAATATCATTCATTGTGGATGAAGTCTCTTGCCTTCCTCTGTTAGGTTCCTGCACTCCATCAAATGACAATAGGGATTCTTTGGGTCAAATGAGTTCTTCAAAGCCCTGCAGAGGTGCTTGTGTTTTCGCATGACTCTAAATCACCTAAAGAATTGATACCTAAAATCAGTAGGCCTGAAATTGGAGAAACAAAGAAGTATTAAAGGCAGGCTTATTTGTTCACTCCTGGTTCACAGAAACGGTGTCCAGGCTACCCTGACTTTAGGCAAATAAGGGGCAAAGGAGCTGATTTTGGACACTGTCTTGGGCTGCGCCCCTCATGGAAACCTCCAGCCAGAGGTTAAGATGATTGACTATATGGAATAAGATGAGGGCCATGTGGGAGTGTTTTGGTTTTGATTTTGGTCATTTGTGTGGCATTGGAAAAAATGACTGGGTACACGTGGGGTTGAACTCTGGTGTGATTCCCCTTAGAGACTGGGTTTTGGAAATGAACTCAGAGAAGCATTGCCATGAATTTTGTTGGGATTTTAAGAGGCCACGCATGAAAGTCGCTCTTGGAAACTGAGACCTAGGCCCCGGGTGGATTTCAACAGAGGACTGGAAATCTCAGCAAGGATATCACATGATTTTATTCTTAAAGAAATGGCAGCCATAGTTGAGAGTCAAAACACACATGGAACTCACATTATAGACCTCAATGGGCCTCGCCTAATGTGACCTTTTGTCCACTCTTTGGGAAGCCTTGCCTGTGAGAGTTCTCCAGAGATTTTATTGAAATGAGCTTCCTCACCATTTAATGTTTGCTGAATGAACTGAAATCCACAGTGCCTCCAACTTCATGCTTGAAAAATGGCTAGATAAATACCATGAAATTTTTGAAATTCCTATGTCCAGGTGGCACTGGAGAAACATTGGATGTCCTGTTGCTGATCATGATTATACCAGACAGTGCCTTGACTTACTGAGTTTCATGAAAATGGTGTAGAACAGAGATGCCAGTAAGTTGGAGCCTGCTGAGCAGTGGGTCTAGAGCAGTGGTGGGGAGGTGTTTGATAAAACATCCGTGGTAGGGCCATGTGGATATACCATTGGATTCCAAATGGCTTGTAACTGACATGGTGCAGCCAGCAGACCCTTATATGTAAAGGCATATTGTTATATGGAGAGTTTTCAGAGGAAAATTAAGAATCAGGTTGATATGGACAAGGGGGCAATGGGGCAAGCTGTGAGAGATAGGAGCCTAGTTGGTGCATTCTCTTGCAGACCCTGACCCACCACACGTGACAGAACTCCCTCCAGCACTGTGTCCCAGTTTAGCTCCTAGTATTTCGTGAAACAAATACCAAACTCACAGTGCAGCAGCAAAAAACTCCACAAAAAGTGGAAGAGGACCAAATGGCTTCACAGTCCACACGGGGAGACCATAGTCCCCAGTGGCCTCAGTTTACCTTCAAAGAGAGGATTCAGCACTGCTTTATCTAGTTCTTTGGAAATAAGAAACCATGTCCTCCAGGTCACATAGATGCAGAACCAGCTTTGATGGTCTCACTACAAAGGAAGCCAAATCTCCTGAAAACAACATATATTTCAAGTGCAAAACTCAGTGGCAGTTTCTCAAAAAGTTTTTAGGCCAGCAGAGCTCCATGTTTTTGGAGTGTTTACCCTGTCCCTTAGTTTTGGAAACTGCTCTACCACCTCCAAGGTTGTGAACTCCTGAGCATTTTCCATTCCAGATATGTATTCCCTGATTTTGTAACTCTTCTCCTCTAATTGTGTCTTACTTGTGGTGAAGGTAATGTCAAGGCATTGTTCTGGATGAGAGCACTAGGATATTTGTGCAGCATATATTTACATACACATTGGATTCATTTTCCAATTTTCCATTCGAAATACTGAATCCCTGACACTAACCCATACCTAGTAGACTCAGACTATTCATCCTAATATAATGGAGAAAATTAACCCAACACAATAGAAATACAAGCACTTCAGAGGAGACATGTTGTATTGTTGGACTTGACATTTGCATTATATAAGGTAGGAGTTATAAATCTAGTCAAATTTTAATTGAAATATTCTCCATGTGTTTTTAAACTTAACAAATATGTGAATTCTTGTTTCCCTTTTCTGTAGCCTATTCACACATGTATATTTATATGCATATATAGAATCCTACCAGGTATCACACATACATTTTTGTGAGGTGGCTGCCTTGGCCGATACAAATTGTGAGAAGAGTTCACTCCTCCTAAATGCTGTTGGAAATGAAAATTCAACCTATAGGAGAGCGTCCTAGTAGAACAACATTATACATTAACTCATGTTCAGTAAAATAAATATTTTTGCATTTGTGGATGATATATATTTACTGATGAATTCGATTGGCATTTATATTGGTACTTTTTAATGTCTGTGAGTGTTGTGTGTTTGTGTTTGTGTGTGTGTGTGTATATATATATAGATATGGATATAGATATAGATATAGATATAGATATACTCTCCAAATTTTTCAAAATATGAAATATATGTGTCTAATATACACTCTCTAAATTCATTCATGTTCATGTATGTGGATTTATAATCCACTTTTCACAAGATTATAATCAGAAATATTCATCCACCTGAAATACATATTTGTTTCCTAGTACTGAAAACTAACTTCAGTGAATGGTGCATACAAATCCTAATTATTCTACAGTAACTGACCCAGTCTAACATCAATGCAAGTAGACTCCTATGGGACATGATATGTAATTTGTCATTCATTTGTATTCGACACTGGTACATTATTATTTCTTCAGTTTTTGAACATCATAAGATATACATTTGCCAAGGCAGTGACCTCATTCAGTTCCAAAGAATGTGACATACCTCATTTCCTTGGTGATGGAACTCTCTGAACTTTGTATCCAAGGAGCCAGGCACCCAGAGGCAGTCCCAGGCCCAGTCCCAGTGGGCTCACTTGTTTGGATTTACCAAAGATAGAGTCAGTCATTCTTGGTACCTACTGAAGTGGGATTACCAAATGCCTGGAGAGCTCTGAATAGGGAGCTTTCCTGAGAAAGCAGGTAGTGGCTCTCCACTTTTTCCTTACAACTTTACAGAGTTGGCCAAGGAAAACAGATCTGAGAGAGGACAGGCCATTTCGGAAGAACAGAGTATGGCCACCAGTCAGAGGACACTCTGGTTTGTCATACACCTATGGGGAAGGAGGTGCCTTTTTGGGAGTGGGTGTGGGTTTGTGGTTTGTCTCATGTTCTGAAAATAGGTAGGAATGGCGGTTTGTTTGTTTTGGAGTGAACTGTTTCCGGTAAGTCATTTGAAGAGGTGAGTGTTTCCATGTCTGTGTATCCCACTGTGCCTTGGTAGTAGACATGAGAAAAGAGAATGCAGCAATGGATGTGTCATGTCTAGTATAAAGCTTCCCAGCATTCATCCTGCCCAATTTATGAATGGAGTGTGGCTTGCCTTATGCACGGGCAACACCTAATACCTTCCTAAGTCCCTGTTTTCTTCCTGAATTCTGGCCACTCTCTAGAATAGGCTCATGGTTATGTGTCCAAGATATGTACCAAATCCAAGGTCTTTGACATGGCCATGTACTGGATACCTGAATGGAATGGCCAGCATCTCAGAAAACTCAGATATCAGTGTGACCAGGAAAGTCTCAGTGGAGATACCCTGCTATGGGCCTTTTGCTTACCTATTGTTCTGTTGCCCTGAATATCAGGAAGGACTTTGTCTCATGCAACCCCTTTGTTAAACCTGAAGAAAACAGTTTTCAAATGGAAATGAATGTGCATCACCTCTGGCTCTTTGCTTAATTTCATTGGAAAAGGATGTGTCTGATTCAGGCCCTTTGCCCTGTTTTAGGCTGTGACTTAGATTCTCAGCACCTGATGGATGTAAAGAAAGATCGCATATGTGCATCTAAACCAAAATGGAAAAACGTTCAATCAATGTGCATGAATTATATTGCCTTCCTTTGTTAGGTTTCTGAAATCCATCATGTCAGAATAGGGATTCTTTGGGTGAAATGAGTTCTTCAAATCTCTGCAGAGGGGCTTGGCTTTTCTTATGACTCCAATTCACAAAAAGAATCTAGACCCCACAGTCTGAGAGCCTCAAATTGGAGAAGCGAAGCAGTATTAAGGGCAGGCCTATTTGATCACTCCTGGTTCACAGGAAGGGTGTCCAAGCCACCCTGACATTCGGCAAATGAGGGGCAAGGGAGCTTATTTTGGACACTGTCTTGGGATGTGCCTCTCATGAAAACCTCCATCCAGATGTTATGATGAGTATCTTTATGGTAGAAGATGAGGGCCATGTAGGAGTGTTTTGGTTATAATTGTGGTAATTTGTGTGGCAGTTGGAAGAGATGACTGGGTAAACCTGGGCGTGAATTCTGCTGTGATTCCCCTTAGAGACTGAGTTCTGGAACTGACCTCAGAGAAGTATTGACATGAATTGTGTTGGGATTTTAGGAGGCCAGGAATGAGAGTTGCCATTGGAACCTGGGATCAAGGCCCAGAGTGGCTTTCCACAGAACACTGGGAATCACAGCCAGGATATTACATGATTTTATTCTGAAAGACTTGGCAGGCATAATTGAGATTCAAAACACACTTGGACCTCGCTTTGTAGACCTCAATGGGCCTGGCTTCATGTGACTTTTTGGCCACTCTTTGGGTAGACTTGCCTGTGAGAGTGCTCCAGAGATTTCCCTGAAATTAGCTTCCTCACCATTTAATGGTTCCTGAATGAATTGAAACCAACATTGCCTCCAAATGCATCTGTGAAAAAATGCTAGATAATTACCATGAAATTTTAGAAATTCCGATGACCAGCTGGCACTGGAGGACCTTTGATGTCCTGTTGATGATCATGAGTATACCAGACAGGGCCTTGATTGACTGGGTTTCATGAAAATGGTGTAGAACAGAGATGCCAGTAAGTTGGGGCCTGGTAAGTAGTGGGCCTAGAGCTGTGTTATGCAAATGTGTGATAAAACATCTGTGGTGGGGCCATGTGGATCTTCCATTGGCTTCCAAATGGCTGTGACTGACATGGTGCAACCATCACACCCATATATGTAAAGGCATATTTTTATATGGAGAGGTTTCAGAGCAATGTTCAGTATCATGTTGCTATTGTCAAGGGGGCAAGCTACTTGAGATATAACCCTGGTTGGTGCATTCTCCTGGAGACCCTGCCAACCACACCTGACAGAACTCCCTTCAGCACTGTGTCCCATTTGAACTCGTTGTATTTCATGAAGCAAATACCAAACTCCCAGTGCAGCAGCAAGAAACACCACGAAAATTGGAGGATGACCATTGGTTTCACAGTCCACACGGGAAGACCCTTAGCCCTCAGTGGCCAATGTTTACCTACAAAAAGAGAATTCATCACTGCTGCCTCATTTTTATTTGAAAATAAGTAATCATTTCCTCCAGGTCACATAGATGCAGATCCAGCTTTGATGGTTTCACTACAAATAAAGCTAAAGCTCCTGACAACAACATATATTTCAAGTGCCCAACCTCAGAGGCAGATTCTCAAAAAGTCTTTTGGCCAGCAGAGCTCCATGTTTGTGGAGTGTTTACCCTGTCTCTTACTTTTGGAAACTCCTCTACCACCTCCAAAGATGTGAAATCTGGAGCATTTTCCATTCTAGATATGTATTCACAGATTTTCTAACTCTTCTCCTCTAATTGGGTCTTACTTGGGGCGAAGGTAATGTCAAGGCATTGTTCTGGAGGAGAGTGGGAAGATTTTTCCGTAGCATATATTTGCATACACATTGGATTCAGTGTCCTATTTTCAATTCAAAATACTGAATACCTGACTCTAACCCATACCCTACCAGACTCTGACTACTAATCCTAATATGATGGAGAAAAATAACCCATAAAGAATAGAAATACAAGCAGTTCAGAGTAGGCATGGTGTATAGATGGACTTGCCTTTTGCATGATACAGAGTTGGAGTTATAAATCTAGTCAATTGTTTGTTGAAATAGTTGTCCTTGTATCTTTAAGGTTAACAAATATGTGAATTGATGTCTCCCTTTCTCTGTATTCTTATATGCACATATAGATTCCTATCTGGTACCACACGTACATTCTTGTGATGTGGCTGACTTGGCAGATACAAATTGGTAGAAGAGATCACTCCTACTAAACCCTGTTGGAACTGAATATTCAACCTATGGGTGAGCTTGCTAGTTGAACAGCATTATACATAAATCCATGTTCAGTAAAATGAAAATTTTTAGATCTGTGGATGGTATATATTTTATAATGAATTTTGATTGACATATATATTGCTACTTTTTTGTCTGTGTGTTTGTTTTATGTATATGTATATATATGTATATATATATGTGTGTATATATACACTCTCCAGATTTTTCAAAATATGAAATATATGTGTCTTATATTCACTCCCTAAATTCATTCATGTTCATGTATGTGGATTTATAATCAACTATTCACAAGATTATTCTCAAAATATTCATCCACCTGAAATTTGCCCAATGCTCTCAAATGTCAATCCTATTTGTGACTACATATTTGTTTCTTCCTAAGATTATATATTTAAACTCAACCCTGTTCAAAATGTCTAATCCTATCACACACTTTATACTTTGCCTGATTTTGAAATGTCTCTATTGATATATGCTTTCCTACATATTTTCCCCACTTCATCATTGTGACTGACTCTTCACTTGTGCTGACATTTACATTCACTCTCTAATCGAAATCCTATTGCTAAGAAACTTTTGTTCCAAATCTTATACTCACCCTTCTTCCTAAACTTACTGACTATCTTCCTAATGCTACAGACTATCCCTTTTTGACTGGATGTTCTCTTCTACATTCAATCATCCAAGTAAACGTGGTGCGAGCTTCAGAGGAGGAGACTACCAACAGGCTATCTCATGCAACATCAAAGGGTTTATTGGGTGTCCAGAATGCTGGGGTTCAGAGCTCACCTGAATAGAGCAGATAGCCCTGAGAATAGCTGAAGTAGAGCTTATATACTTTCCCTGGAGAGAGAAGGGAGGGAATTGTATTGATGGGTCAGGGCGAGTGGGCGGTTTGCATGCAACTGGGAGAGGGAGTACATTCTGCAATTTGGCAGCTGGGGATAGAACATTCTGGGAACAAATTTTGCAAACATTTCTCAAGATTTCAACAGTGTTCTGTTAAGCATACAGAAAAACAAGATGTGACAAGTACCTATTTTATTAATATTTCATTCCCCACTTCTTCTTCTGGCTAATTTTAATCATACAAATGATCATTGGAGGGTGTCACATTCAATGTCTGCTAGTGGGGTATTACCATAAGTTTAACTCCTCCAATTTGAGCCTGGAGAAAAGATATTACACGGTTGAGCAAACAGGGTTTTATAGTTAGCAATAATATGAGGATTATTATTGGACCGGCCAGGTTTGATAAAAACGTAGTTAACCAGGGGGACTGTGTGAACCAAGACTCAAGCCACCCTTTTGGGCCCTCTCTCATTTGTTGATGCTCTTCAAGGTGTCTTTTAAATTTACTCATAGATTTTATTACGACTCCATTATAGTCAGCATAAAAACAACATTCTTCCCTCAATGCAGCACAAAGCCCCCCTTCTCTAATGAAGAGGAGGTCCAACCCTCAACTGTTCTGTAAAACAACTTCAGAGAGAGAGGTTAAAGTTTCATGCAAAGCCATGAAGGAGTTTTCTAATATCTTACTTTTGCTCTATTGCTGCTTCTAATTGGGTCATCTTTTGTGTCCCATGGACAATGCCACTGGTTCCTCTGCCCACCCGTGCAGCAACTCCTATTCCTAATAGGATGGCTAAAGTGAGGGATATATGTTCCCAGTGGAACCGGTTGTATGCCCCCCCTATTTGATCTTCAAATGAACCTGCATCATGATAGAGCACTCTGGGAAACATCTGCACCATTACACAATTTATCACATATCCTGATCATTTCATGAAAAAATAAACGATGTTTAAGTATATAGAATTATGCTGTTGTAGGCACTGACAAAGCAAGGCACCTAAGATAGCACTCAAGAGAGGGAAACAGTCCTATTTGGTTGCAACCGGATTCAGAGGGCATTGCTTATATTGTAATCAATTAATCCCATGAAACTCAAGTTTAGGTAGTTTCAGAATTTTGTACCCAACATATAAGGGATGGGGCTCAGAAGTTCACAGTCTTCAGAAGTTTAAAAAAGCAGTATTTGTTTCTGTTTTTCCTTCTGTTCTGGGCAAGTTAACTTTTCAAGGACACCTGGGAGGAGGAGAGCTTTTTCTTCCATTTCTTATTTTCCCCCTGCCAGCTGTTACCATGGAGCCCGGTTGGTAATATCTTTATCTTAGAAATGTAGCCATCTCTGTGAAGCCCCAGCTGAAGGCCAGAGGACTTGTTCACATATTTTGTGAAAAACTAGTTAGGGGTTGTCTAGCTTAGAAGTACTGAGATTTTTAGCCAGTGGCCAAGTAGAACAGGGCAATACGAAAGAGAAAGTTTATCTACATTAAAGTCTTTATTGGGACTGTTTTGCTGAAAGTTCAAAACTCAGCCATGGTGAAGACTTCTGAAGAAGGTCATTTAAGACTTTTCTGTGGGCCTGGTACAGAGGGGGAAAGACGGGGAAGGTGGGGCTGAGAGCACCTCCGAGGATCTGAGAATGAGGGAAAAGAGAGATGTAAAAGAATAATGCGAAAGGGTATTGGGAATTTCCTAGCAGCAAACTTGAGCAGTAGATCAGGTAGAGCAGAGTGAAAGACGGGAGTGAGGATCCCAAAATCCTGTGAGGGACTTTAAATTTTAGTAACCTGTTTTCAGTGATGACAAAGCAACTTTAAAGGCCAATTATATTACATCTTGGATAAGGGTCTCAGGGCTCTCCTCAGCTCGTTTGAGCATTGGGTTAGCTGGTAAGAGGACCTGGTGGGACCCGGTGAGGGCACTGACAGGAGATGAGAGGAATGAGTCGGTGGAGCGGTACCTATGTACCTGCTACCTCAGAAAGGGGGCGATGGTCTGAGAACTGGTGGAGCTTTGGGTTTCTGATCTAGTTATTGGAGGGGAGAAATCAAGTTGCTGAGATGGGAGTGACATCAGAGGGTCTGGAGCAGAAGGCTGAGGATAATGATCTATTGGAGAAGCATAGTTCAGGATGTGAGTGAGGGAGGGAAAAGGCTTCCACATAGGGGAATTTCCTTTCACTCTTTTGAGCACTTGCAGAAGTTAAAAAGGTCATGCAAAATTTGAGGATCTAGAGACCCCTCTGGGTGCCATAGTTTTTGGTTGTCTAATTGGTAATATGGCCAATGCTGTGTACTGAATTTGATGAAGAATTGGGGTTCCATCAGGCAGCCCCTGTATGCACACATTCCCATGACATACAGAAAAAGTCGGCTTTTCCCCCACACAGCCATTACTCTTTGTGGCTTTGACAGTCTGCCAGGCAAACTTAGTAATCTAGACTAGCCAACCTGCATCTGGCTCGCGTGTCCCTACATCCATAATGTTTGTTTCCATTATCTATGGTACAGAAGGGATTTAATAGTATTTTAGTGGGATCCTCTTCATCAGGGATATCACAATAGGAAATACCTATAGCCAGCTAACAAATGTCTGGGTGGAGAGATGGCCACCAGGTCCCTAAGGGGGCTGTATGCGAGATAGACCATACTTCTTTTCCAGTAGGATTTGTGATCAGCCATCACTGCTTAATGGGCTGATGAGGGTTAGGACTACTTGTAGCCAAGGGGAGAGTATATAACCTTATTCACATTGCGAATACACAATTTGAAACTGTTACCAGTCTTTTTCAGTTTCCAGAAAGATTCTGTACAGGCAGCAGGCTTGAGATGAGAGGTATGGATCCAGGAAGTGATTCTGTTTACGTTTACCACTGTAGGTGTTATAATAGCACCTGGTATGGTCCTTTTCAGCGGGGTACCAGGGATGACACCTGATATCATCTTACATAGATGAAATCTCTTACTTGATATGGATGTGGAATCCCCTGGTTCCCAGTTGGGTAGGCAGTGGCCAGCTGTTTTCACAGGTATTACTGAGTTCTTTCAAGATCTTTAAGTCTGTCAAGCAAG
Source organism: Callospermophilus lateralis (assembly GCF_048772815.1). Taxonomy (NCBI): domain Eukaryota; kingdom Metazoa; phylum Chordata; class Mammalia; order Rodentia; family Sciuridae; genus Callospermophilus; species Callospermophilus lateralis. Next base: position 1,165,015 of record NW_027513355.1, on the reverse strand, counting down.
GGGGTGTGGAAAGGATCTTTAGGTCTTACAGTTGGGCTTAGGTCCCCTACTGGAGGAGGGCCACCATAAAGAATTTCACATGTGGTAAGGTTACTCAAAGAAACAAAGGGATTTTTTCTTGCATGAAACATTGCATAAGGCAGGAGCATAGTCCAATCTTATGCTGGTCTCTAAGCTTAATTTCGTTAAGGTCTCTTTAATGGTTCTATTCATTCTTTCTACTTGTCTTGAACTCTGTGGTCTATAAGCACAATTTAACTTCCAATTAATCCCCAGGTTCCTGGCTAACCCCTGACTTACCTGGGTCATGAACATCGGTCCATTGTCAGATCCTATTACCGGCTTAGCTTCCTCCAATGGTAGAGAGGCTTAGTCAGCAGCAGCGGAATCACTTAGAGTGTGTTGTGTGTTAGGGGACGAGGGCAGGGGATAAGGAGGGGGAGAAGAGTCCAGTAGAGTCAAATCTGTGACTCAGGGAGAACAGAGGGTGGAGGAGGAGGAGGTTGAGAGGGTTTGAGAGATCATGGGGGAAGGAGTAGGAGCAGAGGTAGGGGCAAAGAAAGGCTTCACCCATGGAGGAGGAGATTTGCAGAGGTCCTGCCAAGTTAAGATATATGGCTGTTGATCCGGATGGCTATGTGGCGCTGGCTGAAAGACAATACCTCTGACTTTTTAAATTAGTGGGAAGTAGAAAGATCCTTCTAGGGGCCATACGACTCCAAAGATGGGCCATTCTGAGGCACAGAGATTCTGCCAGGTCCAGCGTTTTACTAAAAAAAGAAAGCCCTTAAGCGGACTTTGGTCCAGTGATCAAGGGTCAGGGACAGAGGCATTGACGTGCTCTGTTCCATAATGAAAGTTCCACAAACAGTAAAAGCAAGGACACACGACACAGATAAGACAAGACCATAAAGACAGGAAATGAACGTCCAACACTGAGACCAGGAATGAGTAGCCGGCAAAACCCAATGGTATGGCAATAACGAATCTAAAAGAAAATATCACTGAGTCGAGAAGACTATTGTTCCTTGATTTCCCGAGTTCTCTGCGGGGTCCTCCAGAGAGGTGCCCTTTGTCTCTGTGACATGTCTCTCAGCCACCGTCGGAGAGAGCCCAGGCTCTTCATCGCCAGCAATTTTGCCAAGCCCTAACAAGAAACCTGAAACCAGAAAGAGGCGCCTTACTTGCTCTGAGAGGAGCCCGTTGGGGTCTCTCTCTCGTCCGCCACTGCTGGAACTCAGTGGAAACTCAATATGTAAAGGTCAGGCGAGTGTCAGAGGAAGATACTACCAAGAGACTGTCTCATGCAACAGCAAAGGGTTTATTTGTGGTCCAGCATGCTGGAGCTCAGAGCTTAATTAAATAGAGCAGAGACCTCTGAGAACAGCTTAAGCAGAGCTTATATACTTTCCTTGGAGAGGGAAGAGAGGGAAGTTCAGTGATGGGTAAGGGCGAGTGGGCGGTTTGCATGACACCGAGTGAGGGAGTACATTCTGCAGTTCGGCTGTTGGGAACAGTACATTCTAGAACAAGATTAGCAAACATTTCTCAAGATTTCAACAGTGTTTTGTTAAGCATACAGAAAAACAGGAAGTGACAAGTACCTATTTTATTAATTTTATTAACCTTTCACTACCGACTATGCCTTTTTGACTTGATGTTCCTTCTACATTAATTCATGCAACGTACAAGGTGCTATGCCATTGTATATCGATTTATCTGAGACAACTCTGCAGAACGTAATTCAACACCACGTATCCCTATCAAGGGCCCAATGCCCTTCTGGGCTTCAAATCAGACTTAAATTTCTTTTTTCATACATATATTTCACCTATATATTCTTCTACACATAGCAAGTTCCCAATACGATCATTCATCCAGCAAAATGATTTCTAACCCAAATCGAGCATGTTTTTAACCATAACCGGACACTGTTCCCTCAATGTAACTTTACAGAAGAGCAGGGCAGGAGTTGATATTACAATACAGAAATGTAGAAAAACTTCCACCTGCTGAGAACCTCAAAGGTCCATGCAGAAATGATCCCTGGAGAAGATGTAGGAAGCAATAAAGGACCTGAGAGACCAAAAGTCATCTTCCATGGCAAACAACCCGGTCAGGATAAAAGGTTGTGTCTGAATCAGATTTTTTTTTAATGTAGAGATCATGGACCAAACCAGGCCTTTGTGGAGATCTATTCCTGGGTGCCTTTGGTTGATATACCATTCTAACTTGTGAAAATGTCACAGGAAGTAGGGGCAGCCTCAATCTCTTGGGACCCTTGGAAGCAACAGTTAGGACAAAGTGGCTGCCAAGACAGTGCCCTCATTCAGTTCAGGAAGGAAGTGACCTCACCTCACTTTCTTGGTGATGGAACTCTCTGAACGTGGGATCCAGGAAGCCAGGCACACAGAGCCAGTCCCAGTTCCAGTCCCAGTGGTCTCACTTGTTTGGATTTACCAAGGACAGGGTCAGTATTTTTTGGTACCTACAGATGTGAGGAAGGCCAAATGCCAGGAAAGCTCGGATGCAGGGCTTTTCATGAGAAAGCAGGTAGTAGCTCACCGTTGGCTCCTAAGAAGTTCACAGAGTTGGCCAAGGAGACAAGATCTGAGACAGGAAAGGCCATTTTGGGGGAACATATTATGGCCCACAAGTCAGAGGACACTCTGGATAGTCACAAACCTACTTAGGGGAAGGAGGTGCCTTTGTGGGTGTGGTTGTGGGTTTGTGGTTTTTTCTCATTTTCTGAGAATAGGTAGGACAGTCGGTTTGTTTCATTTGAAGTGGACTGTTTCTAGTAAGTCTTTTCACAGGGCGAGTGTTTCTATGTCTGTGTATTCCACTGTTTCCGTGTTTGTAGACATTAGAAAAGAGAATCCATCAATGGATGTGTCGTGTCTAGTAGAAATCTTCTCAGCATTCATATTGCCCCATTTATGAATGGACTGTAGCTTGCCTTATCGATGAGCAACACCTGCTACCTTCCTAAGTTTCTATTTTCGTCCTGAATTTTGGCCAATCTCAAGAATAGGCCCATGGTTTTGTGTCCAAGATATGTACCACCTACAAGCTCTGTGACATGGCCATGTACTGGATAGCTGTAGGGGATGGCGAGCATCTCAGAAAACTCAGATATCAGTGTGACCAGGAAAGTCTCAGAGGAGAAACCCTGCTTTCGGCCTTTTGCTTACCTATTGTTCTGTTGCCCTGAATGTCAGGAAGTTCTTTGCCTCAGGCCACCCCTTTGTGAAGCCTGAAGAAAACAGTTTTCAAATGGAAATGAATGGGCATACCTGTGGCACTTTCCTTAATTGCTTTGGAAAGGGATGTGTCTGAATCATGCCCTTGGCCCTGTGTGTGGCTGTGGCTTAGATTCTCAGCACCTGATGGATCTAAAGAAAGTTACCCATGTGTGCATCCAAAAGAAAATTCGCCAAAAGAGCAATTATTGGGAGGAAGTCTCTCGACTTCCTCTGTAAGGTTCCTGACTTCCATCAAGTGAGAATGGGATCCTTTGGGTCAAAAGAGTTCTACAAAACCTGCAGAGGCTAGCCCATTGTGCTTGGGTTTTCTCATGACTAAAATTCACATAAAGAATCTAAACCCCACAGACAGTAGTCCTCAAATTGGAGCGGTATTAATGGCAGGCCTATTTGATCACTTTTGGTTCACCGGATGGGTGTCCAGGCCACCTTGACTTTAGGCAAATGAGGGGCAAAGGAGCTTATTTGGGACACTGTCTTGGTCTGCACCCCTCATGGAAACCTCCAGCCAGATTATGATGAGTGTCTATATGAAAGAAGATGAGGGCCATATGGGAGGGTTCTTGTTTTAATTGTGGTAATTTGTGTGGTAGTTGGAAGAGATGACTGGGTCCACCAGGGCTTGAACTCTGGTGTGATTCCCCTTAGAGACTGAGTTCTGGAACTGACCTCAGAGAAGTATTGCCATGAATAGTGTTGGGATTTTAGGAGACCACGCATGAGAATCGCTTTTGGAAACTGAGATCTAGGCCCAGGATGGCTTTCCACAGAGCTCATGGATTCTGAGCCAGGATATCACATGTTTTAATTCTTAAAGACTTGGTAGCCATAATTGAGAGTCCAAACACACATGGACCTCACATTGTATACCTCAATGGGCCTGGATTCATGTGTCCTTTTGGCCACTCTTTGGGAAGGCTTGCCTGTGAGTGTTCTCCAGAGCTTTCATTGAAATGAGCTTCCTCACCATTTAATGGTTCCTGAATTAAATGAAACCCACAGTGCCTCCAACTTCATCCTTGAAAAATGACTAGATTAATACCATGAAATTTTTGAAATCCCCATGACCAGGTGGCACTGGATAACCTTTAGATATCCTGTTGCTGATCATGAGTATAACAAACAGTGCCTTGATTGACTGAGTTTCGTGAAAATGGTGTAGAACAGAGATGCCAGTAAGTTGGAGCCTGCTGGGTAGTGGGCGTAGAGCAGTGGACTATAGGTGTGTAAATAAATATTTTTGGTAGGACCACCTGGATCTTCCATTGGCTTCCAAATCTTGCGACTGACATGGTGCAGGCAGCAGACCTTTATATGTAAAGGCATCTTGTTATATGTAGAGGTTTCAGGGCAATGTTCAGAATCAGGTTGCTATAGTCAAGGGGAAAGCTATGTGGGATAGAAGCCTGGTTCGTACATTCTCTTGCCGACCCTGACCAACCACACATGACAGAACTCCCTCCAGCATTGTGTCCCAGTTGAACATATTGTATTTCATGAAGCAAATACCAAATTCCCAGTGCAGCAGTAAGAAACACCCTGAAAAGTGGAGGATGACCAAATGGCTTCACAGACCACACGGGAAGACACTTAGCTCCCAGTAGCAACAGTTTACCTACAAAGGGAGTTTTCAGACCTGCTGCCTCATGTTCATTACAAAATAAAGAACCATGTCCTCCAGGTCACATAGATGCAGACCCAGATTGCAGAATCACATCAGTTGCAGAACCATTGATTTAAATATTTCCATACATATATTTCTTGTGCCTAACCTCAGAGGAAGTTTCTCAATAAGTCTTTAGGTCAGCACAGCTCCATGTTTCTGAAGTGTTTACCATCTCCCATACTTTTGTAAACTGTTTTACCACCTCCAGTGTTGTGAACTCCTGAGCATTTTTCATTCCACATATGTATTCACAGGTTTTCTAACTCCTCTCCTCTAATTGTGTCTTACTTTTAGCGATGGTTATGTCAAGGTATTGTTCTGGATAAGAGAGGGAAGATTTTTGTGTATCACATGTTTGCATACACAATAGATTCATTTTCCTATTTTCCATTTGAAATACTGAATCCCTGACACTAACCCATACCCTACTAGACTCTGACTACTAATCCTAATATCATGGAGAAAAAAAAACCTAACTGAATAGAAGTACAGTCCTTTTATAGGAAGCATGGTGTATATTTGTATTTGTCTTCCTCTTTATCAAGAGTATGTGTTTTAAATTTAGTGAACTTTTCATTTTAATATTTCTCCATGATTTTTTAAAGTTATCACATATGTAAATTCCTGTCTCCCTTTCTCTGTATCCTATTCAGCACATGTAATTTTTTTATGCATATACAATATCCTACCTGGTATCACACGTACATTCTTGTAAGATCACTGACTTTGGAATATAAAAATTGTGAGAAGAGATGACTCTCCCTAAATAATGATGGAACTGAAAATTCCACCTATGGGTGAGCTTCCTAGTGAAAAACACTATACATAAATCCATGTTCAGTAAAATGAATATTTTTGGATTTGTGAATGAATTATATTTCATGATGAATATCGATTGGCATATATATTGCTAAATATTAATGTGTGTGTGTGTGCATGTGTGTGTGTGTGTGTGCGTGTGTGTGTGTGTATATTCTACGGATTTTAAAAAAATATGAAAAATATGTGTCTTATTATACACTCCCTAAATTCATTCATATTCATTTATGTTCATTTAAATTCAAATTTTCACAAGATTATTCTCAGTAATATTCATAAACCTGAAATTTAATAATGAGGACAGGGTTTTGAGAAAAAGAAAATGGAGGTTTATTGCTTTGCTAACAAAGGAAAAACAAGGGGACTCTGCCAAAAGGTTGTGACTCTCATGATCTGGAGGGACAAGGGATTTTAAAGAGTTTCACTTGTTAACCTGGGGTATACTCAGTTCTTCGTTCCCCAGCAGGCATTGCCCTGTGCAGTGGGTGTGCTCCAGGCAGCCAGCTAGGGGCTTCTTTCTTCCTGCTTAACAAAGGTGGGTAAAGTTCATCACAGTTCCTTAAAACACAGTCGAAAGGGTGTCAGGCTTACTTGCTTTGTTACCCCTTTTCACGTCCAATATCCTTAAAATTTTACCACAGAAATCAAACAAAAAAACGCACAAAAAAAAACAACAAAAAACATATAGACCACAGAACAAAACACAGAAAAACAGAATCCTGGTGCCGAAACAGAAAAACAGAGGAGCAATGCAACATCTTGCTAAAGCTCCAGGGTAGGAGCGTGTGTGTGCCCATCGGCACCTCTCTACCCTTCCAGAGGAATTCCCTACAGAACAGAACAGAGGACAGCATGATTCTCATTACTGTCCTAGACAGGAGTGTATGTGAGCCTCCCCAGGCCACCTCTCTGTCATCAGAAGAGATCTCCCTTAACCAGATATCAGATGTTATAAAGGCGCCACTTACCTATGGAGGCCTCCTCCACCAGGGGCTTGATAATAGTTTTAGTGTGGTGGTTCACTGCAGTGCTCCCCAGACTGACGGCTCACTCCAAGGCCTTGGAACATCTCAAGTTGTGCACCTCCTAGAGTGGTTCTCCAGCCCAGTGCCCTGGAGGGAAGGCCAGCTTCAGAATTTTCAGCAGTCTGGTTTTGTGAACTGCTCGGGCAGGGTCATCTCACTGGGGAACTCCAAAATTTTGGACTAGGATGCAAGAAAAGACCACTGACTCCAATTAAAATCAAATTAAGGCAAGCTTATTATTTCAACAGGCTGGGCTGCCTCTCCTTCCCAAAATGGCGGGAACAAGACAGCAACCCCACCTTTCCTACAGCCCAGCTATATAGCCCAGAAAGTTACACAAACGGGTGGTTACAGATAACAAAACTTTGAAAGCATCACACTAATGGTAGTTTACATTTTTTTTTTTGCTGGCCCCAATATCAGAAATAATGAGGACCATTAGGGCCTCAGAGAGGGTTGTTGTCTGGCCAGGGAAGGCCAATATTTATGAGGTGTCACTAAAGTTTCAGAAAGTACTGTTATCTGGTCAGAGAGCCAGGTGTGGATGAGTTCAAGGCACGGGCAGGCGTTCCAAGCAGGTTCAGAATTTGCAGTAATTTAGAGTAAAGCCAAAATTATCTTTTCACGGCTTTGTGGCAAGATGGTTCCCAATTTTAATAAAAAATCAGGTTGGGTCTATCAAGCCTCTCCCTTACTTTTGGAAACTCCTCTGCAAACTCCAATGTTGTGAACTCCCGAGCATTTTAATTCCAGATATGTATTCACAGAATTTCTAACTCTTCTATTCCAATTGTGTCTTTCTTGGGGCGAAGGTAATATCAAGTCATTGTTCTGGATGAGAGTGGAAATATTTTTGTGTAGCACATATTTGCATACACATTTAGGAGATCACTCCTCCTAAACACTGTTGGAACAGAAAATTCAAACTATGGGGGAGCTTCTTAGTTGAACAACATTATTCATGAATCCAAGTTCATTAAACAAATAGTTTTGGATCAGTGGATGATATATATTTCAAGATGAATTTCAATTGGCATATACTATGCTACATTTTAATGTCTGTGTGTGTTTTTTGTTTATAATGTTCTGCGATTTATATGGATTTAAAATCAAGTTTCCACAAGATTATTCTCAGAATATTCATCCACCTGAAATACATATTTGTTTCCTAGTACTGAAAACTAACTTCAGTAAATGGTGCATAAAAATCCTAATATGTCTACAGTAACTGACCCAGATTAATATCAATGCAAGTAGATTCCTAGGGGACATGATGTGTATTTTGATGTTCATTTTTATTCAACACTGCTACATTACTATTTCTGCAGCTTATGCACATCATACTGTATATATTTCATTCAAAAGTTCGCAAATTTATATGCATGTGTTTCACATTCAATCACTTCTTGCCTCAGAACGCATGAATTCCTCCAGGTTTCTTGACTATTCTTTTCATGATACTTCTTTCCAAACACATTATTTTTGATTTCCATAATCACGTTTGAAGCAAAACTCACACACTTTTCAGGATAAAATATAACCCTAATATTACCATTAGATGTATAAGTGGTTGGAATGAATGATTGCATATCAATATGAGATTTCTTTTATATTTTCAGATATCAATTCAATCCATTATTTAAAGTGGAACCAGTTATATTATTTATACACAGTATGGTCTATTCATGCATAATCTGCATATTCATAGACACAGGGTACACCTATTTGTACCCCAAATACTAAATTATACGTCTACAAAACATTGCTCCAGAAACGGTGGAAGAAATATTCATGTCACCTGATCTACACATACATTTTATCACAATAATATTCTGGACACAAAATGCAATGGTCACACTTATGATTTTAAAAAAGCCTAAATGGAAAGTGAACATGGATTACAAAAAAACATCCAAGTCCTGGTTACCTAATGCTCTCGAATTCAATCCTATTTGTGACAACATATTTGTTTCTTCCTAAGATTATATATTCAAACTCAACCCTGTTGAAAATGTCTAAACCAATTACACACTTTATACTTTTGCTGATTTCCTAATGTCTCTATTTATGTCTGCTTTCTTACATATTTTCCCCTGTTCATCATTGTGACTGACTCTTCACATGTGCTGACATTTACATTCACTCTCTACCCGAAACCCTATTTGTAAAGAACTTTTGGTCCAAATCCTATACTCACTCTTCTTTATAAACCTGCTGACTACCTTGGTAATCCTACGGACTATTCCTTTATGACTAGATGTTCTGTTTGTTATTCAATCATCCGAGGTACAAGATCCAATTTCATTGTATATTGACTTATCTGAGACATCTGTGCAGAATATAATTCAAAGCTAAGTATCCCACTCAAGGGCCCAATGCCCTACTTGGCTTCAAATCTTCCCTAGATTTCTGTTATATTTTACCTATATATTCTTGTAAATATCACAGGTTTCCAATACCATTATTCATCCAGCAGAATGATTGCTAACCAAAATTGAACATATTATTAACCCTAACCATACACTGTTCCCTCAATCTAACTTTAGAGCAGTGCAGGGACAGAGTTGGTCTTACAAAAGAGGAATGTTGGGGATCTTCCACCTGCTGAGAATATCAAAGATCCATGCAGAAATGATCCCCGAAGAAGATGTAGACTGCTATGAAGGACCTGAGAGAGCAAAAGTTAGCTTCCATGGCAAACAACCTGGTCACTATGAAGGGATGTGTCTGAATAAGCCTCTCTCTTTTTAATATAGAGCAAATGGACCAAACCAGGCCTGTGTGGAGATCTTTTCCCCGGTACCAATGGTTGATATACCATTCTAACTTGTGAAAGTGTCACAGGAAGTAGGGGCAGCCTCCATCTCATGGGACCCTTGGAAGCAACTGTTAGGACAAAGTGGTTGCCAAGGCTGTGAGCTCATTCACTTCATGAAGGAAGTGACCTACCTCACTTTCTTGGTGATGGAACTCTCTGAACTTGGGATCCCTGAAAACAGGCAGCCAGAGTCAGGCCCAATAACAGTCACAGAAGTCTCACTTTTTGGATTTACCAAGGAGAGAGTCAATCTTTCTTGGTATCTACAGTTGTGAGGATGGCCAAATGCCAGGAAAGATATGAATTGGGGTCTTTCCTGAGAAAGCAGGTATTGGCTCACCGCTGGCTCCTGACAACTTCACAGAGTGGGCCAAGGAGTCCAGATTTGAGAATAGAGAAGCCATTTCGGGGGAACATAGTATGGCCCACAAGGCAGAGGACACTCTTGATAGTCACAGACCCTCTTGGGGGAAAAAGGTGCCTTTGTGGGAATGAGTGTGTGTATGTGGTTTTGTCTCATGCTCTGAGAATAGGTAGGAAAGGCGGTTTCTTTGGTTTAGAATGGACTGTTTCTAGTAAGTCATTTGACAAAGCAAGTGTTTCTATGTCTGTGTATCCAACTGTGTCCATGGTTGTAGACATTACAAAAGAAAATGCATCAATGGATGTGTCCTGTCTAGGAGAAAGCTTCCCCACATTCATCCTGCCCAATTTATGAAAGGACGGAGGCTTGCCTTATTGATGGGCAAGACCTGCTGTCTTCCTAAGTTTCTGTTTTCTTCTTGAATTCTGGCCACTCTCCAGAATAGACTCATGGTTTTGTGACCAAGATATGTAGCACCTCAAAGCTCTGTGACATGGCCGTGTACTGGATAGCTGAAGGGAATGGCGAGAATCTCAGGAAACTCAGATATCTGTGTGATCATGAGTGTCTCAGTGGAGAATCCCTGCTTTGGGCCTTTGCTTACCTATTGTTCTGTAGCACTGAATGTCAGGAAGGTCTTTGCCTAAGGCACCACTTTGTGAAACCTGAATAAAACAGTTTTCTAATGGAAATGAATGAGCATCACCTGTCTCTCTTTGAGTAATTGCTTTTGAAAGGGATGTGTCTGAGCCAGTCTGTTGGCTGTGTGTGAGGCTGTGGCTTGCATTCTCAGCACCTGATGGATCTAAAGAAAGATGCCATGTGTGCATCCAAAACCAAAATGGCCAAAAGAGCAGTCATTGTGGATAAAATCTCTTGCCTTCCTCTGTAAGGTTCCTGACCTCTATCAAGTGAGAATAGGAATCCTTTGGGTCAAATGACTTCTTCAAAGCCCTGCGGAGGCTAGCCAATAGGTGCTTGGGTTTTCTCATGACCCCAATGCACATAAAGAATCTAAACCCCACAGTCAGTAGGCCTCAAATTGGAGAAGCTGAGCAGTATTAATGGTAGGCCTTTTTGATCACTTCTGGTTCACAGAAGGGGTGTCCAGGCCACTCTGACTTTATGGAAATGACGAGCAAGAGTGCGTATTTTGGACACTGTCTTGTCCTGCGCTCCTCATAGAAACCTCCAGCTAGAGGTTATGATGAGTGTCTATATGGAAGAAGATGAGAGCCATGTGGGACTATTTTGGTTTTAATTGTGGTTATTTGTGTGGCAGTTGGAAGAGATGACTGGGTCCACCTGGGTTTGAACTCTGGTGTGAATCCCCTTAGAGACTGAGTTCTGGAAGTGACCTCAGAGAAGTATTGCCATGAATCGAGTTGGGATTTTAGGAAGCCATGCATGAGAGTCGCCCTTATAAACTTAGATCAAGGTCCAGGGTGGCTTTCCACAGAGCACTGGGAATCTCAGCCAAATTATCCCATGATTTTATTCTTAAAGACTTGGCAGCCATACTTGAGAGTCAAAACACACATGGAACTCACATTGTAGACCTCAATAGGCCTGGCTTCATGTAACCTTTTGGCCACTCTATGGGAAGCGTTGCCTATGAAAGTTCTCCAGAGTTTCACTGAAATGAGCTTCCTCAACATTTAATGGTTCTTGAAAGCCACAGTGCCTCCCAACTACATCCTTGAAAAATGGCTAGATAAATACTTTGAAATTTTTGAAATTCCCATGACCAGGTGGCACTGGAGTATCTTTGGATGTCCTGCTGCTGATCATGAGTGTACCAGAGAGTGCCTTGATTGACTGGAATTTATAAAAATAATGTAGAACAGAGATGGTAGTAAGTTGGAGCCTGCTGAGTAGTGGGCCTAGAGCAGTGGTAGCCACGTGTGTGATAAAACATCTGTGGTGGGTCCATGTGATTAGCCCATTTGCTTCCAAATGGCTTGTGACTGACATGGTGCAGCCAGCAGACCCTTATTTGTAAAGGCATCTTTTTATTTGGAGAGCTTTCAAGGTAATGATCAGAATCAGGTTGATATGGTCAAGGGTGCAAGCTATGTGAGAAAGAAGCCTGGTTGTTTCATTCTCCTGCAGACCCTAACCCACCACACGTGACAGAACTCCCTCTAGCACTGTGTCCCAGTTGAACTTGTTGTTGAAAAAGCCCAGTGCAGCAGCAAGAACCAAAAGCCCCAGTGCAGCAGCAAGAACCACCACAAAAATTTGAGGAGGACCAAATGGCTTCACAGTCCACACGGGATGAAACTTAGCCTCCAGTGGCCACACTTTACCTACAAAGAGAGAATTCAGCACTGCTGCCTCAGGTTCATTTGAAAATAAGAATCCATGTTCTCCAGGTCATATAGATGCAGACCCAGCTTTGATGGTCTCACTACAAAAGAAGCTAAAACTCCTTAATACAACATATATTTCAAGTGCCCAGCTTCAGAGGCAGTTTCTCAAGAAGTCTTTAGGCCAGCAGAGCTCAATGTTTGTGGAGTGTTTACCATGTCCCTTACTTTTGGAAACTGCTCTACCACCTCCAAGGTTGTGAACTCCTGAGCATATTCCATTCCAGATTTGCATTCACAGATTTTCTAACTCTTCTCCTCTAATTGTGTCTTACCTGGGGTGAAGGTAATGTCAAGGCATTGTTGTGGATGAGAGTGGGAAGATTTTTGTGTAGCACATATTTGCATACACATTGGATTCATTTTCCAATTTCCCATTAAAAATACTGAATCCCTGACACTAACCCATACCCTACTAGACTCTGACTACTAATCCTAATATGATGGAGAAAAATAACCCAAACAGAATAGAAATACAAGCAGTACAGAGAAGGCATGGTGTATAGTTGGACTTGCCTTTTGCATTATGTAGGGTAGGTGTTATAAATCTAGATAATTTTTAATTGAAATAGTTATCCATGTGTTTTTAAAGTTAACAAATATGTGAATTTCTATCTCCCTTTCTCTGTAGCCTATTCAGCAAATGTATTTTTATATGCACATATAGAATCCTAGCTGGTATCACATGTACATACTTGTTTGGAGGCTGACGTGGCAGATAAAAATTATGAGAAGAGATAACTCCTCGTAAATGCTGTTGGATCTTAAAATTCAACCTATGGGTGATCTTCCTAGTTGAACAACATTATTCATAAATCCATGTTCAGTAAAATTAATATTTTTGGATCAGTGGACGATATATATTTCACCATGAATTTCGATTGGCATATATACTGCTACTCTTTAATGTCTGTGTGTGTTTTGTGTTTGTGTGTGTATATATATATATATATATATATATATATATATATATATATATATATAATCTCCAGATTTTTTAAAATATAAAATATATGTGTCTTATTATACACTCCCTAAATACATTCATATTCATGTATGTGGATTTATAATCAAATTTTTACAAGATTATTCTCAGAAATATTCATCCCCCTGAAACACATATTTGTTTACTAGTACTGAAAACTAACTTCAATGAAAGGTGCATACAAATCCTAATATTTCTGCAGTAACTTACCCAGGTTAATATCAATGCAAGTAGATTCCTATGGGACATGATGTGTATTTTGACATTCATTTTTATTCAACACTGGTACAGTACTATTTTTTCAGTTTATGCACATCAAAGGATAAATGTTTCATCCAAAATTTCAAAATTTAAAACTTTTGATTCACTTTCAATCACTTCCTGCTTCAGAACACATGTATTCCTCCATGTTTCTTGACTGGTCTTTCATGAGACTTCTTTGCAAACACATTATTTCCGATTTGCATAATCAATTTTGAAGCAAAACTCACACACTCTTCATGATCAACCGTAACACTAATATTACCATTAGATGTACAACTGGTTGTAATGAATGTATGTATGCCAATATCAATATAAGATTTCCTGTATATTTTCAGATATCAATTTATTCCAATTCCAATTTCTAATGTTGGGTCCAGTTATATTATTTATTCACAGTTTGGTCTATTCATTCATCATCTCTATATTCATCAAAACAGGGTACACCTATTTTTTTCCCCAATACTAATTTATAGGTTGTAAAAATATTGCTCCCCATAATGGTGGAAGAAATACTCATATCACCTGATCTACATATACATTTTTATCACAGTAATATTCTGGACACAAATGTAAAGGTAACACTTATGATTGTACCAAAACCTAAATTGAACGTGAATATATATTACTAAAACCATCCATGTCCAGGTCGCCTAATGCTCTCAAATTTCAATCCTATTGGTGACTACATATTTGTTTCTTCTAATATCATATATTCAACCTCAACCCTGTTGAAAATGTCTAATCCTGTTACTCACTTTATACTTTGCCTGATTTCCTAATGTCTCTATTTTATATCTGCTTTCCTACATATTTTCCCCAGTTCATCATTGTGACTGACTCTTCATATGTGCTGATATTTTCATTCACTCTCTAAACGAAACCCTATTGCTAAAGAACTATATTTCCAACTCAAAGACTCACTCTTCAACCTAAACCTACTATTTTCCTAATCCTACTGACTATCCCTTTTTGACTGGATGTTCTCTTCGACATTCAGGCATCTGAGGTACTAGGTTTTATTCCATTGTATGTAGATTTACCTGCGACCACATTGCAGAATGTAATTCAAAGCTAAATATCATAATCAAGGGCCCAATGCCCTTCCTGGCTTCAAATCTTACCTAGATTTCTCTTTTCATACTTATATTTCAAATACATATTCTTATAAATATTTCAGGTTCCCAATACCATTATTCATCCAGCAGAATGATTCCTAACACAAATAAAACATGTTGTTAACCCTAACCATACACTGTTCCCTCAATCTAAATTTACAGAGGGAAGGGACAGAGTTGGTCTTACAGTAAAGAAATGTAGGGGGTCTTCCACCTACTGAGACCCTCAAAGTTCCATGCTGAAATGATCACTGGAGAATATATACGCAGCTATGAAGGACCTGAGAGAGCAAAAGTCATGTTCAATGGCAAACAACCTGGTCAGGATGAAGGTTTCTGTCTGAATCAGCCTCTCTATTCTTAATGTAGAGAAGATGGACCAAACCAGGCCTGTGTGGGTAGCTGTTCCCGGGTGCCTATGGTTGATATAAGATTCTAACTTGTGAAAGTGTCACAGGAATTAGGGACAGCCTCCTTTTCATGTGAGACTTGGAAGCCACTGGTTGGACAAAGTGATTGCCAAGGCAGTGACCTCATTCAGTTCCTGAAGGAAGTGACCTCACATCACTTCCTTAGTGAAGGAAATCTCAGAACTTGAGATTCATGAAGCCAGGCACCCAGAGTCAGTCCCAGTCCCAGTCCCAGTGGTCTCACTTGTTTGGATTTACCAAGGACAGAGTAAGTCTTTCTTGGTACCTATTGATGTGAGGATTGCAAAATGCCAGTAAAGCTCTGAAGAGGGGCCTTTCCTGAGAAAGCAGGTAGTGGCTCACCTCTGGGTCCTGACACCTTCACAGAGTTGGCCAAGGAGACCAGATCTGAGACATTTCAGGCCATTTAGGGGGAAAATAATATGGCCCACCAGTCAGAGGACACTCCGGATAGTAACAGACCTTCTTGGGGGAAGGAGCTGCCTTTGTGGGTGTTGGTTTGTGGTTTTGTCTCATTTTCTGAGAATAGGTAGGCAAGGCGCTTTATGTGCTGTGGAATGAACTGTTTATTGTAAGTCATTTGACAAGGCGAGTGTTTCTATGTCTGTTTACCTCACTGTGTCCGTGGTTGTACTCATTAGAAAAAAAGAATGCATCAATGGATGTGTCCTGTCTAGTAGAAAGCTTCCCAGAATTCATCCTGCCTAATTTATGAATGGAGTTCAGATTGCCTTATCAATGGGTAACACCTGCAATCTTCCTAAGTTACAGTTTTCTTCCAGAATTCTGGCCCCTCTCCAGAATAGTCTCATGGTTTTTTCTCTAAGGTATGTACCACCTCCAAGCTCTGTGACATGGCCATGTACTGGATAGCTCAAGTGAATTGTGAGCATCTCAGAAAAATCAGAAATATATGTGACCACTAAATCTCAGTGGAGAAACCCTGCTTTGGGCCTTTTTTTTTTTAATTAATTTTTATTGTAGGTTGTTCAAAACATTACATAGTTCTTGATATATCATATTTCACACTTTGATTCAAGTGGGATATGCACTCCTTTTGCTTACCTATTATTCTGTTGCTATGAATGTCACGAAGTTCTTTGCCTCGGGCCACCAATTTGTGAAGCCTGAAGAAAACAGTTTTCAAATGGAAATGAATGGGCATCACCTAGGGCTCATTGCTTAATTGCTTTGGAAAGGGGTGTGTCTGAATCAGCCTCTTGGCCCTGTGTGAGGCTGTGGCTTAGATTCTCAGCACCTGATGGATCTAAAGAAAGATCCCATGGATGCATACAGAACCAAAATAGCCAAAAGAGCTGTCATTGTGGATGAAGACTCTCGCCTTCCTTTCAAAGGTTCCTGACATCTATCAAGTGAGAATAGGGATCCTTTGGGTCAAGTGAGTTATTCAAAGCCCTGCAGAGGCTAGCCCATACGTGCTTGGGTGTTCTCATTACTCCAATTCACATAAAGAATCTAAACCCCACAGTCAGTAGGCCTCAAATTGGAGAAGCCAAGCAGTATTAATGGCAGACCTATTTGA
This sequence comes from Callospermophilus lateralis, assembly GCF_048772815.1. Taxonomy (NCBI): domain Eukaryota; kingdom Metazoa; phylum Chordata; class Mammalia; order Rodentia; family Sciuridae; genus Callospermophilus; species Callospermophilus lateralis. Next base: position 1,148,350 of record NW_027513355.1, on the reverse strand, counting down.
TCACTCCTCGTTCACAGTCAGGGTTTCCAGGCCACACTGATTTTAGGCAAATCGGGGGAAAGGTAGGTTATTTTGGACATTGTCTTGGTCTGTGTCCCTCATGGAAAACTCCATCCAGAGGTTATGATGAGGGTCTACATGGAAGAAGATAAGGGCCGTGTGGGAGAATTTTGTTTTGAATTGTGGTAAGTTGTGTGGCAGTTGGAAGAGATGCCTGGGTTTACCTGGGCTTTAACTCTGGTGTGATTCCCCTTAGAGTCTGAGTTCTGGAACTGACCTCAGAGAAGCATTGTCATCAATTGTGTTTGAATTTTACTAGGCCATGCATGAGAGTTGCCCTTGGAACCTGAGATCTAGGCCCAGAGTGGCTTTCCACAGAGCACTGGGAATCTCAGCCAGGATATCACATGATTTTATTCTGAAAGACTTTGCAGCCACAGTTGAGTCAAAACACGCATGGACCTCACATTGTAGACCTCAATGGGCCTGGCTTCATGTGACCTTTTGGCTACTCTTTGGGAAGCCTTGCCTGTGAGTGTTCTCTAGATCTTTCATTGAAATGAGCTTCCTCAACATTTAATGGTTCCTGAATGAATTGAAACCCCCAGAGCCTCCAACTTCATCCTTGACAAATGGCTTGATAAATACCATGAAATTTTTGAAATTCCCATGACCAGGTGGCACTGGAGAACTTTTGGATGTCCTGTTGCTGATGATGAGTGTACCAGACAGTGCCTTGATTTACTGGGTTTCATGAAATTTGTGTAGAACAGTGATGCCAGTAAGTTGGATCCTGCTCATTAGTGGGCCTAGAGCAGTGGTGTGAAGGTGTGTGATAAAACATGTGTGGTGGTGACATGTGGATCTGCCATTGGCTTCCCAAAGGCTTGTGACTGACATGGTACAGCCAGCAGACCCTTCTATGCAAAGGTGTTTTTTATATAGAGAGGTTTCAGGGTAATGTTCAGAATCAGGTTGCTATGGAAATGGGGGCAACTTATGTGGAATTGAATCCTGGTTGGTGCATTCTCATGCAGACCGTGACCCTCCACACGGGACAGAACTCTCTCCAGCACTGTGTCCCAGTTTAGCTCCTTGTATTTCATGAAGCAAATACCAAACTCCCAGTGCACCTGTGAGAAACACCACGAAAATTGGAGAATGACCAAATGGCTTCACAGTCCACACGTGGAGACACTTACAACCCAGTGACCATAGTTAAACTACAAAGAGAGTATTCAGCATGGCTGCCTCATGTTCATTGGAAAATTAGAAACAATATCCTCCAGGTCACATTGTTGCACACCCAGATTTGATGGTCTCCCAACAAAGGAAGCTAAAGCTCCTAACAACAACATATATTTTTAAGTGCCCAACCTCAGAGGAAGTTTCTCAAGAAGTCTTTACACCAGCAGAGCTCCATGTTTGAGAAATGTTTACCCTGTCCCTTACTTTTGAAAACTCCTCTACCACCTCGGAGGTTGTGAACTCCTGAGCATTTTTCATTCCTGATATATATTCACAGATTTTCTAACTTTTCTCCTCTAATTGTGTCTTACTCGGAACAAAGGCAATGTCAAGGCAATGTTCTGGATGAGAGTGTGAACATTTTTTTGTAGCACATATTTACATACACATTGCATTCATTTTACAATTTTCCATTCAAAATACTGAATCTCTGACATGAACCCATACCCTACTAGACTCTGACTACTACTCCTAATATGATGGAGAAAAATAACACAAACAGAATAGGAATACAAGCAGTTAGGAGAAATCATAGTGTATAGTTGTACTTGTATTTTGCATGATTAATGGTAGGTGTTATAAATCTAGTCAATATTTAATTTAAATAGTTCTCCATGTGTTTTTAAGGTTAACAAATATGTGAATTCCTGTCTCCCTTTCTCTGTATCCTATTTAGCACATGTACTTTTAAATGCACATATAGAATCATACCTGGTATCACATGTACATTTTTGTGAGGTGGCTGATTTGGCAAATACAATTTGTGAGAAGTGATCACTCCTCTTAAACACTGTTGGAACTGAAAATTCAACCTATAGGTGAGCTTCCTAGTTGAACAACATTATACATAAATCCATGTTCAATTAAAGAAATATTTTTGCATCTGTGGATGATATATATATCATGATAAATTTCGATTGGCATATATATTGCTAATTTAATGTCTCTGTGTGTGTGTGTATTTTGTGTGTGTGTGTATGTGTGTGTGTGTGTGTGTGTATATATATATATATATATATATATATATATATATATATATATATATATATATGTATATATACTCTCCAGAAATATATGTGTCTTATATACACTCTCTAAATTCATTCATGTTCATGTATATGGATTTATAATCAACTTTTCACAAGATTTTTCACAGAAATATTCATCCACCTGAAATACATATTTGTTTCCAGTACTTAAAACTAACTTCAGTTTATTTTGCATACAAATACTATTATTTTTACAGTAACTGACCCAGTTTAACATCAATGCAAGTAGATTCCAGTGGGACATGATGTGTATTTTGAAGGTCATTTTTATTCAGCACTGGTACAATACTATTTCTTCAATTTATGCACATGTAGGATATATATTCCATCCACAAGTTAGCAAACTTATAGGCAGTTGTTTCACTTTCATCACTTCCTGCTTCAGAACACATAAATTCCTCTAGGTTTCTTGACTGGGCTTTTCATGAGACTTCTTTCCAAACACATTATTTTTAATTTCCATGATCACTTTTGAAGCAAAACTCACACACTCTTCATGATAAACCATAATCCTAATATTACCATTAGATGTATTAGTGGTTGAAATTAATGTATGTATATCAATATAAGATTTCCTGTATATTTTCAGATATCAATGGAATCCATTATTTAAATTTGGAACCCATTGTATTATTTATTCACATTATGGTCTATTCATGCATTATCTCTATATTCAGAGTCACAGGATATACCTATTTGTACCCCCAATACTAATTTATACATCTTCAAAATATTGCTCCCAGAAATGGTGGAAGAAATACTCACGTCACCTTATCTACATATACATTTTATCACAGTAATATTCTGGACACAAAAAGCAAAGATGACACTTATTATTTTACCAATGTAAAGGTCAGGCGAGTGTCGGAGGAAGAGACTACCAGAGACTGTCTCATGCAACAGCCAAGGATTTATGGGGGTCCAGCATGCTGGGGTCAGAGCTCCCTTGAATAGAGCACAGAGTCCTGAGAACAGCTTAAGCAGAGCTTATATACTTTCCTTGGAGAGGGCAGATAGGAAAGTTTATTGATGGGTCAGGGCGAGTGGGCGGTTTGCGTCCAAATGGGTGCGGAAGTACATTCTGCAGTTTTGCAGTTGGGTACAGCACTTTCAGGGAACTAGATTAGCAAACAGTTCTCAAGACATCAACAGTGTTTTGTTAAGCATACCGAAAAACTGGAAGTGACAAGTACCTATTTTATTAACCTTTCATTCCCCACTTCTTCTTTTGGTTACTTTTAATCATAAAAATGATCATTGGGGGTGTCACATTTTATGTTTACTAGTGTGGTATATTGTTTTCTGATTACCATAAGTTTAACTTGTCCAATTTGAGCATGGAGAAAGGAAACTACACGGTTGATCAAACAGGGTCCTACAATTACCAATAATATGAGGATTATTAATGGACTGGCCAGGGCTGATGAAAATGTAGTTAATGAGGGGGCTTTGTGAACCAAGACTCAAACCACCTTTTTGGGGCCTCTCTCTCTTGTTGATGCTCTTCAAGGCATCTTCTTAATTTAATCATAGATTCTTTTACAACTCCAGTATGGTCGGCATAAAAACAACATTCTTCCCTCAATGCAGGACGAAGGCCCCTTCTCTCATGAAGAGGAGGTCCAACCCTCGACTGTTCTGTAAAATAACTTCAGAGAGAGAGGTTAAAGATTCGTGTAAAGCTGTGAAGGAGGTTTTTAATATCTTTAAGTTTTGGTCTATTACTGCTTCTAATTGGGTCATTTGTTGTGTCCCATGGACCAGGGCAGTGGTTCCTGTGCCCACCCCTGCAGCAACTCCTATTCATAATAGGATGACTAAAGTGAGGGATACAGGTTCCTGGCAGAACCGGGTTGTTTGCCCCCCTATTTGATATTTAAATGTACCTGCGTCATGATAGAGCACTCTGGAAAACATCTGCACCATTACATAATTAATCACATCTGTTGACCATTTTATGAAAACATAAACAATGTTTAAGTGTATAGAATTGTACTGCTGTAGAGATGGACAAGGCAAGGTACCTAAGATAGCACAGAAGACAGGGAAACAGTCTTATTTGGTTGCATCCGGATTTAGAGGGCATTGCTTCTGTTGTAATCAATTAATCCCTGAACCCAAAGTTTAGGTTGTTTCAGAATTTTGTACCCAGCATGTAAGGGAAGGGGCTCAGAAGTTCACAGTCTGCAGAAGTTCACAAAAAGCAGTTTTTGTTTCTGTTTTTTTTTCCTCTGTTCTGGGAAAGTTAACTTCTTAAGGACACCTGGGAGGGGGAGAGCTTTTTTCTTCTTTTTTTTCTTTTCCTTCCTGCCAGCTGTTACCATGGAGCCCAGTTGGTAACTTCTATATCTTAGAAATGTAGCCATTTCTATGAAGCCCCAGCTCTAGGGCAGAGGCCTTCTTCATATATTTTGTTAAAAACTACTAAGGGGGTGTCTAGCTTAGGAGTGCTGATTTTTCCAGCCAGTGGCCAAGTAGAACAGAGCAACACGAATAGAGGAAGTTTATCTACATTGAACTCTTTTATAGGAACTGTGTTGCTGAAAGGCTTAAAGTCAGCCATGGTGAAGACTTCTGGAGAAGGTCATTTAAGACTTTTCTGTGGGCCTGATACAGAGGGGAAGACAGGGAAGGCAGGGGATGAGAGCAGCTCCGTGGATCTGAGGATGAGGAAAAAGAGATATAAAAGAATTATGGGAAAGGGGTTTGGGATTTTCCTGGCAACAAAACTTGAGCAGTAGAACAGGTAGAGCAGAGGGGAAGACGGGAGTGAGTATCCCAAAAAGCCTGTGAGGGACTTTAAATTCTTAGTAACCTGTTTTCAGTGATGACAAAGCAACTTTAAAGGCCATTTTAATTACATCTTTGATAGGCGTCTGAGGGCACTCCTTAGCTGGTTTGAGCTTTGGGTTAGCTGGTAAGAGGACCTGGTGGGACCCGGTGTGGGCACTGACAGGAGGAGAGAGGAGTGAGTGGGTGGAAGGGTACCTCAGTACCTGCAAGCTCAGCAAGGGGCAATGGTCTGAGAACCGACGGAAATTTGGGTTTTTGATCTAGTAACTGGAGCTGAGAAATCAGGTTGCTGATGTGGGAGTGACAGCAGAGAGTCTGGGGCAGAAGGCTGCGGGTGAGTATCTATTGGAGAAGCATAGTTCAGGATTTGAGCATAGGAGGGAAAAGGCCTACACGTAGGGGAATTTCCTTCCACACTTTTGAGCACTTGTCGAAGTTGAAAAGGTCACGCAAAATTTGAGGATCTAGAGACCCTTCTGGTGGCCATCGGTTTTTGTTATCTAACTGGTAATATGGCCAATGCTGTGTACTGAATTTGATGAGGAGTTTTGCTTCCACCAGGTAGCCCCTGTATCCTCACATCCCCATTATTTACAAAAGAAGTTGGCTTTTCCCCCACACAGTCGTGGCTGTTTTTGGCTTTGGTAGTCCGCCAGGCAAACATAGTAATCTAGGCTAGCCAACCTGCATCTGGCTCGCGTGTCCCTACATCCATAATGTTTGTTTCCATTATCTATTGTATGGAAAGTATTTAATGGAATTTTTGGGGATCCTCTTCATCAGGGATTTCCCAATAGGAAAGACGTATAGCCAGCTGACAAATTTCTTGGTGGAGAGATGGCCACCAGGTCCCTAAGTGGGCTGTATGTGCGATAGACCATACTTCTTGTCTAGTAGGATTTGTGATCAGCCATCGCTGCTGAACGGGTTGATGAGGGTTAGGACTACTGGTGACCAATTGGAGAGTCTATAGTCTTATTCACATGGCGAATATACAATTTGAAAATGTTACCAGTCTTTTTCATTTTTCAGCCAGATTCTGGACAGGGCACAGGCTTGAGATGAGAATTAGGAACCAGGAAGTGATTCCGTCTAACTTTAGCACTGTAGGTGTTATAAGTAGCACCTGGTATGGTCCTGTCCAGCCGGGTTCCAGGGATGACACCTGATGTTGTCTTATGTAGACAAAGTCTCTTACTTGATATAGATGTGGAGTACCCTCTTCAGCAGGTTGGTAGGCAGTGGCCAGCTGTTTCCACAGGTATTGCTGAGTTCCTTCCAGAACTTTAAGTCTGTCAAGCAAGGTGGTGTGGAAGGGATCGTTAGATCTTTGAGTTAGGGTTAGGTCCCTTACTGGAGATGGGGCCCCATAGAGAATTTCATAGGGGGTGAGGTTACACAAAGAAACAGAGGGAGTATTTCTTGCATGAAATAGTGCATAAGGCAGGAGCATAGTCCAATCTTTTATGCTACTCTTTAAGCTTAATTCCGTTTAGGTCTCTTTAATGGTTCTATTTAATTTTTTTACCTGTCCTGAACTCTGGGGTCTATAAGCACAATGTAACTTCCAATTAATCCCCAGGGTCCTGGCTAACCCCTGAGTTACCTGGGCCATGAACGCTGGTCCATTATCAGACCCTATTACCTTAGGCAGGCCGTACCTTGGAAAAATATCTTTCAGGATCTTCTTGACCACCATTTGCGCCTTTTTTTTGGGGGGGGAGGCTTCAATCCATCCTGAAATATATCTACAAAGAGTAGGAGATATTTAAGTCCATACCATGCTTGCTTAATTTCAGTAAAGTCCACTTCCCAGAATTGTCCTGGTCTGGTTCCTCGTAGGTGCTTTCCTGCAGGAAAGTTGGAAGGGTAAGCATTAACCTATTGACAGACCCGACAGGCTTTTTTTTACCTGTTCAGTTATTTCCTTTCACTGTGAGTCGGTTAGTGGAAAACTCTGTTCTTGATCCTTCAGGAATGCCTGCAATTTCTTTGAACCAAGGTGAGTGAACTGATGTACATTTTTAACGTAGTGTAGGGCTTTCTGAAATTTCAGGCTTTGCTCAGTGAAGTTGAGGAGTACAGTGTCAGTGTCCTTAGATATTATCAAAAGCTTGCTGGATCTCAGGGGTCCATTAGAATTGGGCATCTCCTTTAACAGCGGGTGTAAATGAGAAGTTAAGGACCCAAACACAGGAATCCTTAACCTGCAAAACCCAGCAGTCCCAAGAAACTCTCTGTGTTGTCTGCTGTTAGATGGGGGTGGTTTCTGCACAACCGTTTGATTTCTGGGCTCAGTGAGCCATCGTTTACTGCCCCTAAAGGAATAGCCCAGGAAGATTACTTCTTGCTGGCAAATTTGGGCCTTTTAGGAAGAAGCTCTATACCCGAGTTGAGGAAGCTCACATAATACTGCTTGGGTCCCAGATTCACAGATATCCTTGGTGTTGGGTGCCAGTAGCAGGTCATCCACGTATTGAAGCTGGGTGACTTCGGGGTGCGTAGTTCTGAAGCTGTTGAGATCTCTTTGGAGGGCTTCATCAAAGAGAGTGGGGGAGTTTTTCAACCATTTTGGGGAGTCTAGTCCAAGTTAGTTGACCACACGTTCCAGTTTCTGGGTCTACCCACTAGCAAGCAAACAGCAACTGACTATATTTATGCAGAGGCAAGCAAAAGAAAGCATCTTTTAAGTCCAGAACAGTATACCATTTCCTCTCAGGGTTCAGAGTGATAAGCAGATTGTACGGATTAGGTACACTGGGGTGAATGTCCTACACTCTGTTGTAGGTCTCTCTTATGTCTTTAATGGGGGATAGTCCCCGGCTCCTGGCTTTTTATACTGGTAGCGGGGGAGTGTTTTAGGATGATTGACAAGGCCTTAGGACCCTAAGGCCAGATATTTCTGAATATGGGGCCTTATCCCATCTTTAGCTTTTTTGCTCAGAGGATATTTTTTGACATTGATTGGGGAGGCTGAGGTTTTGAACTCCACTGTTTTTGGAGGTTGTTTCATGGCTAGTCCTAACCCAGCAGTGTTTTTCCAGGCATCTGGGTAATATGTTATCCATTTCTGGGGTAGCTTGCCTGTTTGATCAGTCTTGGGGGGTGTGAAGAGTTGCTGTTCATCTTCTACTGACATATTTAAAGCCGTGAATATAGGAGTTTATACTAAAGGATTTATAAATATCATTTTGGGGCCTTCATGGTTAAAAGTCATTTTGGCCCGGAGCTTGGTGAGCAGATCTCTGCCCATCAATGGGGCCAGACATTCTGGGATTATTAGGAAAGAGTGATGGATTTTTCCTTTCCTCATGTCCATGGTTTTCTTAGTTGTCTAATTCCCATATTTACTGGTGTTAGCACTTTGAACTAGAGAGCTTTTATTTGATAGAGGGCCCAGTGGGGCCTTAAGGACTAAGTATACTGCCCCTGTATCCACTTCAAAGTTTACTGGGGTCCCCTCCACATCAAAAGTTACCCTGGGTTTATTGGGAGTCTAGCAATCTGGGGCTCAGTGCTCACTTGAATAGAGCAGAGAGCAATGAGAACAGCTTAAGCAGAGCTTATATACTTTCCTTGAAGAGGGCAGGGAGGGAAGCTTATTGATGGGTCAGGGCGAGTGGGCGGTTTGCGTGCAAACAGGTGAGGGTGTACATTCTCTGTTTGGCAGTCGGGGACAGCACATTCTGGGGAAAAAATTAGCAAACAGTCCTCAAGGTTTCAACAGTGTTTTGTTAAGCATACAGAAAAACAGGAAGTGACAAGTACGTATCTTATTAACCTTTCACCAAATCCTAAATGGAAAGTGAGCATGGATTTCTAAAAACATCCATTTCCAGGTTGCTTAATGCTTGCAAATCAATCCTATTGGTGACTACATATTTGTTGCTTTCTAAGATTATATATTCAACCTCAACCCTGTTGAAAATGACTAATACTAACCCTCACTTTATGCTTTTCCTGATTTCCTAATGTCTCCATTGATATCTGCTTTCATACATATTTTCCTGAGTTCATCATTGTGACTGACTCTTTACATGTGCTGAAATTTACATTCACTCTCTATCCGAAACCCTATTGCTACAGAACTTTTGTTCGAAATCCTATACTCACTCTTTTTTCTATACCTACCAACTATCTTCCTAATCCTACCGACTATCCCTTTTTGACTGGAAATTCTCTTTGACAATCAATCATCCAAGGTACAAGGTCCTATGCCATTGTATATCAATTTATCTGAGACATCTGTGCAGAATATAATTCAAAGCTAAGTATCCCAATCAACAGCCCAATGCCCTTCTTGGATTCAAACCTTATCTAGATTTCTGTTTTCATACTTATATTTCACCTATATATTCTCGTAAATATCGCGAGTTCCCAATACCATTGTTCATTCCTCAGTATGATTTCTAACCTAAATCAAACCTGTTATTACTCTAACCATACACTGTACCCTCAAACTAACTGTACAGAAGAGCCGGGAGAGAGTTTGTCTTACAATACAGTAATGTAGGGGCTCTTCCACCTGCTGAGAACATCAAAGGTACAAGCAGAAATGATACCCTGGAGAAGTTGCAGGCAGCTATGAAGGACCTAATAGAGCAAAAGTCATCTTCCATGACAAACAACCTGGTCAGTATTAAGGGATGTGTCTGAATCAGCCTCTCCTTTCTTAATGTAGAGAAGATTGATCAAACCATGCCTGTGTGGAGAGCTGTTCCCAGGTTCCTATGGTTGATATACCATTCTAACTTGTGAAAGTGTCACAGGAAGTAGTGGCAGCCTCCATCTCATGGGAACCTTGGATGAATCTGGTAGGACAAAGTGGTTGCCCACGCAGTGACCTCATTCAGTTCCTGAAGGAAGTGACCTCACCTCACTTTCCTGGTGATGGAAATCTCTGAATTTGGGATCCAGGAAGCCAGGCACCGAGAGCCAGTCCAAGTCCCAATCCCAGTGGTCTCACTTGTTTGGATTTACCAAGGACAGAGTCAGTCTTCCTTGGTACCTACTGATATGAGGATTGCCAAATGCCTGAAGAGCTCTGAAGAGGGGCCTTTACTGAGAAAGCAGGTAGTGGTTCACCGCTGGCTGTTGACAACTTCACAGAGTTGGCCAACAAGACCAGATCTGAGACAGTACAGGCCATTTTAGGGGAACATAGTATGGCCCACTATTCAGAGGACACTCCGGATAGTCACAGACCTACTTGAGTTAAGGAGGTGCCTTTGTGGGTTTGGGTGTGAGTTTGTGGTTTTGTCTCATGTTCTGAGAATAGGTAGGAAAGGCTGTTGTTTTGATTGGAGTGGACTGTTTCTAGAAAGTCGTTTGACTAGGCGAGTGCTTCTATGTCTGTGTATCCCACTCTGTCCATGGTTGTAGACATTCGAAAAGAGAATGTATCAATGTATGTGTCCTGTCTAGTGGAAAACTTTCCAGCATTCATCAGGCCTAGTTGATGAATGGACTGTGGCTTTCCTTATGGATGGGCAACACCTACTAACTTCCTAAGTTCCTGTTTTCTTCCTGAATTCTGGCCACTCTCCAGAATAGCCTCATAGTTTTGTGTCCAAGATACATACCACCCCCAAGCTCTGTGACATGGCCATGTACTTGATAGCTATAGGAAATGGGAACATCTTAGAAAACTCAGACATCATTGTGACCAGTAAACGCTCAGTGAAGAACCCATATTTTGGTTTATTTGCTTACCTATTGTTCTGTTGCCCTGAATGTCAGGAAGGTCTTTGCCTCAGGCCACCCCTTTGTGAAGCCTGAATAAAACAGTTTTAAAATGGAAATAAATGGGAATAACTTGTGGTTCTTTGCTTTGGAAAGGGATGTGTTTGAATCAGCCTCCTAGCCCTGTATGAGGTTGTGGCTTAAATTTTCAGCACATGATGGATCTAAAGATAGATACCATGTGTGCAATCAAAACCATAATGGCAAAAATTCAGTAATTGTGGATGAGTCTCTTGCCTTCCTCTGTTAGGTACCTGACCTCTATCAAGTGAGACAGGGATCCTTTTGGTCAAATGAGTTTTTCAAAGTCCTGCAGAGGTGCTTGTGTTTTCTCGTGACTCCAAATCACATAAAAAAATCTATACCTGAGAGTCAATAGTGCTCAAATTGGAGAAGCAGAGCAGTATTAACGGCAGGCCTATTTGATCACTTCTGGTTCACAGGAAGGGTGTCCAGGCCACCCTGACTTTAGGCAAATGAGGGGCAAGGGAGAATATTTTGGACACTGTCTTGGGATGCGTCCCGCATGGAAACCTCCAGCCAGAGTTTATGATGAGTGTCTATATTTAACAAGATGAGGGCCATGTGGGAGTGTTTTGGTTTTAATTGTGGTCATTCGTGTGGCGGTTGGAAGAGATGACTGTATCCAAATGGGCTTGAACTATGGTGTCATTCCCCTTAGAGACTGAGTTCTGGAACTTACCTCAGAGAAATATTGCCATGAATTGTGTTGGGATTTAGGAGGCCACGCATGAGAGTCACCCTTGGAAACTGAGATCTAGGCCCAGTGTCGCTTTCCACAGAGCACTGGGAATCTCAGGAGGATATCACACAATTTTATTCTGAAAAACTTGTCAGACATATTTGATAGTCAAAACACAAATGGACCTCAATTGTAGACCTCAATGGGCCTTGCTTCATGTGACCTTTTGGCCACTCTTTGGGAAGCCTTGCCTGTGACAGTTCTCCAGAGCTTTCATTGAAATGAGCTTCCTCACCATTAAATAATTTCTGAATGAATTGAAACCCACAGTGTCTCCAACTTCATCCTTGAAAATTGGCTAGATAAATACCATGAAATTTTTGAAATTTCCTTGACCAGGTGGCACTGGAGAACATTTGGATGTCCAGTTGCTGATCATGAGTGTACCAGACAGTGTGTTGATTGACTGGTTTTCATGAAAATGGTGTAGAAAAGAGATGCCAGTCATTTGAAGCCTGTTGAGTAATGGGCCCAGAGCGGGGGTGAGCAAGTGTGTGATAAAACATCTGTGGTGGGGTCATGTGGATCTGCCATTGGCTTCCAAATGGCTTGAGACTGACATGGTGCAGCCAGCAGATCCTGTATGTAAAGACATCTGGTTATATAGAGAGGTTTCAGGGCAATGTTCAAAATCAGGTTTCTATGGTCAAGGGAGCAACCTATGTGGTATACAAGCCCTGTTGGTGCATTCTCCTGCAGACCCTGACCCACCACACGTGAAAGAACTTCCTCCAGCCCTTTGTCCCAGTTGAACTCCTTGTATTTCATGAAGCAAATACCAAACTCCGAGTGCAGTATCAAGAAACGTTTTGAAAAGTGGAGGATGACCTAATGGCTTAGCAGTCTACATGGGGAGACACTTAGACCCAGTGGCCATAGTTTACCTACAAAGAGAGAAATCAACACTGCTGCTTCATGTTCATTGGAGAATTATAAACCATGTCCTCCAGGTCACAGATGTGCAGACCAAGCTTTGATTGTCTCACTAGAAAGGAAGCTAAAGCTCCTGACAACAACATATATTTCAAGTGCCCAACCTAGAGGCAGTTTCTCCAGAAGTCTTTAGGCTGGTAAATCTCCATGTTTGTGGAGATTTTACACTTTCCCTTACTTTTGGAAACTCCTCTACCAACTCCAAGGTTGTGAACTCCTGAACATTTTTCATTTCAGATATGCATTCAAAGATTGTCTAACTCTTCTCCTCTAAATGTGTCTTACTTGGGGTGAAGGTAATGTCAAGGCATTGTTCTGAATGAGAGTGGGAAAATTTTTGTGTAGCACACATTTGCATACACATTGATTCATTTTACAATTTTCCATTTGAAATACTGAATTCTTGACACTATCTCATACCCTACTAGACTCTGACTACTAATCCTAATATGATGGAGAAAAATACCCAAACAGAATGAAAATACAAGCAGTTTACAGCAGGCATGGTGTATTGTTGGACTTCCTTTTTGCATGATAGAGGGTAGGTATTCTAAATCTACTCAATTTTTAATTGAAATAGTCTTCCATGTGTTTTTAATGTTAACACATATGTAAATTCCTGTCTTCCTTTCTATGCAGCCTACTCAGCACATGTATTTTTATATGCAAATATAGAATCCTACGTGGTCTCACACGTACATTTTTTTGAGTTGGCTGACTGGGCAGAAACAAGTTGTGAGAAGAGATCTCGTAAACGCTGGTGGAACTGAAAATTAAAACTATGGGTGAGCTTCCCAGTAGAACAATTTATACATAAATCCATGTTCAGTAAAATAAATATATTTTCATCTGTGGATGATATATATTACTGATAAATTACGTTTGGCATATATATTGATACTTTTTAATGTATTTTTGTGTTTTTCTGTATATATATATATATATATATATATATATATATATATATATACACACACACACACACTCTCCAGATTTTATAAAATATGAAATATATGTCTCTTATATACACTCCATCAATTCATTCATATTCATGTATGTGGATTTATAATCAACTTTTCACAAGATTATTCTCAGAATTATTCATCTACCTGAAATACATATTTGTTTCCCAGTATGAGAACTAACTTCAATCAATGGTGCTTACAAATCCTAATATTTTTACAGTAACAGACCCAGTTTAACATCAATGCAAGTAGATTCCTATGGGACTTAATGTCTATTTTGACCTTTATTTTAATTCAACACTGGTACATTAGTATTTCTTCAGTTTTTGCACATCATAGGACATATATTTCATCCACAAGTTAGCAAATTAATAAGAATTTGTTTCACTTCCTGCTTCAGAACACATGAATTCTTCCATGTTACTTGACTGGTCTTTTCATGAGACTTCTTTCCAAACACATTATTTTCGATTTCCATAATCAATTTTGAAGCTAAACTCACACACTCTTCATGATAAACTATAACATTAATATTACCATTAGATGTAAAACTGGTTGGAATGAATGTATGTATATCAATATAAAATTTCCTGTATATTTTCACATTTCAATTCAATCCATTATTTAAAGTTGGAACCAGTTATGTTATTTATTCACTGTATGGTCTATTAATGCATTATCTCTATATTCATAAACACAGTGTACACCTATTTGTCCCCCGATTACTAATTTGTACCTCTTCAAAATATTGCTCCCAGAAATGGTGGAAGAAATACTGATGTCACCTTATCTATATATACATTTTATCACAGTAATATTCTGGACACAAAAAGCATAGGTCAAACTCATGATTGTATCAAAGCCTAAATGGAAAGTGAGCATGGATTACCAAAAACAACCATGTCCTGGTTACCTAATGCTCTCAAATGTCAATCCTATTGATGACTACATATTTGTTTCTTTCTAAGATTATATATTCAACCTCAAGCCTGTTGGAAATGTCTAATTCTATCACTCACTTTACACTTTGCCTGATTTCCTAATATCTCTATTGATATCTGCTTTCCTACATATTTTCCCTAGTTCATCATTGTGACTCATACTTCACATATGCTGACATTTACATTCACTCTCTACCCGAAACTCTATTGCTAAAGAACTTTTGGTCCAAATCCTATACTCACTCTTCTTTATAAACCTACTGACTATCTTACTAATCCTACTGACTATCACTTTTTAACTCGATGTTCTCTTCAACAATCAATCATTCAAGGTAAAAGGTCCTATGCCATTTTATATCAATTCATCTGAGACACATGTGCAGAACATAATTCAAACCTAAGTATCCCACTCAAGGGCCCAATGCCCTTCTGGCTTCATATCTTACCTACATTTCTGTTTTCATACTTATATTTCACCTATATATTCTTGTAAATATCACAGGTTCCCAATACCATTATTCATCCGGCAGAGAGATTCCTAACCCAAATCGAACATGATATTAACCCTAAATATACACTGTTACCTCAATCTAACTTTACAGAAGAGGAGGGACAGAGTTTCTCTTTAAATACCGGAATGTAGGGAATCTTCCACCTGCTGAGAACATCAAAGGTCCATGTAGAAATAATCCCTGGAGAAGATGTAGGCAGCTGTGAAGTTCCCGAGAGAGCAAAAGTCATCTTCCATGGCAAACAACCTGGTGAGGATGAAGGGATGTGTCTGTATCAGCCTCTATCAACTTAATGTAGAGAAGATAGACCAAACCAGGCCTGTGTGAAGAGGTGTTCCCAGGTGCCTATGGTTGATATACCATTCTAACTTTTGAAAGTGTTACAGAAAGTAGGAACAGCCTCCATCTCATGGGCCCTTAGAAGTAACTATTTGGACAAAGTTGTTGCCAAAGCAGTGACCTCATTCAGTTTCTGAAGGAAGTGACCTCACCTCACTTCCTTTGTGATGGAACTCTCTGAACTTGGAATCCAGGAAGAGTGGCACCCAGAGCCAGTCGCAGTCCCAGGCCCAGTGGTCTCACTTGCTTCAATTTACCAAGGACAGAGTCAGTCTTTCTTAGTGCCTACAGATGTGAGGATGTTCAAATGCCAGAAAAGCTCTGAAGAGGGGCCTTTCCTGAGAAAGCAGGTAGTGGCTCACCCATGGCTAATGACAACTTCACAGAATTGGCCAAGGAGACCAGATTTGAGACACGACAGGCCATTTGGGGGGAATATAGTATGGCCCACCATTCAGAGGACACTCTGGGTAATCACAGAACTACTTGGAGCAAAGGTGGTGCCTTTGTGGGTGTGGGTGTATGTTCATGGTCTTGTCTCATGTTCTGAGAATAGGTAGGAAAGACTGTTTGTTTGGATTGGCGTGGACTGTTTCTAGTTAGTCGTTTTGCAATGCAAGTGCTTCTATGTCTGTGTATCCCACTGTGTCCGTGGTTGTAGACATTAGAAATAAGAATGCATCAAAGGATGTGTCCTGTCTAGTAGAAAGCTTCCCAGCATTCATCTTGCCCAATTTATAAATGGACTGTGGCTTTTGTTATCAAAGGGCAACACCTGATATCTTCATAAGTTTCTGTTTTCTTTCTGAATTCTGGACACTCTGCAGAATAGCTTCATGGTTTTGTGTCCAAGATATTTACCACCTAAAAGCTCTGTTATATGGCCATGTAGTGGGTAGCTAGTGTGACCAGGAAAGTCTCAGTGGAGAAACCCTGATTTGGGCTTTTTGCTTACCTATTGTTCTGTTGCCCTGAATATCAGGAAGGTATTTACCACAGGCCCATTCTTTGTGAAGCCTGAAGAAAAAAGTTTTCAAATGGAAATGAATGGACATCACCTGTAGCTCTTTGCTTAATTGCTTTGGAAATGGATTTGTCTGAAACAGCCTCTTGGCCCTGTGTGAGGCTGTGGTTAGATTCTCAGCACCTGATGGATCCCATGTGTTCATCCAAAACCAAAATGATCAAAAGAGCAGTCATTGCGGATGAAGTCTCTTGCCTTCCTCTGTAAGGTTCCTGACCTCCATCAAGTGAGAAGAGGGATTCTTTGGGTCAAATGCATTCTTTAAAGCCAAGGAGAGGCAAGCCCAAAGGTGCTTGCATTTTCTCATGCTTCCAATTCACATAAAGAATCTAAACCCCACAGTCAGTCATCCTCAAATTGGAGAAGCAGAGCAGTATTAACGGCACACTATTTGATCACTCCAGGTTCACAGGAAGGTGTTCAGGCCACCCCGACTTTAGGCAAATGAGGGGCAAGGGAGCTAACTTTGGACACTATCTTGTTCTGCATCCCTCATGGAAACCTCCAGCCAGAGTTTATAATGAGTATCTATATGGAAGAAGATGAGGGCCTTGTGGGAGTGTTTGGGTTTTAATTTTGGAAGTTTGTGTGGCGGTTGAAAAAGATGACTGGCTCCACCTGGTCTTGAACTCTGGTGTGATTCCCTTTAGAGACTGAGTTCTGGAACTGACCTCAGAGAATTATTGCCATGAGTTGTGTTGGGATTTTAGGAGGCCATGAATGACAGTCGCTCTTTGAAACTGAGATCTGTGCCCAGAAAGGCTTTCCACAAGGCACGAGGAATCTCAGCCAGAATATCACATGATTTTATTCTGAAAGACTTGGCAGCCATAGTTGAGAGGCAAAACACACATGATCTCACATTGCAGACCTCAATGGGCCTGGCTTCATGTGACCTTTTGGCGACCCTTTGGGAAGCCTTGCCTGTGAGTGTTCTCCAGAGCTTTCATTGAAATGAGCTTCCTCAACATTTAAAGGTTCCTGAGTGAATTGAAAATCATAGTGCCTCCAACTTCATCCTTGAAAAATGGCTAGAGAAATACCATGGAATTTTTGAAATTTTCATGACCAGGTGGCACTGGAGAACTTTTTGATGTCCATTTGCTGATCATGAGTATACCAGACAGTGCCTTGATTGACTGCGTTTCTTAAAAATGGTGTAGAACAGAGATGCCAGTAAGTTGGAGCCTGCTGAGTAGTGGGCCTAGAACAGTGGTGGGCAGGTGTGTGATAAAACATCTGTGTTGGGGCCATGTAGATCTGCCATTGGCTTCCAAATGGCTTGTAACTGACATGGTGCAGCAAGCAGACCCTTATATGTAAAGGCATCTTGTTATATGGAGAGGTTTCAGGGCAATGTTCAGAATCAGGATGCTATGGTCAAGGGGTCAAACTATGTGAAATAGAAGCCTGACTGGTGCATTCTCCTGCAGACCCTGAGGCACCACATGTGACAGAACTCCCTCCAGCACTCTGACCAAGTTGAACTCCTTGTATTGTGAAGCAAATAACAAACTCCCAGTGCTCTACTAAGAAAAGTAGAGCATGATCAATTAGCCTCACAGTCCACACAGATTGACCCTTAGACTCCAGTTGCCACAGTTTACCTACAAAGTGAGAATTCAGCACTGCTGCCTCATGTTCATTGGAAAATAAGATACCATGTCCCCCAGGTCACATAGATGCAGACCAGTTTTGATGCTCTCACTATAGAGGAAGCTAAAGCTTCGGACCACAACATACATTTTAAGTGCCCAAACTCAGAGGCAGTTTCTCAATATGTCTTTAGGCCTGCAGAGCTCCATGTTTGTGGAGTGTTTACCCTGTCCCTTACTTTTGGAAACTCCTCTACCACCTCCAAGCTTGTGAACACCGAGAATATTCCATTCCAGATATGTATTCACAGATTTTCTAACTCTTCTCCTCTAATTGTGTCTTATTAGGGGAGAAGGTAATGTCAAGGCATTGTTCTGAATGAGAGTGGGAAGATTTTTGTATCACACATATTTGCAAACACAATGGGTTTATTTTCCTATTTTCTATTCGAAATACTGAATCTCTGACACTAATCCATAACCTACTAGACTCTGACTACTAATCCTAATATGATGGAGAATAGTAACCCTAACAGAATGGAAATACAAACAGTTCAGAGAAAGCATGGTGTATACTTGGACTTCCCTTTTGCATTATATGGGGTTGGAGTTATAAATATAGTCAATGTTTATTGAAATATTTCTCCATGTGTTTTTAACGTTAACAAATATGTGAATTCCTCTCCCCTTTCTCTGTCACCTATTCAGCACATGTATTTTTATATGCTCATATAGAATACTACCTGGTATCACACAGACTTTCTTCTGAGGTGGCTGACTTGGCAGATACAAATTGTGAGAAGAGATCACTCCTCCTAAACCCTTTTGGAACTGAAATTTCAACCTATGGGTGAGCCTCCTAGTTGAACAACATTATACATAAATCCATTTTCAGTAAAATGTATTTTTTTGGATATGTGAAGGATATATATTTCATTTTGAATTTCGATTGGCATATATATTGCTACTTTTTAATGTCTGTGAGTGTGTTTCTGTGTGTGTATATATATATATATGTATATATATATATATATATATATATATATATCATATATATATATATATATATATCACTCTCCAGATTTTTCAAAATATGAAATATATGTGTCTTATTATACACTCCCTAAAATCATTCATATTCACGTATGTGGATTTATAATCAACTTTTCACAAGATTATTCTCAGAAATTCAGATTATTCATTCACCTGAAATACATATTTGTTTCCTAATACTGAAAACTAACTTCAGTAAATGCTGCATACAAAGCATAATATTTCATCATTGCCTGATGGCCACGAATAGAGTGCATCACACCCAGTGTAACGCGCCACTGCACAGGTGAATAACGAGATAGAACCACAAAAAACTATCTTGTTAAGAACTTACAGCAAAATGGGGGTGCACCAAAACCTATAAGAAAGATTTTTAGCACTGAGATCTGGTAATTGGGTCTGAAAAACGAGCCAAATGTGCAACCGGAGATCCGGTCTGACTGATCCTCAAAACAATAGAGTGTCTGGGTTCCAATAGACACCCTCCACACCCAACAAATGACAGGCCCAGAATACAGATTGAACTGCAGAGAAGCATCACTCAGGGGAAATCTAGTCTAGCAGGAGAAACCAGGACTAGCAGGAGAAACCAGGGGACTAGAGGCCAGGCTCTTGTGACTGGGAAGCTGGAGAACACAGAAGCGCAGGTGACAGTCCACCTGCTGTCCGCGTGACTGGGCGTCTGGAGAACACCGGCGCGCAGGAGACCGACTGCGCCACTGGGTGGCTAGTGATTGCCCACCCGCCAGTGACCTAGAGCTGAAACCAACTGGAGACAGTCCAGTTCCATCCCCGTATTCGAACATTTCGGCAAGGAGCCTGGGCCCGCCAAAGCAGAGGGGTGACGTCACTGGAGCTCGGCCTTCGGAATTCCCTACAAGTGGAATCCACTTTAGCAGGCATAGTCTACCAACACAAAGGAGAGACAACAGAGATACACAACACCAAAACAAATCTATAGAATAAAACAGAAACACAGCAATCAAATAGAGCTGGAAAGTAACATGAGCATCATGAAAAAACAAGGGAAAGAAAGGAGTACAAACAATGCAGGACAACTTAATTCTACAGGAGGACCTAGAAGAATCAGAAACAGGGATAGGGAAAGAACTTAAGGCATTCCTAACTCAGATGGAAAGGAATATTAGAGAAGACATGAGGCAGCAAGTCCAAGCAATAAAAGTATATTTTGAAAATGAATTAAACAAACAAACTCAAATGGCAAACAACGAGCTTTACCAGGAGATAGAGATCTTAAAAGAAATCAAACAGTAATACTAGAAATGCAGGAAAGTATTAACCAAATTAAAAACTCAAACGAGAATATTACAAATAGACTAGATCAAGCAGAAGTCAGAATATCAGATAATGAAGACAAAGTTTATCAACTTGAAAAGAATATAATCAACACAGAAAAGAGGCTTAAATCCCACTAGCAATCTATTCAAGAGATATTGGATGTCATAAAAAATGAGAGTCATTGGGATAGAAGAAGGCATAGAGATTCAAACCAAAGGAATGGAGAACATATTAAATAAAATAATTCTAGAAAACATCCCAGAGATGAAAGATGGATCGGATTGTCAAATCCTGGAAGCCTACAGGACCCCAAACATTCAAAATCATAATAGACAAACTCCAAGACATATAATTATGAAGATAGCCAACATACAGAACAAGGAGAGAATATTAAACACTATAAGAGAAAGGAAGCAGATTACATTCAGGGGAAAACCAATTAGGTTAATGACTGATTTTTCATCACAGACTTTGAAAGCGAGAAGATCCTTGAACAATGTATTTCAAATGCTGAAAAATAATGGATTCCAACCAAGAATACTGTATCCAGCAAAATTAAGGTTCAGATTTGAAAACGAAATTAAAGTCTTTCACAATAAACAAAAGCTAAAAGAATTCGCAGCCAGAAAACCAGCACTGCAAAGCATTTTGAGCAAAATACTAAAAGAAGAGGAATTGATAAATAGTGCCGAAAACTAACAGCAGGAGGTATCTCAGTAAAGGGGGAGGAAAATAACCAAAAAAGTAAAAACTAGCCAAACTAAAACATAATAAATAAATAAACATGATTGGAAGAACAAATCATATTTCAATTGTAACCTTAAATGTTAATGGATTATATTCACCAATCAAGAGAATGGGCTAGTAACCTGGATCAAAAAAAATAAATCCAACAATATGCTGCCTTAAGGAGACTCATATGATAGGAAAAGACATACACAGGGTGAAGGTAAAAGGTTGGGAAAAATCATACCACTCACATGGCCCTCAGAAGCAAGAAGGAGTGGCCATACTCATGTGGAATAAAATCAACTTCAAACCTAAGTTAATCAAAAGGGATAAAGAAGGACACTATATTCTGTTAAAAGAAACCATCCACCAACAAGACATAACAATTATGAATTTGTATGCACCAAGCAATGGAGCTGCAATGTTCATAAAACAAACTCTCCTCAAGTTCAATAGCCAAATAGACTACAACACAATAATTATGGGTGACTTCAAGACACCACTCTCGGCATTAGACAGATTCTCTAGACAAGAACTGAATAAAGAAACTATCAAACTCAACAGCACAATTTGTAACCTAGACTTGAACGACATATATAGAATATATCAGCCATCATCAAGTGGATACACGTTCTTCTCAGTTTCACATGGATCCTACTCAAAGATAGACCATATATTATGCCATAGGGCAATTCTTAGTAAATATAAAAGCATGGAGATTATACCATGCACTATATCTGATAATAATGGAATGAAACTGGAAATCAATGATGAAAGAAGGAAGGAAAAATCCTACATCACATGGAAAATTAACAACATGCTACTGAATGATCAATGGGTTACAGAAGACATAATGGAGGAGATAAAAAAAAATTCTTAGAGACAAATGACAATACAGACACAACATACCAGAATCGATGGGACACAATGAAAGCAGTTTAAGAGGGAAGTTCATTTCTTGGAGTTCTTTCCTCAAAAAAAGAAAAAATCAACAAATAAATGAACTCACACTACACCTCAAAAACCTAGAAAAGGAAGAGCAAAACAACAGCAAATGTAGTAGAAGACAAGAAATAATTAAATTTAGAGCAGAAATCAACAAAATTGAAACAAAAAAAAAATTAAAAAATTTGATAAAACTAAAAGTTGGTTCTTTGAAAAAATAAATAAGATTGACAGGCCCACAGCCATGCTAATTAAGAGAAGAAGAGAGAGAACTCAAATTACTAACATACGGGATGAAACAGGCAATATCACAACAGACACTACAGAAATACAGAAGATAATTAGAAAGTATTTTGAAACACTATATTCCAATAAAATAGAAGATAGTGAAGATATCGATGAATTTTTTAAGTCATAAGATCTGCCCAGATTGAGTCAGGAAGACACACGCAATTCAAACAAACCAATAACAAAGGAAGAAATGAAAGAAGCCATCAAAAACTACCAACCAAAAGAAGCCATGGACCGGATGGGTATACAGCGGAGTTCTACAAAACCTTTAAAGAAGAATTAATACCAATATTTTTCAAGCTATTTCAAGAAAAACAAAAAGAAGGAGCTTTTCCAAATTTATTCTATGAGGATAAATCACCCTGATCCCGAAACCAGACAAAGACACTTCAAAGAAAGAAAACTACAGACCAATATCTCTAATGAACTTCGATGCAAAACTTGTCAATAAAATCCTGGCGAATCGAATACAAAAGCATATCAAAAAAATTGTGCACCATGATCAAGTAAGATTCATCCGTGGGATGCAAGGCTTGTTCAATATATGGAAATCAATAAATGCCATTCACCACATCAATAGACATAAAGACAAGAACCATATGATCATCTCAATAGATGCAGAAAAAACATTTGACAAAGTTCAGCATCACTTTATGTTCAAAACACTAGAAAAACTAGGGATAACAGGAACTTACCTCAACATTGTAAAAGCTATATATGCTAAACCTCAGGCTAGCATCATCCTGAATGTGGAAAAACTGAAGGCATTCCCTCTAAAATCTGGAACAAAACAGGGATGCCCTCTATCACCACTTCTATTCAATTTAGTTCTTGAAATACTAGCCAGAACAATTAGACAGACAAAAAAAATTAAAGGCATAAAAATAGGAAAAGAAGTATTTAAATTATCGCTATTTGCAGATGTCATGAAAATATATTTAACAGACCCCAAAGGGTCTACAATGAAACGGCTAGAGTTAATAAATGAATTCAGCAAAGTGGCAGAATATAAAATTAACACGCATAAATGAAAGGCATTCCTGTATGTAAGCAACACAACTTCTGAAATGGAAATGAGGAAAACCACTCCATTCACAATATCCTCAAATAAAATAAGATACTTGGGAATCAACCTAACAAAAGACGTGAAAGTTTTATATACTGAAAACTACAGAACCCTAAAGAGAGAGAGAGAAGAAGATCTTAGAAGATGGAAAAACAAAAGACCCAGAATAGCAAAAGCAACTCTAAACAGAAAATATGAATCTGGAGGTATAGTGATACCAGAGTTCAAACTGTACTAAAAGCAATAGTAACAAAAACAGCGTGGTACTGGTAACAAAATAGGCAGGTGGAACAATGGTACAGAATAGAGGACACAGAAACCAATCCTCAAAATTACAACTTTCTTATATTTGAAAAAGGGGCTAAAAGCATGCAATAGCATCTTCAAACAATGGGGTAGGGAAAATTGGGGAAAGGTGGGGCAAGGGAGAGAAGTGAACAACAGCAGATGAGGTAGAGAAAGAAGATGGGAGGGGATGGGAGGGGGTATAGTAGGGGATAGTAGGGGATAGGAAATGTAGCAGAATACAACAGTCACTAATATGACATTATGTAAAAATGTGAATGTGTAACCGATGTGATTCTGCAACTCGTATTTGGGGAAAATTGGGAGTTCATAACCCAATTGAGTCAAATGTATGAAAGATGATATAGGATGAGCTTTGTAATGTTTTGAACAACCAATAAAAAATAAATAAATAAAGGTTTAAAGTTGAGTGGGAAGAAATCAGCTAAAAAAGAGTTGAGATGCATTCATTTTGCTAAGCAGAAACTTTGTTTTGTGTACTTGTAACTATCACAAATTTATTTTACCAGAAAACTGGCTTTTAAAAATGCACATAATTGAGATTAAAGGATAATCCACTTACCTTCAAGAAAAACTCATAGCATTTCCTATATTTTTCACATTTTATTTTTTTGTGAATATTTTGTCATGGACCAGGTCTAGACTTAGGCTATTCTTCCAGAATACTACCTCATCTGACAAGTTGGTACAATGTGTTGGATTGTTCTTTTCATCTTTTATTTAATAGTTTCTAGATGATAATGTGTATTTTTCCATATGTTTGTTTGGACATACATACCCAACTATATCTTTGCATTTTCTGTTTTACTGGGGAAGAGACTCATCAAAAGCTCTTTATTATATGTATCAACAATCAAACATTTAGAGCATGCAATTATACATAATTTTGCATGAAA
Organism: Callospermophilus lateralis; assembly: GCF_048772815.1. Classification (NCBI taxonomy): domain Eukaryota; kingdom Metazoa; phylum Chordata; class Mammalia; order Rodentia; family Sciuridae; genus Callospermophilus; species Callospermophilus lateralis. The sequence continues at coordinate 1,123,861 of NW_027513355.1, read as the reverse complement.
ATATTTTTGTACCATTTTTATAAAGATTTAGAATTATTAATACTGTCCCTACTGTAATTAGTAACTCCTTACAAAAAGAATTAATCAATTGACTTTATATCAATTATGAATATGAAAATTACTAAAATAAGTATTTGGCAATTAATATGCAATTGATAGAAAGTGAAATCACAAGAAAGCCATTTAAAATGTCAGTGCATATGGTCCTTAAATAATAGGTTGTTCAAAAAAAAAATTCTCTAATTCAAAAGAGTTAATATGCCATATTACAGCTAAATGTGATATAAAAACCTTAAATTATCAGTATTGATAAATAAGAATGATACCTGTTTACTTAAATATGTTTATTTGATTTTCACTGTAAGATGTTAATTCTGGAAGACTTGAGAATTAAGAAAGACTTGGTCTATATTATTTCTAACAGGCTAATCAAAGTACTTTTAAATATATATGTATATATATATATATATATATATATAAATATATATATATATATATGTAACACATATGCATGAATATAGATACATATGCATAATAAATGTATTGTAATATATTTATCAGGTGGTTATAATTTTTAAATTTTCTCAAGAAAAGAATGACTATAAAAAACAGTTTTAAATGTAAATTTCATAGCATAGTACTGTTTGTAATGCTATGAGAGAAAAATACTTATGGAGGGAAAATGAAAAAGGAAGAGAGAGAAGGGGGAAAATGAGGAAGAAAGTGAGTAAAGAAGAGGGAGAGGAGTGTTTGATGAAAAGATAAAAGTGGAGGGGCTGGGTTTGTGACTCAGTGTTAACATGCTTGTCTAGCATGTGTGAGGCAGTGGGTTATATTCTCAGCACCACATACGAATAAATAAAATGAAGGTCTATCAACAACTGAAAAAATAAAAAAAGGAGAAATATTACCAAAATTCCAAGATTTTATGAATGTTAAATACAAAAAATTATGTTGCATAGCCTTATGTAAATTCTAGACTCCCCAAAATAATCATTAAATGCTAGATTATTAGTGTTATAACTAAAAATCCATTGCTCTTTCTTCTACATTCTGTGGCATGCTAGTGCTAAAATAAATTGTATTATAACACCAAAATAAAATTCTAATATTTATACAGTAACTGACCCAGTTTAACATCAATGCAAGAAGATTCCTATGTGATATAATGTGTATTTTGACGTTCATTTTTATTCAACACTGGTACATTACTATTTCTCCAGTTAATGCACATCATAGGATGTATATTTCATCCACAATTTAGCAAATATATACACATTTGTTTTGCTTTCAATCACTTTTGCTTCAGAACACATGTATTCCTCCATGTTTCTTGACTTCTCTTTTTGTGACACTTCTTTCCAAACACATTATTTTCGATTTCCATTATCACTTTTGAAGCAAAACTGACACACCCGTCATGATAAAACATAACACTAATATTACCATTAGATGTAAAACTTGTTTAAATGAATGATTGTACATCAATATAAGATTTCTTGTATACTTTCAGATATCAATTCAATCCATTATTCAAAGTGAAACCAGTTATATCATTTATTCACAGTATGGTCTATTCATGCATTGTCTATATATTGATAGACACATGGTACACCTCTGTGTACTCCCAACAATAATTTCTATATCTTCAAAATATTGCTCCCAGAAATGGTGGAAAAAATATGCATGTCAACTGATCTACATATACATTTTATCACAGTAATATTCTGGACACAAAATGCAAAGGTCACACTTATGACTGTCCCAAAGCCTAAATGGAAAGTGAACATGGATTACTAAAAACATCCATGTCCAGGTTGCCTAATGCTCTCAAATGTCAATCCTATTGGTGATTACATATGTGTTTCTTCCTAAGACTACATTTTCAATCTCACCCTGTTGAAACTGTCTAAACCTCTCACTCATTTTATAATTTGCCTGATTTCCTACTCTCTATTCACATCTGCTTTCCTACTTTTTTCCCCAGTTCATCATTGTGACTGACTCTTCACATGTGCTGACATTTATATTCAATCTCTACCAGAAACCCTATTGCTAAAGAACTTTTGGTCCATATTCTATACTCAATCTTCTTCGTAATCCTACCGACTATATTCCTAATCCTAGCAAAAATCCCTTTTTTAACTGGATGCTCTCTTCTACATTCAATCATCGAAGGTACAAGGATCTATGCCATTGCATATCAATTTATCTGAGACATATGTGCAGAACATAATTCAAAGCTAAGTATCCCACTCAAAGGCCAAATTCCCTTCTAGGATTCAAATCTTACCTAGATTTATATTTCAATACTTATATTTCACCTATATTTTCATGTAAATATCACAGGTTTCCAATAACATTGTTCATCAAGCAGAATGATTCCTAACCCATATTGAACATGTTATTAATCCTAACCATACACTGTTCCTCAATCTAACTTTACAGAAGAGCAGAGACAGAGTTGGTATTACAATACAGGAATGTATGGATCTTCCACCTGCTGAGAACCTCAAAGGTCCATGTAGAAATAATCCCTGGAGAATGTGTAGGATGCTATGAACGACCTGAGAGGGCAAAAGTCATCTTCCATGGCAAAAAAACATGGTCAGGATAAAGGGTTGTGTCTTAATCAGAATCTCTCTTCTTAATGTAGAGAAGATGGACCAAACCAAGCCTCTGTGGAGAGCTGTTCCCCAGTACCTATGGTTGATATACCATTCTAACTTATGAAAATGTCAGAGGAAGTAGGTGCAGCCTCCATCTCATGGGACCCTTGGAAGCATCTGTTAGGACAAAGTGGTTGCCAAGGCTGTGACCTCATTCAGTTCCTGAAGGAAGTGACCTACCTCACTTTCTTGGTGATGGAATCTCTGAACTTGGAAAAAAAAAATTTGGAAAAATCCAACTTTTCCTGGATCCAGGAAACCAGGCACACAGAGCCAGTCCCAGTACCAGTCCCAGTGGTCTCACTTGTTTGGATTTACCAAGGACAGAGTCAGTCTTTCTTGGTACCTACTGATGTGAGGATGGCCAAATGCCAGAAAAGCTCTGAAGAGGGGCCCTTCCTGAGAAAGCAGAAAGTGGCTCACCAATGGATCCTCACAACTTCACAGAGTTGGCCAAAGAAAACAGATCTGAGACAAGACAGGCCATTTTGGGGTAACATAGTATGGCCCACCATTCAGAGGACACACTGTATAGTCACAGACCTACTTGGGGAAAGGAGGTGCCTTTGTGGGTGTGGGTGTGAGTTTTTGGTTCTGTCTCATTTTCTGAGAATAGGTGGAAAAGGCGGGTTTTTTTTGGTTTGGTGTGGACTCTTTATAGTAGGTCGTTTGACAAGGTGAGTGTTTCTTTATCTATGTATTCCACTGTGTCCATGGTTGAAGACATTAGAAAAGAGAATGCATCAAGGATGTGTCCTGTCTATTAGGAAGCTTCCCAGCATTCATCCTGCCCGATTTATTAATGGACTGTGGCTTGTCTTATAGATGTGCAACACCTACTAAATTCCTAAGTTCAGGTTTTCTTCCTAAATTCTGGCCACTCTCCAAAATAGTCTTATGGATTTGTGTCCAAGATATGTACCCCTCCAAGCTCTGTGACATGGCCATGTACTGGATAGCTGAAGGAAATGGGAGCATCTCAGAAAACACAGATATCAGTGTGACCAGTAATGTCTCAGTGGAAAAACCCTTCTTTTGGCCTTTTGCTTACCTATTGATCTGTTGACCTGAATGTCAGGAGGTCTTTGCCTCAGTCCACCCATTTGGGAAGACTGATGAAAACTGTTTTCAAATGGAAATGCATGCGCATCACCTGTCGCTCTTTGTTTAATTGCTTAGGATAAGGATGTGTCTGATTCAGCCTCTTGGCCCTGTGTGATGCTGTGGCTTAGATTCTCAGCACCTCATGGATCTAAAGAAAGATTCCATGTGTGTATCCAAAACAAAAATGGTAAAAATCCACGCTGACTTTAGGAAAATAAGTGGCAAGGGAGCTCTTTTGAACACTGTCTTGGGCTGCGCCCCTCATGGAAAACTCCAGCAAGAGGTTATGATTAGTGTCTATATGGAAGAGGATGAGGGCCTTGTGGGAGTGTTTTGGTTTTAATTGTGTTTATTTGTGTGGTGGTTGGAAGTGATGACTGGGTCCACCTGGGCTTGAACTCTGGTGTGATACCCTTAGACACTGAGGTCTAGAACTGACGTCAGAGAAGTACTGCCATGAATTGTGTTGGGGTTTTAGGAGGCCATGCATGAGAGTCGCTCTTGGAAACTGAGATCTTGGACCAGGGTAGCTTTCCACAGAACACTGGGAATCTCAGCCAGGATATCACATGATTTTATTCTGAAAGACTTGGCAGCAATAGTTGAGAGTCAAAACTCACATGGACCTCATATTGTAGACCTCAATGGGCCTGGCTTCATGTGACTTTTTGGTCACTCTTTGGGAAGACTTTCCTCTGAGAGTTCTCCAGAACTTTCATTGAAATAAACTTCCTCAACATTTAATGGTTCCTGAATAAATTTAAACCCACAGTGCCTCCAACTTCATCCTTTAAAAATGGCTAGATAAGTACCATGACATTTTTTAAATTCCCATGACCAGATGGCACTGGAATAACTTTGGATCTTATGCTGTTGATCATGAGTGTACAAGACAGTGCCTTGATTGACTTGGTTTCATGAGAATGGTGTAGAACAGAGATGCCAGTAATTTGGAGACTGCTGAGTTGGGGCCTAGAGCAGTGATGTGCAGGTGTGTGATAAAACATCTGTGTTGGGGCCATGTGGATCTGCCATTGGCTTCCAAATGGCTTGTGACTGACATGCTGCAGCCAGCAGACCCTTATATGTAAAGGCATCTTGTTATATGGAGATTTTTCAGGGCAATGTTCAGAATCAAGTTGCTATGGTCAAGGGGGCAAGCATGTGCGATAGAAGCCTGGTTGGTGCATTTATATGCAGACCCTGACACACCACATGTGACAGAAATCCCTCCAGCACTGTGCCCCAGTTGAAATCCTTGTATTTCAAGAAGCAAATACCAAACTCCAAGTGCAGCAGCAAGAAACACCACGAAAACTGGAGGATTACCAACTGGGTTCACAGTCCAAACAGGGAGACACTTAGCCCCAAGTTGCCACAGTTTACCTACAAAGAGAGAATTCAGAACTGCTGCCACATGTTCATTAGGAAAATAAGAAACAACATCCTCCAGGTCACATAGATGAAGACCCAGCTTTGATGGTCTCACTACAAAGAAAGCTAAAGCTTCTGACAACAACGTATATTTCAAGTGCCCAACCTCAGAGGCAGTTTCTCAAGAAGTCTTTAGGCAAGCAGAGCTCCATGTTTCTGGAGTGTTTACCCTTTCCCTTACTTTTGGAAACTCCTCTACCACCTTCAAGGTTGTAAACTCCTGAGCATTTTCCATTCCAGATATGTATTAACAGATTTTCTAATTCTTCTCCTCTAATTGTGTCTTACTTGGGGCGAAGGTAATGTCAAGGCATTTTTCTGGATGAGAGTGGAAAGATTTTTGTTTAGCATATGTTTGCATACACATTGGATTCATTTTCCTATTTTCCATTTGAAATACTGAATCCCTGACACTAACCCATACTGTACTAGAATCTGACTACTAATCCTAATATGATGGAGAAAAAGAATCCTAACAGAAAAGAAATAGAAGCTGTTCAGAGAAGGCATGGTATATATTTGGACTTGCCTTTTGCAAGTAGGTGTTATAATTCTAGTCAATTTTTAATTGAAATAGTCCTCCATGTGTTTTTAAAGTTAACAAATATGTGAATTCCTGTCTCCCTTTCACTGTAGACTATTCAGCACATCTATTTTATATGCACATAAAGAATCCTACCTTTTATCACGTGTATATTTTTGTGCGGTAGCTGATTTGGCAGATACAAATTTTGAGAAGAGATCACTCCTCCTAGATGCTGTTGGAACTGAAAATTGAACCTATGGGTGAGCTTCCTAGGAGAACAACATTATACATAAATCCCTGTTAAGTAAATTGAATATTTTTAGATCTGTGAATGATGTATATTTCATGGTGAATTTGGATTGGCATATATGTTGCTACATTTTAAAATTTGTGTGTGTGTGTGTGTGTGTGTATACACACATACACACTCTCCAGATTTTTCAAAATATGAAATATATGTGTCTTATTTACACTCCCTAAATTCATTCATGTTCAAGTATGTGGATTTATAATCAACTTTTCACAAGATTATTTTCAGAAATATTCATCCACCTGAAATTCATATTTGTTTTCTATTACTGAAAACTAACTTCAGTGAATGGTGCATACGTATCCTGTTGATAGTCACAGCCGAAGGGGCCACAGCAAACTTCCAGGTGCCAGCAAACTTTCAGCTGCAGGCTGATGATTGGCTCACAGCGGCCTTAGCAACTTCTAGCTCATTGTCTCCTCTGTGGTGATGCTCATTGGAGATGCTCATTGAGATGTTTCCCCGCCTTTCAGACTTCCAGCTTATGATTGGCTCACAGCAGCCCCAGCAACATCTAGCTGATTGGCTCCTCTGCGGTGATGCTTATTGGGCTGTTTCCCTGCCCATTCAGACCATGGAGCTGCTCATTGGGGGACTTTTTTGGCTCTGCCCACGTGACCCAGCCAATCTGCCTCAAGAGCAGGAGGATTGTGAGAAGTGGATAGAGGCTTTTGTGGGAGGGAGAGGCTTTTGGGAAGCTGGTGTTGGGAGTTGGGGTTCTGAGGATTTTTCCTGAGAGGCTGTTTTGCTTGGCGTGTGTGGTTCTAAAAATAAAGTTAGTTTCTTTTGACAAGTGGATTCTGATTGTGCCCAGCCAGACAGCGGCATTTGGTGGCTCATATGGGGAGCGACTGAGGATAACTGATAAGGTAAACTGCTCGCTCTTGAGGGCAGGGCGAGAGGATGGGTAGCCATTTTATGATTCCTATTTTGTTTTAAGTTGCCTGTCCCTGGAGATGAGTGAGATGGAAGAAAAACTGCTCACATCTGAGGAAAAACTATTTGTGTCTGAGGAACAGATAGGGAGAAAGGCTATAATAATTTTTTGTTGTTCCATTTTTATTTCGTTCTATCTCTTTTTTTGTTTGGTGTTATCTTGTTGGTTTGTATTATAGTAGAAATATGGGATCAAAAATTAGTAAAAAACAAACCAAAAAAGTGTTAAGTAAATTGTTAGAGGAAGGAGGCATCCCAGTAAAATCAAGAGCAGTCATGGCAATTGTTGATACAATACAAAAATGTAGACCATGGCTTTTTAAGAAGGAGTTGTTAAATATATCACAATGGAACCATCATGGTGCAGATTTAAAAAGAATAGAAAAGAAAAGCCCAGGGATTCTGCCAGTTGGCACATTGCCATTGTGGACATTCATATCTTGTTTGCTTAGTTCAAAGCCTTCAGTTCAGTCAATGGTAGAGGAAGAAGAAGACATATTGATTCAAGTAAAACAGAAGGTGTCTCAAGTTAGTCAGACAGAAGAAAAAATTCAAGTAAAAGAGAAGGTCTCTCGAGCTAGTCAGATAGAGGAAACTATTCAAGTAAAAGAGAACGTCTCTCGAACTAGTCAGACAGAGGAAAAAATTCAAGTAAAAGAGAAGGCCTCTAAAGCTAGTTAGACAGAGAAAGAAAGTGTAAAACAGTAAAAAACATCAGGGGAAATTTACAACAGGAGACTGCTACTAACACCTTTCTATCACCAGATGACATAAGTGTCCAACTAACAAGGCCACTTTCTTATGCTGGGAGGCCCCCAACTCCCGCAGTTGATAGTTAGGATCCTGAGACAAGATCTCAAATATTAACATGCCCTGTATTTGAGGGAGGAGGGCAGCGTGTTTACCATGCTTTAAATTTCAAAACAGTGAAGCAGCTAAAAGAGGCTGTAACAACCTATCGTCCTCAAGCACCCTTCAATGTAATCATGGTCGAATCCATTAACAACTTGAACATGAAGCCAGTGGATTGGGCTAATATGTGTAATGTTGTGCTAAATGGAGGACAATGCATGTTATGGAAGGTTGCCAATGAGGAATGTTGAAAGGAGACAGCTAGGCGAAATGCAGGAGCTGGTTATCCTCAGAGAAATCTAGATATGTTGTTAGGAAAGGGACCTTATGAAGATCAGCCGCAGCAAATTGCATATGATCATGGTGTATGTGCAGAAATTGGTGTAGATGCAATTAAGGCATGGAAGACTTTACAAGAACATGGAGGTTTACAAGGTCAATTATCTAAGGTAATACAAGGAGCTAATGAACCTTATGCTGAATTTGTAGATAGGCTTATTCAAAGAGCTACCAGAGTTTTTGGGAATACAGAACAAGCAATGCCATTACTAAAACAACTGGCTTATGAGCAAGCGAATCGTTGTTGCAGAGATATCATTAGACCATGGAAAAATGAAGATTTAAACACATTGATTTAATTATGTAGAGACATTAATGAACAAGAGCAAGTCATGGCAGCTGCAGTAAAACAGGCTTTAGTTGCCAGATACATTAATGAACAAGGGCAAATTGTGGCAGCTACAGTAAAACAGGCTTTAGATGCCAGACCAAGAACATGCTACCAATGTGAAGAAACAGGACATTTTAAAAGGAATTGGCCCATAGAAGGAGGGTTTAACAATATTAGTTATCAAAGGAGTAGAATACCAGGTATTTGGCCACAATGCCATAGAGGGAGACATTGGGCTAATGAGTGCTGTTCTCAAACCACCATAGAGGGTACTCAATTATCAAAAAATGAACAAGGACCAGGTGTTTATCCACGATATCATGGAGAAAGGCATTGGGCTCAATTGCCAAATAAATGGACAGGGGGTTTCAATGCTCCGGGGCCCCAAACCACAAATATACAGAGCGCTGGAGGAACCCAGCAACCCCAACAGGGTAGTGCCCAGGACACATTGTCCATCAGATCCCTCATCAGACAAACCAGAGGGAGCACAGTGTTGGACATCTGTGCCTCTGCCAGATCAGTACTAACTCCAGAGATGGGAGTTCAAATCATTCCCACAGGGGTAAAAGGACCTCTTCCCAAAGGAACCATGGGCTTATTATTGGGATGCAGCTCTTCTACTCTAAAAGAACTTATGATAAGTCCTGGGGTGATTGATCCCGATTATGAAGGTGAAATAAAAATTATAGCCAGTTCTCCAAAGGACATATCAGTAATTTCACAAGGAGATAGAATAGCACAGTTACTAATAATACCCAGCCTATATGATAAATTTTCCAGTCGTACTGTAGAAAGATGTTCCAAGGGATTAGGCTCCACAGGTGTAGATTTGGCTATGCTTTCTTTAAATTTAGATTCTCGCCCCATGCTAAAACTAAATATTCAAGGGCATGAATTGAATGGGCTACTGGATACAGGTGCAGACATTAGCATCATCTCTCGTCAAGAATGGCAAAAACATTGGCCATTACAACAAGCCACTCAAACGCTTCGAGGCCTATAAGTGGCGACTAATCCCCATAGAAGTAAAATGGTATTAGATAGGAATGATCCTAAAGGATGTGAAGGAACTATACAGCCATATGAATTGGATCATCTTCCCATAAATTTATGGGGACGAGATGTCCTAGATCAATTAGGTTTGACATTAACAAATAACATCAACCAAAATGCAGCCACTATTATGACTAGACAAGGTTTTAGGAAAGAAAAAAGATTAGAAAAACAAGAATAAGTCATAGCAGCACCAATACAAATAGATCAAGGAACAGAGAGACATGGGTTGGATTTTCAGAAAGGGCCACTGAGACAATAAAAATTACCTGAAAATCAGAAAGACAGTATGGGTTCCTCAGTGGCCCCTGACTGAAGAAAAGATACAAGCAGTCCATGACCTGGTAAAACAACAATTAGCAGAAGGACATATACAACCGACTGTATATCCCCAAAATACTCCCATTTATGTCATCAAAAAGAAATCTGGTAAATGGAGACTATTGCAAGATTTTAGAGCCATTAATAATGAGATGGTTATTATGGGACCTGCTCAATCAGGGATTCCTCAATTGTCTGCTTTGCCAATAACCTGGTATGTTTTAGTTATAGATATTAAATATTGTTTTTTTTTTTTCAATTATAATTCATCCTAAGGATAGTCCAGGTTTTGCTTTTACTATCACTGCACTGAATCATGAAGGTCCTGATCAGAGATATGAATGAAAAGTACTCCCTAAAGGGATGGCTAACAGCCCAACTATGTGTCATATTTATGTTAACAAAGTAATCCAGCCACTTAGAAATCAAAATTCTGAACACAAATATTTCACTATATGGATGATGTATTATTAGCACACAAAGCTAAAAACACATTGCTAGAAAGTTATGCCACACTTACAAACTTATTAAAAATTATAATGTAGAGATAGCAATAGATAAAGTACAATTAAATTTTCCAATTAATTATTTAGGAGTTCTGTTATCCTCAACCATGGTCAGTCCACCAAAAATTCAAATACGAGTAGATCAACTCAAATCACATAACGACTTTCAAAAGTTATTAGGAGACATTAATTGGATAAGGCCTTATCTAGGTATACCAACAGGAGAGTTGGGACCTTTATTTGATATCCTAAAAGGTCTATCAGATAAAAATTCACCCTGCATGTTAACACCTGAAGCAAGAAAGGCAATAAAAATCAATGAAACATATATGGAAAATATGCATTTGGATAGAATTGATATAAGTTTGCCTTTATTATTTATTGTACTACCAACAAAAAATATTCCTACAGGAGTATTTTGGCAAGAAGGTCCATTATTATGGATACATTTATCTTATTCTCCTTACACTATTCTTACTAGGTATCCTGAGGCTTTAGGATAATTAATACTCAAAGGAATTAAAGCAGCAAAGGGAGTGTTTGGAATTTCTTCCAATAAAATTTTTACTCCATATACTCTGAATCAAATTGATGAGTTAGCTAATGAGTTAAATACTCGGGCAATAATCATGGTCCAATCTAATGTTTCATTTGATAACCACTTACCATCTAACCCTTTATTTTCTTTTTGGTCATCGCATCCTGTAATTTTTCCAAAATTGAGAAGAAAAACACTTATCATGAATGCTTCAAATATATTCACTGATGTATCAAATAATGGTACAGCAGCAATAGTTATACCTGATAAAACTTATAAATTTTTAGTACCCAAACAATCAGCTCAAAAGGTAGAGCTTAATGCAGTATTACAAGCTTTTGAGATATTTAAATATTCTGTATTTAATTTATTTTCCGATAGTCAGTATATAGTTAATGCTATAGTATCCCTTAAAGTTGCTGGTAAGATTTCTCCTTTCTCTACTGTTTTCTCTTTACTTTCCAATATAAAAAGTCTAATCTGGGACAGAAAAGATCTATTCTTTATAAGACATATCAGGGCACATCCAAAAAGAAGATGATTTGACTCAAGGCCTTATCAGCTGATATCCAAAATTCCAGTTTGACTATCCTTACATCTGAGATAGAACCAGGATGCTTTTTTCATTATCTATTTTATTATTGCCCTTTCCCACATTCTATTTTGTTTTTTGAGCTCATACAGACCTAGTTTAATGTTTTGCTGATCAGTTCTATTTTTTGACAGTTTTTGAACATTGCAATGGAGATTTCACGTGTAAAAAGTTATAAGGCCTTTACTATTAGGTTATGTGTTGTATGTATTATATTATGTGTGCACACTTGTGTTTTGTGTTATATGTTTGAATGTTCGTATGTCCATATATGATATATGATGAGCGCTCATAAAACAAATGGATCCAAATATTTTTTTATTCACATTATTTAAATGGTTTAATTTAAATTGGGTAAAGAGCTGTTGAGGTTTGTTTTAAAATTTGAAAAAAAGGAGGTTAACAGATCTGTTTCCTTTCTTTCACCTTTCCTTTTCATTATATTTAATAATTATCTTCAAGACAATGTAAATAGTTAAGAAAATTGTTTTCTTTCAGTGCCTTCTGGAATGTTACATAATTTTTCTTTAGCCATTATTGCCAGAATTCCTATCTTCATCCCAGTGCTGGTGAAATCAAAGATAAAACCAATCTACAGCTTCTGCAATAGCCATCACTGAAATGCTTGCAGAACTTGCCTAGACACATTGAGAACTCTCCTGTATGCATTGTAAACTACCTGTTTGTGCAGCGACTTGTGGTAGTGTTCGGGTATATTTGCTGATGATGTCATCGGTGGTACAATTTTTCCAAAAGGAGCTGTCAATTGGCTTGGTGTATCTTCCTCTCTTCTGTGTGTCATTATCGTCCAGCTAATGTTTGGGGGCCATTAGAGGTGAGGCAAAGAACCTCACCACCCCCCGGTGGTACAAAGACCTCTCCACAGGTGTTGCTGTAAACTGGACCGGTAGTCAGTGATGGGTAAGATCCAATTGCAATGGTACCAACTTAACGGGTAAGGACCATATGTACTATTGGACAACCTAAGGCAGGCACTGTCCCTAAGCCACATGTGTGTTGTTTAAACAGAGAGGGGGAGATGTTGAGAGCCACATCCGAAGGGGCCCCAGCAAAATTCCAGAAGCCAGCAAACTTCCAGCTGCTGGCTGATGATTGGCTCACAGCAACATCTAGCTGATTCGCTCCTCTGCGGTGATGCTCATTGGGCTGTTTCCCTGCCCTTTCAGACCACGGAGTTGCTCATTAGGAGACTTATTTGGCTTTGCCCACATGACCTAGCCAATCGGCCTCAAGAGCAGGAGGATTGTGGGAGGTGGAGAGAGGCTTGTGTGGGAGGAAGCGGCTTTTGGGAAGCCAGTGGTGGCAGTTGGGGCTCTGAGGGTTTTTCCTGAGAGGCTGTTTTGTTTGGCGTGTGTGGTTTTAAAAATAAAGTTAGTTTCTTTTGACAAGTGGCTCCTGATTGTGCCCAGCAAGACTGCGGCATTATCCTAATATTTCTACAGTAACTGCCCCAGTTTAACAGCAATGCAAGTAGACTCTTATGGGACATGATTTGTATTTTGATGTTCATTTTTATTCAACACTGGTACATTACTATTTCTTCAGTTTATGCACATCAGAGGGTATATATTTCTTGCACAAGTTGGCAAATTTATAGGCATTTGTTTCACTTTCAATCACTTCCTGCTTCAGAACACATGCATTACTCCAGGTTTCTTAACTGGTCTATTCGTGAGACTTCTTTCCAAACATATTATTTCCGATTTTCTTTATAATTGTTTAAGCAAAACTCACACACCCTTCATGATAAACCATAACTATCATTTCACAATTAGATGTATAACTGTTTGGAATGAATGATTGTATATCAATATAAGATTTCTTATATATTTTCTGATATCAATTCAATCCATGATTTAAAGTGGAACCAGTTATATTATTTATTCACAGTATGGTCTATTCATGCATTATCTATATTCATAGACACAGGGTACACCTCTTTGTACCCCCAATACTAATTTATACGTTTTCAAAATATTGCTCCCAGTAATAGAGGAAGAAATACTCATGTCACCTAATCTAAATATGCATGTTATCACAGTAATATTCTGGACGCAAAATGCAAAATTCACACGTGTGATTGTACCAAAGCCTAAATGGACACTGAACATGGATTACTAAAAACATCCATGTCCAGCTTGCATAACGCTCTCAAATGTCAATCCTATCGGTGACTACATATTTGTTTCTTCCTAATATATTCAACCTCAAAACTGTTGAAAATGTCTAATACTATCACTCACCCTGTACTTTGCCTGTTTTCCTAATGTCTCTATTGATATCGGCTTTCCTACATATTTTCCCCAGTTCATCATTGTGACTGACCCTTCACATGTGCTGACATTGATATTCACTCTCTAACCAAAACCCAATTGCTAAAGAACGTTTGGTACAAATACTAAATTCACCCTTGTTCCAAAATCTACTGACTATCTTCCTGATCCTATTGATTATCCCTGTTTGAGTGGATGTTCTCCTCTACATTCAATCATCCAAGGTACAAGTCCTATGGCATTGTATATCGACTTATCTGAGACATGTGTGCAGAACGTAATTTAAAGCTATGTATCGCAATCAATTGCCCAATGCACTTCTGAGCTTCAAATCTCACCTAGATTTCTGTTTACATACTTATATTTCACCTCTGTATTCCTATAAATATTGCAGGTTCCCAATACCATTATTCATCCCACAGAATGATTCCTAAACCAAATCGATCCTGTTATTATCCCTAACCATACACTCTTGCCTCAATCTAACATTACAAAAGAGCAGGGACAGAGTTCATCTTACAATACAGGAATGTAGGGGATCTTACACCTGCTGAGAACCTCAAATTTCTATGCAGAAATGATCCCTGGAGAAGATGTAGGCAGCTATGAAGGACCTGAGAGAGCAAAAGCCATCTTCCATGGCAAACACCCTGTGATAACGAAGGGATGTGTATGAATCAGCCTCTCTTTTCTTAATGTAGAGAAGATGGACCAAACCAGACCTGCGTGGAGAGGTGTTCCCGGGTGGCCATTGTTGATATACCATTCAAACTTGTCAAAGTGTCACAGGAAGTAGGGGCAGCCTCCATCTCATGAGACCCATGAAAGCAACTGTTAGGACAAAGTGGTTGCCAAGGCAGTGATCTCATTCAGTTCCTGAAGGAGGTGACCTACCTAACTTCGTTGGTGATGTAACTCTCTGAAGTTGGGATCCAAGAAGCCAGGCACACAGAGCCAGTCCCAGTCCCAGTCCCAGTGGTCGAACTTGTTTGGATTTACCAAGGACAGAGTCAGTCTTTCTTGGTACCTAATGATATGAGGATGGCCAAATGCCAGTAGAGCTCAGAAAAGGGGCCTTTCCCTAGATAGCAGGTATTGGCTCAATGCTGCCTGCTGACAACTTCGTAGAGTGGGCCAAGAAGAACAGATCTGAGACAGGCCAGGCCATTTTGGGGCAACATAGTATGGCCCACCAGTCAGAGGACACTCCAGATAGTCACAGACCTACTTGGGGGAAGGAGGTGCTTTTGTGGATGTGGATGTGAGTTTGTGGTTTTGTCTCATGTTCTGAAAATAGGTAGGAATGGTGGTTTGTATGGTTTGGAGTTGACTGTTTCTAGGAAGTCGTTTGGCAAGGCGAGTGTTTCTATGTCTGTGTATCCACTGTGTTCGTGGTTGTAGTCTTTAGAAAAGAGAATGCATCAATGGAGGTTTCCTGTCTAGTTGGAAGCTTCCCAGCATTCCTCCTGCCCACTTTATAAATGGACTGTGGCTTGCCTTATGGATGGGCAACACCTACTATCTTCCTAAGGTCCTCTACACATCTTGATTTCTGGCCTCTCTCCAGAATAGGCTCATGGTTTTGTGGCCAAGATATGTACCACCTCCAAAATCTGTTACATGGCCATGTAATGGATAGCTGAAGGGAATGGGAACATCTCAGAAAACTCAGATATCAGTGTAACCAGTAAAGTCTCAGTTTAAAAACCTTGCTTTGGCCCATTTGCTTACCTATGGTTATGTTGCCCTGAATGTCAGGAAGGTATTTGCCTCAGGCCACCCCTTTCTGAAGCCTGAAGAAAACATTTTTCAAATGGAAATGAATGGGCATCACCTGTGGATCTTTGCTTAATTGCTTTGGAAAGAGATGTGTCTGAATCAGCCTCTTGGCCCTGTGTGAGGTTGGGGCTTTGATTCTCAGAAGGTGATAGATCTTAAGAAAGATCCCATGTGTGCTTGGGTGTTCTATTGCCTCCAACTCACATAAAGGATTTATACCCGACAATCAGTAGGATTAAATTGGAGAATCAGAACAGTATTAACGGCAGGCCTATTTGATCACTCCTGGTTCACAGGAAGGGTGTCTAGGTCACCCTGACTTTAGGCAAATGAGGGGCAAGGGAGTTTATTTTGGAAACTGTCTTGGGCTTCGCCCCTCATGGAAAATTCCATTCAGAGGTTACGATGAGTGTCTATATGGAAGATGATGAGGGCCATGTGGCAGTGTTTTGGTTTTAATTGTGGTCATTTGTGTGCTGGTTGGAAGAGATGACTGGGTACACCTGGACCTGAACTCTGGTGTGATTCCCCTTAGAGACTGAGTTCTGGAACTGACTTCAGGGAAGTATTGCCATTAATTTTGGTGGGATTTTAGGAGGCCACACATGAGAGTCGCCCTTGGAAACTGAGATCTAGTCTCAGGGTGTCTTTCCACAGTGCACTGGGAATCTCCACCAGGATATAAGACGATTTTATTCTGAAAGACTTGGCAACCATAGTAAAGAGTCAAAACACATATTGAACTCACATTGAGTAGACATCAATGGGTCAGGCTTCATGTGACATTTTGGCCACTCGTTGGGAAGCGTTGCCTTTTAGAGTTCTCCAGAGCTTTCATCCTCACCATTTAATGGTTCCTGAATGAATTGAAAAACCAGTGCATCCAACTTGATACTTGAAAAATGGCTAGATAAATACCATGAAATTTTTGAAATTCCCATGACCAGGTGGCACTGGAGAACCTTTGGATGTCCTGTTGCTGATCATGAGTGTACCAGACAGTGCCTTGAATCACTGGGTTTCATGAAAATGGTGTAGAACAGAGATGCCAGTAAGTTGGAATTTGCTGAGTAGTGGGCCTAGAACAGTGGTGGGCAGGTGTGTGATTAAACATCTGTGTTGGTGTCATGTGGATTGGCCATTGGCTTCCAAATGGCTTTTGACTGACATGGTGCAGCCAGCAGACCCTTGCATGTAAAGGCATCTTGTTATATGGAGAGGTTTCAGGGCAATGTTCAGAATCAAGTTGCTAGGGACAAGGGGGAAGTCTATGTTGGATATAAGACTGGTTGGTGCATTCTCCTGGCAGACCCTGACCCACCACACATGACAGAACTCCCTCCAGCACTGTGTCCCAGTTGAACTACTTGTATTTCGTGAAGCAAACACCAAACTCCCATTGCAGCAGCTAGAAAGACCATGAAAAATGGAGGATGACCACATGGCTTCAGAGTCCACACAGGAAGACACTTAGCCCCCATTGGCCACAGTTTACATACAAAGAGAGAATTCTGCACTACTGCCTCATGTTCATTAAAGAATAAGAAAACATGTGCTCCAGGTTACATAGATGCAGACCCAGCTTTGATGGTCTCACTGCAAAGGAAGCTAAAGCTCCTGACTACAACATATATATCCAGTGCCCAAACTCAGAGGCAGTTTCTCATAAGTCTTCCGGTCAGCAGAGCACCATGTTTGTGAAGTGTTTACCCTGTCCCTTACTTTTGGAAACTCTTCTACCACCCCCAAAGTTGTGAACTCCTGAGCATATTCCATTCCAGATAAGTATTTATAGATTTTCTAACTCTTCTCCTCTAATTGTGTCTAACTTGGGGCGAAGGTAATGTCAAGGCATTGTTCTTGATGAGAGTGGGATGATTATTTTAGCACATATTTGCATAAACATTGGATTGATTTTCCTAATTTTCATTCGAAATACTGAATCACTCCCACTAACCCATACCCTACTAGACTCTATATTCTGACTCCTAATCCTAATATAATGGAGAAAAATAACCCAAAATGAATAGACATACAAGCATTTCAGAGGAGGCATGGTGTATAATTGGACTTGCCTTTTGCATTATGTAGAATTGGAGTTATAAATCTAGTCAATTTTTTGTTGAAATAGTTCTCCATGTGTTTTTTTAACTTTTGTTGTTTGTTGTTCAAAACATTATATAGTTCTTGATATATCATATTTCACACTTTGATTCAAGTGAGTTATGAACTCCCATTTTTATCCAGTATATAGTTTGCAAAATCATATCAGTTACGCATCCATTGATTTACATATTGCCATACTAGTGTCTGTTGTATTTTGCTGCCTTTCCTATCCTCTACTATCCCCCCTCCCCTCCCCTCCCCTCCCATCTTCTCTCTCTACCCCCTATACTGTAATTTATTTTTCCCCCTTGTATTTTTCCCTTTCCCCTCACTTCCTCTTGTCCGTAATTTTGTATAACCCTGAGGGTTTTCTTCCATTTCCATGTAATTTCCCTTCTCTCTCCCTTTCCCTCCTACCTCTCATCCCAGTTTAATGTTAATCTTCTTCTCACGCTCTTTATCCCTACTCTGTTCTTAGTTACTCTCCTTATATCAAAGAAGACATTTGGCATTTGATTTTTAGGGATTGGCTTCCTTCACTTAGCATAATCTGCTCTAATGCCATTCATTTCCCTGCAAATTCTATGATTTTGTCATTTTTTAATGCTGAGTTAAACTCCATTGTGGCCTCTGGCGTGCGCCCAGGTTTCCGTTCCTGTCTTCCTGTTTGTTAATTTCTGGCCTATTTATTGTTGTGACCAGGACCTTAGTCAATGCCTTAGTCTGTCTTTTGCGTCTCTCATCTTCCCTTTGCTCCCTTTCTTTCTCTTTGTTTCTCTCATATAGTATACTTTCTCGGCTTCTCTGACTAAATCTCCCAAAGTCATATCTTGTGATCCCTCTAAGAGTTGTAACTTTCTTTTAATATCCAGGGCAGCTTGCCCAATGAAGGCCATCATGACAGATGCCTTTTGATCCTCTGCCTGAGGATCAATAGGGGCTCGAGCCTTTGACTGAGGGGGAAACCTGTCCTCAGGGAAGACTTAAAAAAGCGGAGCTTGCGATTGCCTCAGCAGACACCACCGAAAGACAGATCCAGGAGGAGAGTGGGGATGACACATGGTGAGTGACCCACCATGGGACAAGCAGTTTCGTCACATGATTTGTTTTTGTCAGGCCTCAAGGAGGCCCTCAAGACATAGGGGGCACATGTTAAGAAAAAGGACTTAAAATTATTCTTTTCATACATAGGAGAATTGTGTCCATGGTTTCCCCCTGAAGGGTCCATTGATGGTAGAAAATGGCTTAGAGTAGGAGACTGTTTAAACCATTTTTTTTTGTTGTTGTTGAAGAAAAAGTCCTAGAACAAAGGTATATTAGACTTTTTGTAGACATTAATATTTTATTAGATTTTTAAACACCTAGAAAAATTTGTAAGTTTAAATTTAAAGACATTTATATTTATCTGTTTATCCAATTTAAATCGAACCATTTAAATCACGTGAATTAAAGATCTTTGGATCCACTTTGAAATAGTAAGCTTGCCTTAATTTGATTTTAATTGGAGTCAGTGGTCTTTTCTTGCATCCTGGTGTAATATTTTGTAGTTTCCCATCGAGATGACCCTGCCCCAATAGATCACAAGACCAGACTACTGGAAATTCTGAAGCTGGCCTTCCCTCCAGGGCTCCGGCATGAAGAGGCAATTTCCAAGGCCTTGGTGTGAGATTTTGGTCCAGGGAGCACTGCAGTGAACCACCGCCCTAAAACTATTAGCAAGCACATGGTGGAGGAGGCCTCCATAGGTAACTGGCGCCTATATAACATCTGATATCCGGTTAAGGGAGATCTCTTCTGATGACAGAGTGGTGTCCTGGGGAGACACACATATACTCCTGTCTGGTACAGTAACGAGAATCATTCTGTCCTCTGTTATGTTCTGTAGGGAATTCCTCTGAAAGCATAGAGAGGTGCCAATGGGCACGCAGGAGCTCCTATCCCAGAGCTTTAGCAAGACGTTGCATAGTTCCTCTGTTTTTCTGTTTCTGCGCTGGTTTTCTGTTTTTTTGTGTGTTTTGTTCTGTGTTTCATATGTTTTTTTTTTTTTTTTGGTTTGTTTTAGTGTGTTTTGTTGTGTGATTTCTGTGGTAAAACTTAACTGAAAATGGGTAATAAAGCAAGTAAACTGACACCCATTTGGACTGTGTTTTAAAGAACTGTGATGAACTTTAATACCCTTTGTTAAGCAGGATGAGAGAAACCCCTAGCTGGCTGCCTGGAGCACACCCACTGCAGAGGGCAATGCCTGCTGGGGACCTAAGAACTGAGTATCTCCCAGGTTAACACGTGAAACTCCTTAAAACCCCTTGTCCCTTCAGATCGATAGAATCACAACCATTGGGCAGAGACCCCTGTTTTTCTCCTTTGTTAGCAAAGCAGTAAATCTCCCTTTTTCTTTTTCTCAAACCCTGTCCTCATTATTAAATTGGTATTAATTGGCTTCAAAATCAGGAACCAAACTTTAAGTTACAATTTTTGGTACCCCCCACACCCCGGAACTCTTTGAGAGCTGACTACTGAAATGTTAGGAGACGGAGCGTGCTTGGGGTGGAACCGAACAAGAGGAGCTAATCCTGTAAGTGAAAGGAGGGACTGAGGGACTTCCAGCAGCTGCCCAAGCCCTGTTGCTTCAGAGAATTACCTACTTCCTTCCCTGCACTGTAAGGATTTTGCCATCTCTGCTTTCTTAAAAAAGAGAAAAAGAAAAAGGGGACACTAAATACAGTAAAGTCACCATGGAGACCCTTGATTTTACATTTCAGGTTGTCCCTCTGTGAAAACATCTGGTTCCCTTGTGGGAAAATCTATGGTGCCACTGGTGTAGGAGATTTTTCTCTTATCTGCTCTGGTTTAAAGGCTTCTGTCTGTAAGCCATAGTCTGGAGCTCCTTTCAGTCTGTCTTGTGTCTTTGTTTCTGGCCCTTTAAGACATGTGCAATAATGTGTTGATATTATAAATCATTTCTTGGGAATGATCTTAGCTGAATGTGTATCTAAATGATGATGTTTTATTGTAACAATCTGGCATCTGAATGGGTTTTTGAAGCATTGCACAATCTTGCAGTTAAAAGTCGGGTTTAGGAAATTGTTTAGTTTATGATTTCAGATAATTCATGCCAGAGAACTTAAATACTTAGGATGGAAAACTAGAGAACTCTACTTCCAAGTTGGCAAGTAACTTCCCAATCATTCAGGCTTTTTTTTCACCAATTTTTAATTGGGTAGCCTGGGAAAATGTCACTGTGTCTACCAGTGCATTAATTTGGACAAGGATAGTAAATCATAGTATGGTATCTGTTGACAAAACAAGATATAAAGATGTAAAATTTTGTAAACTGTGTCTTAAACTTGTATCATAAAATTTTGTGAATTTTGTCTTAAAATTGTATTATAATTTTCAACATCTGAACCTGAAAATTATGGTTGAAATGCCTTAGGCCTGAGGTGTCTGCTCAGAATAGCAGCTTTTTCCTGCTCCTTCCAGACCTCAGCCAGGACTTATGTTGAATGGCAAATGAAAGAGGCCTGCAAGCTCAGTAGGAGAGTGATCTGAGGCCTAAAAAAAATTAAATTGTATGGTATTTACTAATTAATGGCCAGTCAATTTTTCTAGGACTCTTATTTTTTCCTTAGATTCTTTATTTTTTTTTGAGCTCATGATTTTGATCCTAAAAACCTAGGATGATGTTTTTCTGACTAGTTCTATCTTTGACTAACTGTGTAGTTTTTGAAACATTGCAATGGATATTTCACCTGGAAAAGCTACAAGGCCTTTACTATTATTATGTGTGCACAATTTTGGTATGTGTTGTATGTCTATATATTCATTTGTCCGTATATCATATATATGATACACAAATTAACATTTATAAAGAGCACTCATTAAAACAAAAACGCTCATAAAAACAAATTTTAAAAAGTGGATCCAAAGATCTTTAATTCAAGTGATTTAAATAGTTGAATTTAAATTGGATAAAGAGATAAAAATAAATGTCTTTAAATTTAAGCTTACAAGTTTTTCTAGGTGTTCAAAAATCTAATAAAATATTAATGTCTACAAATGTTCTAATATGCCTTGGTTCTAAGACTTTTCCTTCAACAAAAAAATGGTTTACACTGTTCAATATATTTGTCTAATATATTGATAAATAAGTAAAGTAAATTTGATATGGGATTACTCATTCATGAGTACTTTTGTTAGATATCTGATTGATTTACTAAGGTCTGTATAAGTTTGTACTAATGTCTGTATAAGATTGTAATAATCAGTCATGTGTTAAAGAGACAAAAATTTCTTAAAACATAAGTTTACCCATAACATTGTGTTTATTAAGTTTTATTTTTTCTAGAGCAAGCAACCATAAAAATTAAACAACTGATTAAATAAGAACTGTTATTTTAGAGCATTGTACTGCCATTTATTTAAAAGCTAAACTTGGTTAATGTAGAAACTTCAATGTAATTGTGATGCTATTAATGTGCTCATATCTTTCAGGTATATGAATCTGTAAGGTAGAAACTTTAAAAGAGCATTATTTCAAGCTGGTGTTCTGAAGTTGTATGGTAAAAAAATATATTGGGCATTCATTTACTTCTTATCAATAAGATATGTAAAGTTGTATGTTACTTTTTAAATTGGGGAACAATTTAAATGTATTTTTATGTTAATGAGAGTCTAATCTATATAAAGGTTAAAAACTTTCAGCCTTTCTTAAATTCATGTTTTAAATGTGATATCATATGGTGTTAACTAATGTTCATGTGACCTCAAATAATATATGTAATCTTTGTAAAATGATATTTAAAAAAACAAAGATCATCTTTAGAAGTAAAACACTTAAGTTTTATAAAGAGCCCTGCCTTACCTGAGATAAGGCTCTGTGTCCCATCTTACTATATGTGAGAATGACTACGAAAGCAGTAGGTCAGATATTATTTCATTTAAAGTTATGTTCAAAAGTTGTTTTTTTTTTCTGTCAAGATTTCTAGGATCTCAAACAGGGGATATAATGTATAACTCAGCTTAAAACTTCAGGGTAGCTATTACACGAACTAAGTATTTTTACTCTTGTTAAAAAATTTTATTTTGTAATTTCCTTATAAGTGATCTAAAGATTCCTTGTTAGTGTTTTACAGAAGTGTTGCTTTAAGAACACAACATGGGTTAATTTAAGATAATAAGTCATCACCTACAAGACAGACAGAATAATACAGATCCCAGTTAATAAAAAAGATAAATAATTATAAAGTTATAGACATTAAAGCCCAGTACTCTTAATATAAGGCTGTTAAAATTTATTTGCTGGATGATTAAGATTAGGATTTATATTAAAGTTACATGAAAAGGGACAAGAAAACCAATATTTGGCTCTTGCCCTCTGAGTCAGTCTGAATCCAGGGAACAAGGGACTTCTCAAAGACCTTTGCAACTCTGGGCCTCATGTCTTCCCAATTAGGGAGATTAATGAGACCCCTGGAGAACAGAAAGCCAATCAGTGCATTTGCTAAGAAGAGGAGAGTCATCAGAGAAGGGAGACATCCCTGATGCTTCCAAGGGTAGCCACATGGTCAAGCAAGACCTGGACCCACCTAGCGCAAATGGCACTAGCAGAACTGAGAAGCTGCTCTCAAGTTTCCCCAGGAATGACTCCCATAAAAGCTCAGCTGACTGTTAACAATAGATAGAAACAAAAGTCAGTTTGACTGTTTCATGATAAACACTTAGGAAAGACAGTTAAAACCAAAATACAGCCATTCCTGGGCATTTTAAATAATAATATTAATAATAATAATAATAATTTTTTATACACATTATGTTAGCCTCCCAAAATAAGTAAGACTGGAGGCTACAAAGAAGGATTCCCAGAAAGGAATGCCTGATAACTATAAAAAGAGACTATCAAGAGGAGCTGCCAGAGGCAGAAATTTTTAGTTTAAGGCCTACAGATATTCCTAACCTACAGGTAGGGTTGGTGTTTGCTAGTACGATTATCCAGCCCTGAGTAACAGAATTAAAGGTTTCTCTATTACACACAGAGGTCATACTAGTAAAATGATTTTGCAAGATCAGATGATATTACATCATTAAACTGTATCTTATGGAGAGGGATAACTGTAACACTAAATGTTAAATATTAAGTTGACAGTCCTGATAACTGGGAATATTAAAGCCTGCTGAGGGAACTTCTATACAGTGACATGTTCCAGCTGCTGCAACATTTTTTCAGTACTCATGGTTCTTGTTTCTCACACAGAAGAACCCATCCCTAGATGAATTTACAACCTGTTCTTCCCCAACCAGACTTCAAAACGAACTGATTTCTAAAAGGCAACTCATGTTCCTCAACTGACTTCTAAAAAGCAACTCATGTCCCTTATACTGTGCCCACTCACGTCACTCTCTCTCAGCTCAGAAGAAGCCAAAATGAGTGACGCCTCTCGTCTTACAACTATGGAGCCAAAAATAAATAGAATATCAATATAAGTAATTAATTAAGTCAGGTAAAACCAGGAATCCAATTTTGGGTGAGTTCTAAAAATTTGGAGACTGTTACCTGAGGGATTAAAATTCCCTCATTGCTCTTTCCCTACCCTATCAAAAATTTGGAAGGGACACATTAAAAAAGGGGGAATGATTTGCATTTCTCTGACTGCTAGAGATGGTGAGCATTTGTTCATATACTTGTTGATTGATTGTATGTCCTCCTCTGAGAAATTTCTGTTCAGGTCCTTGGCCCATTTGTTGATTGGGTTATTCGTTATCTCATTGTCTAATTTTTTTAGTTCTTTGTATATTCTGAATATTAGCGCTCTGTCTGAAGTGTGAGGAGTAAAGATTTGTTCCCAGGACGTAGGCTCCCTATTTACCTCTCTTATTGTTTCTTTTGCTGAGAAAAAACTTTTTAGTTTGAGTAAGTCCCTTTTGTTGATTCTAGTTATTAACTGTTGTGCTATGGGTGTCCTATTGAGGAATTTGGAGCCCGACCCCACAGTATGTAGATCATAGCCAACTTTTTCTTCTATCAAATGCCATGTCTCTGATTTGATATCAAGTTCCTTGATCCACTTTGAGTTAACTTTTGTGCATGGCGAGAGTAAGGGATTCAGTTTCATTTTGTTGCAAATCTCACTCCAGTAAGATTGGCAGCCATTAGGAAGTCAAACAGCAACAAGTGCTGGGGAGGATGTGGGGAAAAGGGTACTCTTGTACATTGCTGGTGGGACTGAAAATTGGTGCGGCCAATTTGGAAAGCAGTATGGAGATTTCTTGGAAAGCTCGGAATGGAACCACCATTTGATCCAGCTATTCCCCTACTCGGTCTATTCCCTAAAGACCTAAAAAGAGCACACAATAGGGACACTGCTACATCCATGTTCATAGCAGCACAATTCACAATAGCAAGACTGTGGAACCAACCTAGATGCCCTTCAATAGACGAATGGATAAAAAAAATGTGGCATTTATACACAATGGAGTATTACTCTGCATTAAGAAATGACAAAATCATAGAATTTGGAGGGAAATGGATGGCATTAGAGCAGATTATGCTAAGTGAAGCTAGCCAATCCCTTAAAAACAAATGCCAAATGTCTTCTTTGATATAAGGAGAGTAACTAAGAACAGAGTAGGGACGAAGAGCATGAGAAGAAGATTAACATTAAACAGGGATGAGAGGTGAAAGGGAAAGGGAGAGAGAAGGGAAATTGCATGTAAATGGAAGGAGACCCTCAGGGGTATACAAAATTACATAAAAGAGGAAGTGAGGGGAAAGGAGAAAAATTTAAGGGGGAGAAATGAACTACAGTAGAGGGGGTAGAGAGAGAAGAGGGGAGGGGAGGGGGGAGGGGGGATAGTAGAGGATAGGAAAGGCAGCAGAATACAACAGACACCATAATGGCAATATGTAAATCAATGGTTCTGCAACTGATGTGATTTTGCAATCTGTATATGGGGTAAAAATGGGAGCTCATATCCCACTTGAATCAAAGTGTGAAATATGATATATCAAGAACTATGTAATGTTTTGAACAACCTACAATAAAAATTAATTTAAAAAATATTAAAAAGCAAAAAAAAAAATGGGGGGGGGAATGATAAACCCAACCTGATCATTTATTAAAATTGGGAGCCATCTTGCCACAAAGTCATGAAAAGATAATTTTGCTTTCCTATAAATTACTGCAAATTCTGAATCTGCTTGGAATGCCTGTCCGTGCCTTGAACTCACCCATGCCTGGCTCTCTGACCAGATAGCAGCCCTCTCTGAAAATTTAGTGACACCTCATAAATATTGGCCTTCTCTGGCCAGACAACGACTCTCGTGAGTCTCTAATGGTCCTCATAAATTCTGATGATGGGGCCAGCAAAAAAAAAAATTGTAAACTAGCAATAGCGTGATGCTTCTCCGAGTTCTGTTATCTGTAACCCCCCTTTTGTGTAACTTACTGGACTATAAAGCTGGGCTGTAGGAAAGGTGGGGTTGCTGTCTTGTTTCTGCCATTTTGAGAGGGATAGGCAGCTCAGCCAGTGGAAAAATAATAAGCTTGCTTTAATTTGATTTTAATTGGAGTCAGTGGTCTTTTCTCCTGTCCTGGTCAAACAGGTAAACACTCCACAAACATGGAGCTCTGCCGGCCTAAAACTTATTGAGAAACTCTCCCTGACCTTGGGCACTTGAAATATATGTTGTTGTCAGGAGCTTTAGCTTCTTTGTAGTGAGACCATCAGAGCTGGGTCTGCATCTATGTGACCTGGAGGACATGGTTTCTTATTTTCCAATGAACATGAGGCAGGAGTGCAGAATTCTCTCTTTGTAGGGAAACTGTTGTCACTGAAGGCTAAGTGTCTCCCCATGTGGTATGTAAAGCCATTTGCGCATCTTCCACATTTCATGGTGTTTCTTGCTGCTGCACTGGGGGTTTAGTATTTGCTTCATGAAATACAAGGAGATCAACAGGGACTCAGTGCTGGAGGGATTTCTCACACGTGTGGTGGGTCAGGGTCTCCAGGAGAATCCACCAATGAGGCTTATATCCCACATAGCTTGCCCCCTCAACCATTGCAACCTGATTCTGAACACGGCCCTGAAACCTCTAAATATAACAAGATGCCTTTATATGAAGAGATCAGACATATAGGGATTACTGGCTGCACCATGTCTGCCACAAGACATTTGGAAGTCAATGGCAGATCCAAATGGCCCCACCAGAGATATTTTATGACACAACTGCACACCACAGCTCTGGGTCACTACTCAGCAGGCGCCAACATACAGGATTCTTTCTTCTACACCATTTTCATGAAACCCAGTCAATCAAGGCACTCTCTGGTACACTCATGATCAGCAACTGGACATCCAAATGTTCTTCAGTGCCACTTGGTCATAAGAATTTCAAAAATTTCATGGTATTTATCTAGCCATTTTTCAAGGATGAAGTTGGATGCACTGTGAGTTTCAATTCTTTCAGGAACCATTAAATGGTGAGGAATTTCATTTCAATGAAAGCTCTGGAGGACTCTCACAGGCAAGGCTTCCCATGGAGTGGCCAAAAGGTCACATGAAGCCAGGCCCATTGAGGTCTACAATGCTAGGTCCATGTGTGTTTTGAATCTCAACTATGGTTGCCAAGTCTTTCAGAATAAAATCATGTGATATCGTAGCTGAGATTCCCAGTGTTCTGTGGAGAGCCACCTGGGCCTATATCTCAGTTTCGAATGGGGACTCTCATGCGTGGCCTCCTGAAATCCCAACACAATTCATGGCAATTCTTCTCTGAGGTCAGGTCCAGAACGCAGTCTCTAAGGGGAATCACACCAAAGTTCAAGCCATGGTGGACACAGTTATGTCTTCCAACTGCCACACAAATGACCACAATTAAAACCAAAACACTTTCACATAGCCCTCGTCTTCTTCCATGTAGACACTCATCAAATCCTCTGGCTGGACGTTTCCAAAAGGGGTGAAGTCCAAGACCCTGTCCAAAATATGCTCCCTCGCCCCTATGTTGCCTAAGGTCAGTGTGGCCTAAACACCTTTCCTGTGAACCAGGAGTGATCAAATAGGCCTGACCTTATTACTGCTCCACTTCTCCAATTTGAGGCCTACTGACTGCCAGGTATAAATTCTTTATATGAATGGGAGTCATGAAAAAACCCAAGCATCTATGGTCTAGCCTTTGCAGGCCAGGATGGAGGTCAGGAACCTTACAGAAGATGGCGAGAGACTTCATACACAATGACTGCTATTTTGACCATTTTGTATTTGTAGCACACATGGAATCTTACCTTAGATCCATCAGGTGTTAAGAATCTAAGCAGCAGCCTCACACAGGTTCACGAGGCTGATTCAGACACATCCCTTTTGGAAGCAATTAAGCAAAGAGCCACAGGTGATGCCCATTCATTTCCATTTGAAAACTGTTTTCTTAAGGCTTCACAAAGGGGTGGCCTGAGGCAAAGACCTTCCTGACATTCAGGGCAATGAAGCAATAGGTAAGCAAATGGCCCAAAGCAAGGATTCTCCACTGAGACTTTACTGGTCACATTGATATCTGAGTTTTCTGAGATCCTCCCATTCCCTTCAGTTATCATGTACATGGCCATGTCACAGTGCTTGGAGGTGGTACATATCTTGGACAAAAAACCATGAGCCAATTCTTGAGAGTGGCCAGAATTCAGGAAGAAAACAGAAACGTAGTAAGATAGTAGGTGTTGCCCATCCATAAGGCAAGTCACAGTCCATGCGTTAATTGGGCAGGATGAATGCTGGGAAGCTTTCTACAAGACAGGAAACATCCATTGATGCATTTTCTTTTCTAATGTCTACAACCACGGACACAGTGGGAGAAACAGACATAGAAACACTCGCCTTGTCAAACAATTTACTAGAAAAAGTCCATTCCAATCCAAACAAACCACCTTTCCTACCTATTCTCAGAACATGAGACAAAACCACACACTCACACCCACACCCACAAAGGCACCTCCTTCCCCCAAGTAGGTTTGTAACTATCCAGAGTGTCCTTTGACTGGTGGGTCATACTATGTTCCCCTGATATGGCCTATCCATTCTCAGATCTGGTCTCCTTGGCCAACTCTGTGACGTTGTCAGGAGCATGTGGAGAGCCACTACCTGCTTTCTCAGGAAAGGTCCCTGGCATGTGGACATCCTCACATCAGTAGGTACCAAGAAAGACTGATTCTGTCCTTAGTAACACCAAACAAGTGAGCCCACTGGGACTGGGACTTGGATTGGCTCTCAGTGCCTGGCTTCCTGGATCCCAAGTTTAAAGTGTTCCATCACCAAGGAAGTGAGGTAGGTTACTTCCTTCAGGAATTTAATGAGGTCACTGCCTTGGCAAACACATTGTCCTAACAGTTTCTTCCAATGGTTCCATGAGATGGAGGCTGCCCCTACTTCCTGTGACATTTTCACAAGTTAGAATGATATATAAATCAAAGGCACCAAGAAACAGCGCTCCACAAAGGCCTGGTTTGGTCCGTCTCCTGTACATTAAGAGAGAGGCTGATTCAGCCACATCCCTTCATCCTGACCAGGTTTTTTGGCAATGGAAGATGACTTTTGCTCTCTCAGGTCCTTCATAGCTGCCTACATCTTCTTCAGGGATCATTTCTGCATGGACCTTTGAGGTTCTCAGCAAGTGGAAGATCCCCTACATCCCTATATTTTAAGGCCAACTCTGTCCCTGCTCTTCTCTAAAGTTAGATTGAGAGATCACTGTGTGGTTACGGTTAATAACAGTTTCGATTTGGGTTAGGAATCATTCTGCAGGATGAATAATGGTATTGGGAATCTGTGGTATTTATAAGAATATAGACGTGAGTTAAAATTATGGAAACAGAAATCTAGGTAAGATTTGCATCCCAGAAGGGCATTGAGACCTTCATTGGGATACTTAGCAATGTTATACTTTCTGCACAAATGTCTCAGATAAATCCATACACAATGGCATAGGACGTTGTACCTTGGATGATTGAATGTCGAAGAGAACCTCCAGTCAAAAAGGGATAGTCGGTGGAATTAGGAAGATAGTCAGTAGGTTTAGAAAGAAGGGTGAGAATAAGATTTGGAAAAAAGTTCTTTACCAATAGGGTTTCGGTTAGAGAGTGAATATTAATGTCAGCCCATGTTAAGTGTCAGTCACAATAATGAATTTGGGAAAATATGTAGGAAAGGAGGTATCAATAGAGACCTTAGGAAATCAGGCAAATTATTAAGTGAGTCATAGGATTAGGCATTTTCAACAGGGTTGAGGTTGAATATATAACCTTAGGAAGAAAGAAATATGTAGTCACCAATAGAATTGACATTTGAGAGCATTAGGCAACCTGGACATGAATGTTTTTAGTAATTCATGCTCACTTTCCATTTAGGCTTTGTTGAAAATAAATAAAATAGGTACTTGTCTCTTCCTGTTTTTCTGTATGCTTAAGAAAACACTCTTGAAATCTTGAAAACTTTTTGCTAATCTTGTTCCCAGAATGTGCTGTCCCCAACTGCCAAACTGCAGAATGTACACCCTCACCCGTTTACATGCAAACCGCCCACTTGCCCTGACCCATCAATAAACTTCCCTCCCTGCCCTCTTCAAGAAAAGTATATAAGCTCTGCTTAAGCTGTTCTCAGTGCTCTCTGCTCTATTCAAGTGAGGTCTGAGCCCCAGAATTTTGGGTGCTTTGCTGTTGCATGAGACAGTGTCTTGGTGGTCTCTTCCTCCAATGGTCACCTGACCATTACATCTGAGGGCCCCAGCGAGTTCCAGCAGCGTTGGACGAAAGACCCCCAATAGGCTCATCTCAGGTTAAGTAAGGCGCCACTTTCTTGTTTCAGGTTTCAGGTTAGGGATGGGCAAAATGGCTATTGGTGATGAGCATAAGCTCTCTCTGACGGTGGCTGACAGAAGTGTCACAGAGCCACAGGCCACGTCTCTGGGGGACGCCCCAGAGAACTCGGGAAACCGAGTAACAATAGTCTCCTAAACTCAGTGATATTTTGTTTTGGATTCGGTATTGTCAGCCCATCAGGTTTTCCTGGCTACTCAGTCCTGTTCTCAGTATTGGACGTCTATTGCCTGTCTTTATTGTCTTGTCTTGTCTGTGTCGTGTGTCATTGCTTTCACTATTTGTGTATCTTTCATATGGGACAGAACACTTCAATGCCTCTGTCCCTGAACCTTGATCACTGGACCAAAGTCTGCTTAAAGGCTCAGAATCTTCTTTTTTTCAGTAAAACGTCAGATCTGGAAGACTCTATGTGTCTCAGAATGACCCACCTTTGGAGTCGGATGGCCCCCAGAAGGATCTTTCTACTTCACACTAATTCAAAAACTCAGAGATATTGTCTTTCAGCCGGGGCCACATAGCCATCCAGATCAACAGCAATATATCTTTAGTTTGCAGGACCTCTGCAAATCTCCTCTTCCATGGTTGAAGCCTTTCCTTGTCCCTGTCCCCGCTCCTACTGGTTCTCCCACTTTTCTATCTCTCAAACCCTCTGCTCCCCCTCCTCCACCCTCTGTTGTCCCTGAGTCTCAAGACTCTACTGGACTCTCTTCCCCCTCCTTATGCCCTGCCCTTGTCCTCCAACCCCAAACACCCTCTAAGTGATTCCCCTGCTGCTGACTCAGACTCTCCACCATTGGAGGAATATAGGCCAGCCCAGCGCCCTCCAGGTGACTACCCCACGGCACACACAGCCCCTCCTTCCTTGGAGGTACCTGGCCCGGCCAAAAGAACACAAAGTACTCGCTGGGGGGGTTAAACTTTGAAGTGGATACAGGGTAAGTATACTCAGCCCTTAAGGCCCCATTGGGCCATCTATCAAACAAAAAGGACTCTAGTTCAAGGGGCTAATGGGAGTAAATATGGGGCTTAGACAACTAAGAGGACCATGGACCTGGGGAAAGAAAAAATCCATCACTCGTTCCTAGTAATCCCAGAATGCCCGACCCCATTGATGGGCACACATCTGCTCAAAAAGCTCCAGGCCAGAATAACTTTTAACCCTGAAGGCCCCCAAGTGAAATTTCTAAATTTTTCAGTAAAAACTCCTATAGTCACGGCTTTTACTATGTCAGTAGAAGATGAACATCAACTTGTCAAACCCCCCAAGACTGATCAAACAGGCAAGCTACCCCGGAAATGGATAACAGATTACGCAGATGCCTAGGAAAAAAACTGCTGGGTTACACGTAGCCGTGAAACATCCTCCAATAACAGTGGAGTTAAAAACTTCAGCCCCCCCATCAATGTCAAAAAATATCCTCTGAGCAAAAAAGCTAAAGATGGGATAAGGCCCCATATTCAGAAATATCTGGCCTTAAGGGTCCTAAGGCCCTGTCATTTGAACTGGAACACTGCCCTGTTACCAGTATAAAAATCCAGGAACCGGGGACTATCGCACCGTTCAAGACCAAAGAGAGATCTACAACAGAGTGCAGGACATTCACCCCACAGTACATAATCTGTACAATCTGCTTAGCACTCTGAACCATGAGCGGAAATGGTATACTGTTCTGGACTTAAAAGATGCTTTCTTTTGCTTGCCTCTGCATAAAGATAGTCAGTTGCTATTTGATTTCGAGTGGGTAGACCCAGAAACCGGGACGTCTGGTCAACTAACATGGACTAGACTCCCACAGGGGTTCAAAAACTCCCCCACTCTCTTTGATGAAGCCCTCCACAGAGACCCCAACAACTTCAGAACTATGCACCCTGACGTCACCCTGCTTCAATATGTCGATGACCTGCAACTGGCAGCCAACACCAAGAAAAACTGTGAGTCTGGAACCCAATTATTATTATACGAGCTTGCTCAACTCTGGTATAGTGCTTCTGCCAAAAAAGCCCAAATTTGCCAGCAAGAAGTAATCTTCCTGGACTATTCCCTTAGGGGCAGTAAGCGATGGCTCACTGAGACCAGAAAACAATCCATTGAGCAGATACCACCCCCATCTAACAGCAGACAACTCAGAGAGTTTCTTGGGACTGCTGGCTTATGCAGCTTATGGATACCTGGGTTTGCGTCCTTATCTGCTCCTTTATACCCGCTGTTAAAGAGAGATGCCCAATTCTAATGGACCCCTGAGCACCAGCAAGCTTTTGATAACATCTAAGGACACTGACACTGAAACCCTCAACTTCACTGAGCCCAGCTTGCATTTTCAGAAAGCCCTAAACTAAGTTAAAAATGTACATCAACTCACTCACCTTGGTTCAAAGAAACTGCAGGCATTCCTGAAGGATCAAGAACAGAGTTTTCCACTAACCGACTCAGAGCGAAAGAAATAACTGAACGGGTAACAAAAGCCTGCCGGGTCTGTCAATTGGTTAATGCTTACCCTTCCAACTTTCCTGCAGGAAAGCACCTACAAGAAACCAGACCAGGATAATTCTTGGAAGTGGACATTACTGAAATTAAGCCAGGAAGTTATGGACTTAAATATCTCCTAGTCTTTGTAGATACATTTTCAGGATGAATTAATTGAAGCCTTCCCCCACACACACACACAAAAAAAAAAAAAAACAACAACAACAAAATAAATGGCACAAATGGTGGTCAAGAAGATCCTGAAAGATATTTTTCTAAGATACCGACTGGCTAAGGCAATAGGGTCTGATAATGGACTGGCGTTAATTGCCCTGATAAGTCAGGGATTAGCCAGGACCCTGGGGATTAATTGGAAATTACATTGTGCTTATAGACCCCAGAGCTCAGTACAGGTAAAAAAAAAATAATAGAACCATTAAAGAGAATTAACAAAATCAAGCTTAGAGATCGGCATAAAAGATCGATCTATTCTCCTGCTTTATGCACTGTTTCATGCAAGAAATACTCATACTCCTCTGTTTCCTTGTGTAACCTCACCCCCTATGAAATTCTCTATGGTCCCTCCTCCAGTAAGGGACCTAACCCAAACTCTAAGACCTAACGATCCCTTCCACACCCCCTTGCTTGACAGACTTAAAGCTCTTGAAAGAAATCAGCAATATCTGTGGAAACATCTGGCCACTGCCGACCAACCTGGGGACGAGGGGACTCCATATCGATACCAAGTAGGAGACTTCGTCTACATTAGACGACATCAGGTGTCATCCCTGGAACCCCACTGGAAAGGACCATATAAGGTGCTACATATAACACCTACAGTGGTAAATGTAGACGGAATCACTTCATGGATCCATGTCTCTCATCTCTGGCCTGCGCCCTGTCCAAAATCTGACTGGAAACTGGAAAAGACTGGTAACACTTTCAAAGTGCGTATTCGCCATGTGGATAAGGCTACAGACTCTCCCCTTGGCCAAGAGTAGTCCTAACCCTCATCAGCCTGTTCAGCAGTAATGGCTGATCACAAATCCTACTGTACAAGAAGTATGGTCTATCTTGCATACAGCCCCTTTAGGGACATGGTGGCCATCTCTCCACCCAGACATTTGTCAGCTGGCTATAGGTCTTTCCTATTGGGATATCCCTGATGAAGGGGATCCAACTAAAATTCCAATAAATCCTTTCCGTATCATAGGTAATAGAAACAAACATTATGGATGTAGGGACACGAGAGCCAGATGCAGGTTGGCTAGCCTAGATTACTATGTTTGCCCAGCGGACTATCAAAGCCACAAACAGACATGGCTGTGTGGGGGAAATGCCGACTTCTTCTGTAAGTCATGGGAATGTGAGCATACAGGGGTGCCTGGTGGAACCCAAACTCCTCATCAAATTCAATACACAGCATTGGCCATATTACCAATTACACAACCAATACCGATGGCCCCCAGAGGGGTCTCTAGATCCTAGAATTCTTCGTGACCTTTTTAACTTCGGCAAGTGCTCAAAGGGTGGAAGGAAATTCCCCTAAGTGGAGGCATTTTCCCTCCTTCGCTCACATCCTGAACTATGCTTATCAAATAGATCCTCACCCTCAGCTTTCTGCTCCAGACTCTCTGCTGCCACTCCCACCTCAGCAACCTGATTTCTTCCCTCCAATTACTAGATCAAAAACCCAAACCGCCGGTTCTCAGATTATTGCCCCCTTGCTGAGGTAGCAGGTACTGAGGTACCCATCCACCCACTCACTACTCTCTTCTCCTGTCAGTGCCCGCACCAGGTCCCACCAGGTCCTCTTACCAGCTAACCCAAAGCTCAAACCAGCTAAGGAGAGCCCTCAGACCCCTATCCAAGATGTAATGAAAATGGCCTTTAAAGTTGCTCTGTCATCACTGAAAACAGGTTACTAAGAATTTAAAGTCCCTCACAGGCTTTTTGGGATACAAACTCCCATCTTCCCCTCTGCTCTATCTGTTCTACTGCTCAAGTTTTGTTGCCTGGAAAATTCCAAACCCCTTTCCCATTATTCTTTTACATGTCTCCTTCCTCATGCTCAGACCCAAGGTGCTGCTCTCAGACCCGCCTTCCCTGTCTTCCCCGTCTATACCAGGCCCACAGAAAAGTCTTAAATGACCTTCTCCAGCAGTCTTCACCATGGCTGACTTTAGGACTTTCAGCCAAAGAGTCCCTATAAAAGAGTTCAATGTAGATAAACTTCCCCTTTTCGTGTTTCCCTGTTCTATTTGGCCACTGGCTGGAAAAATCAGCACTCCTAAGCTAGACTCCCCCTTACTAGTTTTTCACAAAACATGTGAACAAGGCCTCTGGCCTTGAGCTGGGGCTTCACAGACATGGTTACATTTCTAAGATAAATAAGTTACCAAATGAGCTCCATTGTTACAGCTGGCAGTGAGAAAAAAAAAAGAGAAGAAAAAAGCTCTCCCACTCCAGGTGTCCTTAAAATGTTAACTTGCCCAGAACAGATGAAAAAAACAATAGAAACGAAAACTTCTTTTTGTGAACTTATGCAGACTGTGAACTTCTGAGCCCCTTCCCTTACATGTTGGGTACAAAATTCGGAAACTACCTAAATTTGGAGATCAGGTGACTAATTGATTACAACAGAAGCAATGCCCTCTAAATCCGTTGCAACCAAATAGGTATGTTTCGCTGTCTTCGGTGCTATCTTAGGTGCCTTGAATTGTCCGTCCTTACAACAGTATAATTCTATATACTTAAACATTGTTTATGTTTTCATAAAATGGTCAACAGATGTGATTAATTATGTAATGTTCAGATGTTTCCCAGAGTGCTCTATCATGAGGCAGGTTACTTTAAATATCAAATACGGGGGCATACAACCCGGTTCCTCTGGGAACCTGTATCCCTCACTTTAGCCATCCTATTAGGAAAAGGAGCTGCTGCAGGTGTGGGCACAGGAATCACTGTCCTAGTCCATGTGACACAACAAATGACCCGATGAGAAGCAGCAATAGACCAAAATTTAAAGATATTAAAAACCTCCATCACAGTTTTATAGGAATCTTTAACCTCTCTCTCTGAAATTGTTTTACAGAACATGCGAGGGTTGGACCTCCTCTTCGTGAGAGAAGGGGGCTTTTGTGCTGCATTGAGGGAAAAAGTTGATTTTATGCCGACCATACTGGAGTTGTAAAAAAATCTATGAGTAAATTAAGAAGACGCCTAGAAGAGCATCAACAAGAGAGAGATGCACAAAAAAGGGTGGTTTGAGTCTTTGTTCACACAGTCCCCCTGGTTAACTACGCTTTTATCAGCCCTGGCCAGTCCATTAATAATCCTCATTTCATTGCTAATTGTAGGACCCTGTTTGCTCAACCATCTAGTTTCCTTTCTACAAGCTTAAATTGGATAAGTTAAACTTATGGTAATCAGACAACAATATACCTCACTAGAAGACATAAAATGTGAGACCCCGCAATGCTCATTTTTATGATTAAAATTAACCAGAATAAGAAGTGGGGAATGAAAGGTTAATAAAATATGTACTTTTAACTTCTTGTTTTTCTGTATGCTTAACAAAATACTGATGAAATCTTGAAAACTGTTTGCTAATCTTGTTCCCAGAATGTGCTGTCCCCAATTGCCAAACTGTTGAATGTACTCCCTCTCCCATTGGCATGCAAACCACTCACTCGACCTGACCCATCAATAAATTTCCCTCCCTGCTCTCACCACGTAAATTGCATAAGCTCTGCTTAAGCTGTTCTTAGGGCTCTCTTCTCTATTCAAGTGAGCTCTGAGCCCCAGCATGCTGGACCCCCAATAAACCCTTTGCTGTTGCATGAGACAGTCTCTTCGTGGTCTCTTTTCCGACGCTCGCCCGACTTTACATTGGTACAATCATAAGTGTGAACATTCCTATGTGTGTCCAGAATATTACTATAATAAATAATATATGTAGATCAGGTAATAGGAGTTTTTCTTCCACCATTTATGGGAGCAATATTTTGAAGATATATGAATTAGTATTTTGGGTAGAAATAGGTGTACCATTTGTCTATGAATATAGAGATAATGCATGAATAGACAATACTGTGAATTAATAATATTACTGGTTCCAACTTTAAATAATGGATTGAATTGATATCTGAAAATATACAGAAAACCTTATATTGATATACTACATTTAATCCTACCCATTATACATCTGAATGAAATATTAGGGTTATGGATTTTCATGAAGAGTGTTTGAGTTTTGCTTCAAAAGTGATTATGGAAATTGAAAATAATGTGTTTGGAAAGAAGTCTCATGAAAAGACCAGTCCAGAAACCTGGAGGTATGCATGTGTTCTGAAGCAGAAAGTGATTTAAAGTGAAACAAACGCCTATATATTTGCTAACTTGTGGATGATAAATATATACGATGATGTGCAGAAATTGAAGAAATAGTAATGTACCAGTGTTGAATAAAAATGAACGTTAAAATACACATCATGTCCCATAGGAATCTACTTGAATTGATGTTAAACTGCGTCCGTTAATGTAGAAATATTAGAATTTGTATGCACCATTCACTGAAGTTAGTTTTCAGTACTAGGAAACAAATATGTATTTCAGGTAGATGAGTATTTCTGAGAATAATCTTGTGAAAAGTTGATTATAAATCCACATACATGAACATGAATGAATTCAGGGAGTGTATAATAAGACTCATACATTTCATATTTTGAAAAATCTGGAGAGTATATATATATATATATATATATATATATATATATATATATATATATATATATACAAACACACACACACTCACACAAACTGAGACTATAAAAATAGCAATATATATGCCAATTGAAATTCACCATGAAATATACATCATCCACAGATTCAAAAATATTCATGTTACTGAAGATAGATTTATGTATAATGTTGTTTAACTAGGAAGTTTACCCATACATTGAATTTTCAGTTCCAACAGCATTTAGGAGGAGTAATCTCTTCTCACATTTTGTATCTGCCAAGTCAGCCACCTCACAAGAATGTACGTGTGATACCAGGTAGGATTCTATATGTGCATATAAAAATACATGTGCTGAGTAGGCTACAGAGAGAGGGAGACAAAAATTCACATATTTGTTAACTTTAAAAACACATGGATAACTATTTCAACAGAAAATTGACTAGATTTATAACACATACCCTTTTTTATGCAAAAGGCAAGTCCAACTATACACCATGCCTCCTCTGAACTGCTTGGATTTCTATTCTGTTTGGATTATTTTTCTCCATCATATTAGGAGTAGTAGTCAGAGTCCAGTAGGTTATGAGTTAGTGTCAGGGATCAGTATTTCAAATGGAAAATAGAATAATGAATCAAATGTGTATGCAAATATATGCTACACAAAAATCTTCCCACTCTCATCCAGAACAAATCCTTGACATTACCTTCGCCTGAAGTAAGTCACAATTAGAATAGAAGAGTTAGAAAATCTGTGAATACATATCTTGAGTGGAAAATGCTCAGAGTTCAGAACCTTGGAGGTGGTAGAGGAGTTTCCAAAAGTAAGGGACATGGTAAACACTCCTCTAACATGGAGGTCTGCTGGCGGAAAGACATCTTGAGAAACTGCCTCTGAGGTTGGGCACTTGAAACATACGTTATTTTCAGGAGCTTTAGCTTCCTTTGTAGTGAGACAATAAAATCTGGGTCTGCATCTGTGTGACCTGGAGGATATGGTTTCTTATTTTCCAGTGAACATGAGGCAGCAGTGCTGAATTCACTCTTTGTAGGTAAACAGTGGCCACTGGGGTCTAATTGTCTCCCCATGTGGACTGTGGAGCCATTTGGTCATCCTCCACTTTTCGTGGTGTTTCCTGCTGTTGCACTGGGAGTTTGGTATTTGCTTCACAAAATACAAGAAGTTCAACAGGGACACAGTGCTGGAGGGAGTTCTGTCACGTGTTGTGGGTCAGGGTCTGCAGGAGAATGCAACAACCAGGCTTCTTTCCCACATACTTTGCCCCCTTGTCCATAGCAACATGATTCTGAACATGGCCCTGAATCCTCTCCATATAAAAACATGCTTTTACATATTCGGGTCTCCTGGCTGCACCATGTTAGTCACAAAAAATTTGGAAGCCAATGAGAAATCCACATGGCCATAACACAGATGTATTATCACACAACTGCAGACCACTTCTCTAGGCCCAATACTCTGCAGGCTCTAACTTGCTTGCCCCCATGTCCATAGCAACTTGATTCTGAACATGGCCCTGAAATCTTTCAATATAAAAACATGCTTTTACATATACAGGTCTCCTGGCTGCACCATGGCAGTCACAATGAATTTGGAAGCCAATGGCAGAACCACATGGTCACAACACAGATGTATTATCACAAAACTGCACACCATTTCTCTAGGCCAACAACTCTGCAGGCTATAACTCAATGGCATCTCTGTTCTACACCATTTTCATGAAACCCAGTGAATTAAGGCAGGGTCTGGTACACTCAAGATCAGCAACAGGACATCCAAAGGTTCTCCAGTGCCACCTGGTCATGGGAATTTTAAAAATTTCATGGTATTTATCTGGCCATTTTTCAAGGATGAAGTTGGAGGCACTGTGGGTTTCAATTCATTCAGGAACCATTAAATGTTGAGGAAGTTCATTTCAAAGAAAGCTCTGGAGAACTCTCACAGGCAAGGCTTCCAAAAGAGTGGCCAAAAGGTCACATGAAGCCAGGCGCAGTGAGGTCTCCAATGTGAGGTCCATGTGTGTTTTGACTCAAAACTATCCCTGCCAAGTCTTTCAGAATAAAATCATGTGATATACTGGCTGAGATTCCCAGTACTCTTTGGAAAACCACCCTGGGCCTAGATCTCAGTTTCCAAGGGTGACTTTCATGCGTGGCCTCCTAATATCCCAACACTTTTCATGGCAATACTTCTCTGAGGTCAATTCCAGAATGCAGTCTCTAAGGGGAATCAAACCAGAGTTCAAGCCCAGGTTGACCCAGTCATCTCTTCACACCGCCAATCAAATGAACACAATTAAAAACAAAACACTATCACATGGCCCCATCTTCTTCCTTATAGACACTCATCATAAGCAGTGGTTGGAGCTTTCCATGAGGGGCACATTCCAAAAGAGTGTCCAAAATAAGCTCCCTTGCCCCTCATTTGGCTCAAGTCAGGGTGGGAAGGACACCCTTCCTGTGAACCAGGAGTGATCAAATAGGCCTGTCATTAATACTGCTCCGCTTTTCCAATTTGAGGCTTTCTGACTGTGGGGTTTAGATTCTTTATGTGAACTGGAGTCATGAGAAAAGACAAGCACCTCTGCAGAGATTTGAAGAACTCATTTGACCAAAAGGATCGCTATTCTCACTTGATTGATTTCAGGAACCTACAGAGAAAGGCAATAGAATTCATTCACAATGACTGAAATTTTTTGCGAATTTGGTTTTGGTTTCACACATGGGATCTTTCTTTAGATCCATCAGGTGCTGAGAATCTAAGCCACAGCCTCACACAGGGTAGAGAGCCTGATTCAGACACATCCCTTTCCGAAGCAATTTAGCAAGAGCCACAGGTGATGCCCATTCATTTCCATTTGAAAACTGTTTTCTTCAGGCTTCACAAAGGGGTAGCCTGAGCCCAACATCTTCCTGACATTCAGGGCAACAGAACAATAGGTAAGCAAAAGGCCCAAAGCATGGTATCTCCACTGAGATTTTTCTGGTCACACTCATATCTGAGTTTTCTGAGATACTGGCCATTCCCTTCAGGTATCCAGTACATGGACATGTCAAAGACCTTGGAGTTGGTACATATCTTGGACACAAAACAATGAGACTATTCTGGAGAGTTGCCAGAATTCAGGAAGAAAACAGGGACTTAGGAAGGTAGTAGGTTTTGCCAATCCATAAGGCAAGCTGCAGTCCATTCATAAATTGGGCAGGATGAATGCTGGGAATCTTTTTACTACACAGGACACATCCATTGTTGCATTGTCTTTTCTCATGTCTACAACCACGGACACAGTGGGATACACAGACATAGAAACACTCACCTTGTCAAATGACTTACTAGAAATAGTTCACTGAAAACCAAACAAACCGCCTTTCCTACCTATTCTCAGAACAAGAGACAAAACCACACACCCACACTCACAATGGCACCTCCTTCCCCTAAGTAGGTCTGTGACTATCCGGAGTGTTCTCTGACTGGTGGGCAATACTATGTTCCCCCGAAATGGCCTGTATTCTCTCAGATCTGGTTTCCTTGGCCAACTATGTGAAGTTGTCAGGAAAAAGTGGTGAGCCACTACCTGCTTTCTCAGGAAAGGTCCCTCTTCAGAGCTCTCCTGGCATTTGGCCATCCTCACATCAGTAGGTACCAAGAAAGACTGAATCTGTCCTTGGTAAATCCAAACAAGTGAGCCCACTGGGACTGGGACTGGAACTGCATCTGGGTGCCTGGCTTCTTGGATACCAAGTTCAGAGAGTTCCATCACCAAGGAAATGAGGTATGACACTTTCTTTGGAACTGAATGAGGTCACTGCCTTTGCAACCACTTGGTCCTAACAGTTGCTTCCAAGGGCCCCATGAGATGGAGGCTGCCCCTTCTTCCTCTGACACTTTCACAATTTAGAATGGTATATCAACCATAGGCACACACACAGGCCTGGTTTGGTCCATCTTCTCCACAATAAGAAGAGAGAGGCTGATTAAGACACATCCCTTCATCCTGACCAGGTGGTTTGTCATCAAAGATGACTTTTGCTCTTTCAGGTCCTTCATACCTGTCTACAACTTCTCCAGGTATCATTTCTGCATGGACCTTTGAGGATCTCAGCAGGTGGAAGGTCCCCTACTTTTCTGTATTGTAAGAACAACTTTGTCCCTGCTCTTCTGTAAAATGAGATTGAGGGAACAGTGTATGTTTTGGGTTAATAACAGGTTTGATTTCGATTTGTGTTAGGAATCATTCTTCTGGATGAATAATGGTATTGGGAACCTGGTATATTTACAAGAATGTAGAGGTGAAACATAAGTATGAAAGCAGAAATCCAGGTATGATTTTAAACCCATAAGGGCATTGGGCCCTTGATTGGGATACTTAGCTTTGAATTATGTTCTGCACAGATGTCTCAGATAATTTGATACACAATGGCATAGGACCTTGTACCTTGGAAGATTGAAGGTAGAAGAGAACATCCCTTCAAAAAGGGATAGTCGGTAGGATTAGGAAGATAGTCGGTCGTTTTAGGAAGAAGAGTGAGTATATGATTTGGAACAAAAGTTCTTTAGCAATAGGATTTCAGTTAGAGAGTGAATGTATATGTCAGCACATATGAAGAGCCAGTCACGATGATGAAGTGGGGAAAACATGTAGAAAAGAAGATATCAATAAAGATATTACGAAATCAGGGAAAGTATAAAGTGAGTGAGAGGATTAGACATTTTCAACAGGCTTGAGGTTGAATCTTAGAAAGAAACAAATATGAAGTCACCAATAATATTGACATTTGAGAGCATTAGGCACCCTGGACATGGATGTTTTTAGTAATCTATGTTCACATTTCATTTAGGCTTTGCTTGGTTCAATCATAAGTGTAACATTTACATTTTTGTCCAGAATATTATTGTGATAATATGTATATGTAGATCAGGTGACATAAGTATTTCTTCCACCATTTTTGGTAGCAATATACTGAAGACATAAAATTAGTATTGGGCGTACAAAGAGGTGTACCCTATGTCTATGAATATAGAGATAAAGCATGAATAGACCATACTGTGAATAAGTAATATAACTTGTTCCGACTTAATATAATGGGATGAACTGATATCTGAAAAATTACTGGAAATCTTATATGCATATACAATCATTCATTCCAACCAGTTATTCATCTAATGTCAATATTAGTGTTTTGGTTTATCATGAAGAGTGTGTGAGTTTTACTTCAAAAGTGATTATGGAAATCGAAAATAATGTGTTTGGAAAGAAGTCTCATGAAAAGACCAGTCAAGAAACCCTGACAATACATGTGTTGTGAAGTAGGAAGTGATTAAAGTTTAAAGAAATGCCTACAAATTTGTGAACTTGTGGATGAAATACATATCTTATGATGAGCAAAAAGTGAAGAAATAATAATGTACCAGTGTTGAATATAAATGAACATCATATTATATATCATGTCCCATTGGGATCTACTTGCATTGGTGATAGACTGGATCAGTTCCTGTAGAATTATTAACATTTGTATGCACCATTCACTGAAGTTAGTTTTCAGTACTAGGAAACAAATATGTATTTAAGGTGGATGAATATTTCTGAGACTAATATTTTGGAAAGTTTATTATAAATCCACATGCATGAACATGAATGAATTTAGAGAGTGTATATAAGACACATATATTTCATATTTTGAAAAATCTGGAGAGTGTATATATATATATATATATATATATATATATATATATATATATATATATACACACATACCCACACACACAAAAAAAAAAACCACACACAGACATTTAAAAGTAGCAATATATATGCCAATCAAAATTCATCTTTAAATATATATCATCCACAGATGCAAAAATATTTATTTTACTGAACATGAGTTTATGTATAATGATGTTCTACTAGGAAGTTTCCCTATAGGTGGAATTTTCAGTTCCAACAGCAATTTGGAGTTGTGATCTCTTCTCACAATTTGTATCTGCCAAGTCAGCCATCTCACAAAAATGTACATGTGATACCAGGTAGGATTCTATAAGTGCATATGAAAATACATGTGATGAATAGGCTACAGAGAAAGGGAGACAGGAATTCATATATTTGTTTAATTTAAAAACACATGGTGAACTATTTCAATTAAAAATTGACTAGATTTATAACACCTACCATTTATCATGCAAAAGGTAAGTCCAAGTATGCAGCATGCCTCCTCTGAACTGCTTGTATTTCTATTCTGTTTGGGTATTTTTCTCCATCATATTAGGATTAGTAGTCAGAGGATAGTAGGGTATGGGATAGTGTCAGGGATTCAGTATTTCGAATAGAAAATTGAAAATGAATGCAATGTGTATGCAAATATGTGCTACACAAATATCTTCCCACTCTCATCCAGAGCAATGCCTTGACATTACCTTCGCCCCATGTATGACACAATTAGAGCAGAAGAGTTAGAAAATCTGTGAATACATATCTGCAATGGAAACTGCTCAATTTTCACAAATTTGGAGAAGGTAGAGGAGTTTCCAAAATTAAGGGACAATGTAAACTCTCCACAAACATGGAGCT
Organism: Callospermophilus lateralis; assembly: GCF_048772815.1. NCBI lineage: Eukaryota > Metazoa > Chordata > Mammalia > Rodentia > Sciuridae > Callospermophilus > Callospermophilus lateralis. The sequence goes on along the minus strand of NW_027513355.1, from coordinate 1,079,518 downwards.
CTGCTGGCCTAAAGAGTTCTTAAGAAACTGCCTCTGAGGTTGGGCACATGAAATATATGTTGTTGTCAGGAGCTTTAGCTTCCATTGTAGTGAGACCATCCAAGCTGGTCTGCATTTTTGTGACCTTTGTGAGCACATGGTTTCTTGTTTTCCAATGAACATGAGGCAGCCTTGCTAAATTCTCTCTTTGTAGGTAAACTGTGACCAATGGGGGCTAAGTGTCTCCCCGTGTGCACTGTGAACTCATTTGGTCATCCTCCACTTTTCGTGCTGTTTCTTGCTGCTGCACTCGCAATTTGGCATTTGCTTCATGAAACAAGGAGTTCAACTGGGACACAGTGCTGGAGCGAGTTCTGTCCCGTGTGGTGGGTCAGGGTCTGCAGGAAAATGCACCAACCATGCTTCTATCCCACCAGCATGCCTCCTTGAGCATAGCAACCTGATTCTGAACATTGCCCTGAAACTCCTACATATAACAAGATGCCTTTTGAGAGAAGGGTCTGCTGGCTGCACCATATCAGTCATAATCCATTTGGAAGCCAAAGGCAGATCCACATGGCCAAACCACAGATTTTTTATCACACACCTGCCCACAACTTCTCTAGGTCCACTACTCAGCAGGCTCGAACTTACTTGCATCTCTTTTCTATACCATTTTCATGAAAACCAGTCAATCAAGGCACCTTCTGGTATATTCATAATCAGAAACAGGACATCCAAAGGTTTTCCAGTGCCACCTGCTCATGGGAATTTTAAACATTTCATGGTATTTATCTAACCATTTTTAAAGGATGAAGTTGGAGGCACTGTGGGTTTCAATTCATTCAGGAACCATTAAATGTTGAGGAAACTCATTTTAATGAAAGCTCTCGAGAACTCTCACAGGCAAGGCTTCCAAAAGAGTGGCCAAAAGTTCACATGAAGCCAGGCCCATTGAGGTCTACAATATGAGGTCCATGTTTGTTTTGACTCTCAACTATTGCTGCCAAGTCTTTCAGAATAAAATCATGTGATATCCTGGCTGAGATTCCCAGTGCTCTGTGGAAAGCAACCCTGGGTCAAGACTCATTTTCCAAGGACTCCATGCGTGGTCTCCTAAAATCCCAACACAACTCATTGCAATACTTCTCTAAGATCAGTTCCAGAATGCAGTCTCTAAGGGTAATTACGCCAGAGTTCCAGCCCACATGGACCAATTCATCTCTTCCAACCGCCACACAAGTGACCACAATTAAAACCAAAACACTCCCACATGGACCTCATCTTCTTCCATATAGACACTCATCATTACCTCTGGCTGGAGGATTCTATGAGGGGCACAGCCCAAGACAATGTCCAAAAGAAGCTTCCTTACCCCTCATATGCCTAAAGGCCCGGACTCCCTTCCTGTGAACCAGGAGTGATCAAATAGGCCTGCCGTTAATACTGCTCCACTTCTGCAATTTGTGGCCTATTGACTGTGGGGTTTAGATTCTTTTTGTAAATGGGAGTCATGAGAAAACCCAAGCACCTATGGGCTAGACTCTGCAGGGCTTTGAAGAACTCATTTGACCCAAAGGATCCCTATTCTCACTTGATGGAGGCAGGAACATTACAGAGGAAGACGAGAGACTCCATCCACAATGACCGCTCTTTTGGCCATTTTGGTTTTGGATGCACACATGGGATCCTTCTTTAGACCCATCAGGTGCTGAGAATCAAAGCCACAGCCTCACACAGGGCCAAGAGGCTGATTCAGACACATCCCATTCTAAAGCAATTAAGCAAAGAGCCCAAGGTGATGCCCATTCATTTTCATTTGAAAACTGTTTTCTTCAGGCTTCAAAAAGGGGTGGCCTGAGTCAAAGAACTTCCTGACATTCAGGGCAACAGACAAATAGGTAAGCAAAAGACCCAAAGCAGGGTTTCTCCATTGAGACTCTCCTGGTCCCAATGATATCTGTGTTTTCTGACATGCTCTCATTCCCTTCAGCTATCCAGTACATAGCCATGTCACAGATCTTGGAGGTGGTTCATATGGTGGACATAAAATCATAAGCCTATTCTGAAGAGTGGCCATAATTCTACGAAGAAAACAGGAACTTTGGAAGATAGTAGGTGTTGCACATCCATAAGGCAATCCACAGTCCATTCATAAATTAGGCAGGATGAATGCTGAGAAGCTTTCTACTAGACATGACAAATCCATTGATGCATTCTCTTTTCTAATGTCTACAACCACAGACACGGTGGGATACACAGACATAGAAACACTTGCCTTGTCAAAGCACTCAGTAGACACAGTCCATTCCAAACCAAACAAACTGCCTTTCCTACCTATTCTCAGAACATGAGACAAAACCACAAACTCACACCCACAACCACAAAGGCACCTCCTTCCTCCAAGTAGGTATGTGACTATCTGGAGAGCCCTCTGACTGGTGGACCATTTTATGTTCCCCCGAAACGGCCTGTCCTGTCTCAGATCAGGTCTCTTTGGCTAACTCTGTGAAATTGGCCGGGACCAGCAGTGAGACACTACCTGCTTTCTCAGGAAAGGCCCCTCTTCAGAGCTCACCTGGCATTTGGCCATACTCACATCAGTATTTACCAAGAAAGACGGACTCTGTCCTCTGTAAATCTAAACAAGTGAGCCCACTGGGACTGGAACTGGGACTGCCTCTGGGTGCCTGGATTCCAAGTTTAGAGTGTTCCTTCAACAAGAAAATTAGATGAGGTCACTTCTTTCTGGAACTGATTGAATTTGCTGCCTTTGCAACCACTTTGTCCTAACAGTTGTTTCCAAGGGTCTCATGAGATGGAGGCTGCCCCTATTTCCTGTTACAATTTCACAAGATAGAAAGTTATATCAACCATAGGCACCTGGGAACAGCTCTCTACATAGGCCTGGTTTGGTCCATCTTCTCTACATTAAGAAGATAGAGGCTGATTCAGACACATCCCTTCGTCATGACCAGGTTGTTTGCAATTGAAGATGACTTTTTCTCTCTCAGGTACTTCATAGTTCCCTATATCTTCTCCAGGGATTATATCTGCATAGACCTTTGAGCTTCTCAGCAGGTGAAAGTCTCCCTACATTTTTGTATTGTAAGACCAACTCAGTCCTGCTCTTTTGTAAAGATAGATTGAGGGAACAGTATATGGTTAGGGTTAATAACAGGTTTGATTGGTGTTAGGAATCATTCTGCTGGATGAATAAGAATATTGGGATCCTGTGGTATTTATAAGAATATAGAGGTGAAATATAAGTATGACAATGGAATTCTAGATAAGATTTGAAGCCCAGAAGTGCACTGGGCACTGGAGTGGGAAACTTAGCTTTGAACAATGTTCTGCACAGATATCTCAGATAAATCGATATATAATGGCAAAGGACCATGTACCTTGGTTGATTGAATGTGTAAGAAAACATCCAGTCAAAAAGGGATAGTCGGTAGGATTAGGAAGATAGTGTAGGTTTAGATAGAAGAGTGAGAATAGGATTTGGACCAAAAGTACTTTAGCAATAGAGTTTTGGTTAGAGAGTGAATGTAAATGTCAGCACATGTGAAGAGTTGGTCACAGTGATGAACTGGAAAAAATATGTAGGAAAGCATTTATCAATAGAAACATTAGGAAATCAGGCAAAGTATAAAGTGAGTGATAGGATTAGACATTTTCAACAGGTTGAGATTTAATATATAATCTTAGGAAGAAACAAATATGTAGTCACCGACAGGATAGACATTTGAGAGCATTAGGCCACCTGGACATGAATGGTTTTAGTAATCCATGCTCACTTCCTATTTAGGATTTGGTACAATCATAAGTGTGACATTTGCGTTTTGTGTCCAGAATATTACACTGAAAAAATGTATATTTATATCAGGTGACATGAGTATTTCTTCCACCATTTCTGGAAGCAATATGTTGAAGACATATAAATTAGTATTGGGGGTACAAATACGTGCACCCTGTGTCTCTGAATATAGAGAAAATGTATGAATAGACAATAGTGTGAATAAAGAATATAATTGGTTTCAACTTTAAAAAATGGATTGAAGTGGTATCTGAAAATATAAAGAAAATTTTATATTGATAAACATACATTCATTCAAACCAATTATACATCTATTTGTAATATTAGGGTTATGGTTTATCATAAAGGGTGTGAGTTTTGCTTCAAAATTGATTATGAAAATCGAAAATAATGTGTTTGGGTAGAAGTCACATGAAAAGACCAGTCAAGACACCTGGAGGAATACATGTGTTCTGAAGCAGGAATTGATTGAAAGTGAAACAAATGCCCATAAATTTGTGAATTTGTGGATGAAATATATATCCTATGATGTCCATAATACGAATAAATATTAATGTACCAGGGTTTAATAAAAATGAACGTCAAAATGCACAGCTTGTCATATCGGAATCAAGGTGCATTGATGTTAAACTTGGTCAGTTACTGTAGAAATATTAGTTAAATCTGTTTTTCAGGTGGATGAATATTTCTGAGAATAATCTTGTGAAAAGTTGATTATAAATCCAAGTCCATGAACATGAATAAATTTAGCGAGTGTAAATAAGACACATATATTTCATATTTTCAAAAATCTGGAGAGTGTATATATATATATATATATATATATATATATATATATATATATATATATATATTTACACAAAACACACACACAGACATTAAAAAGTAGCAATATATATGCCACTCAAAATTCATCTATAAATATATATCATCCAAAGATGCAAAAATATTTATTTTACTGAACATGAGTTTATGTATAATGTTTTTCTACTAGGAAGCTCCCCTATAGGTGGAATTTTCAGTTCCAACAACGATTTGGAGGAGTGATCTCTTCTCACAATTTGTATCTACCAAGTCAGCCAACTCACAAAAATGTACATGTGATACCAGGTAGGATACTATAAATGCATTTAAAAATACATGTGATGAATAGGCTACAGAGAAAGGGACAGGAATTCATATATTTGTTAATTTTAAAAACACATGGAGAACTATTTCAATTGAAAACTGACCAGATTTATAACACCTACCATTTATCATGCAAAAGGCAAGTCCAAATATACAACATGCCTCCTCTGAAATGCTTGTATTTCTATTCTGTTTGCGTTACTTTTCTCCATCATATTAGGATTAGTAGTCAGAGTCTAGTAGGGTATGTGAATATTTCTGAGAATAATCTTGTGAAAAGATGATTATAAATCCACATTCATGAATATGAAAAATTTAGGATGTGTAAAATAATACACATATATTTCATATTTTGAAAAATCTGGAGAGTGTGTATATATATATATATATATATATATATATATATATATATATATATATATATATACACACACACACAAACATTCACAGACATTAAAAAGTAGCACTATATGCCAATTTAAAATCACCATGAAATATATATCATCCACAGATCCAAATAAATTCATTTTACTGAACATCGATTTATGTATAATGTTGTTCAACTAGGAAGCTCACCCACAGGTTGAATTTTCAGTTCCAACAGCGTTTAGGAGGAGTGATCCCTTTTCACAATTTGTATCTGCCAATTCAGCCTCCACACAAGAACGTACGTGTGGTAACAGTTAGGATTCTAAATGTGCATATAAAAATACAGGTGCTGAATAGGCTTCAGAGAAAGGGAGACAGGAATTCACATATTTCTTAACTTTTAAAATACATGGAGAACTATTTCAAAAAAAATTGACAAGATTTAAAACTCCTACACTATATAATTCAAAAGGCAAGCCCAACTATCCACCATGCCTCCTCTGAACTGCTTGTAGTTCTATTCTTTTGGGGGTATTTTTCTCCAACATATTAGGATTAGTAGTCAGAGTCTAGTAGGGTATGTGTTAATGTCAGTGATTCAGTATTTTGAATGGAAAATAGGAAAATGAATCCAATGTGTATGCAAATATGTGCTTCAGAAAAATCTTCCCACTCTCATCCAGAACAATCCCTTGACATTAACTTCGCCCCAAGTAAGAGACAATTAGAGGAAAAGAGATAGAAAATATGTGAATACATATCTGAAATGGAATTTGATCAGGAGTTCACAACCATGGAGGTGGTAGAGGAGTTTTCAAAAGTAAGGGACAGGGTAAGCACTCCACAATCACAGAGCTCTGCTGGCCTAAAGACTTCTTGAGAAACTGCCTCTGAGTTTGGGCACTTGAAATATATGTTGTTTTCAGGAGCTTTTGCTTCCTTCTAGTGAGACGATCAAAGCTGGGTCAGCATCTATGTGACCTGGAGGACATAAATTGTAATATTCCAATGAACATGAGGGAGCAGTGCTGAATTCTCTCTTTGTAGGTATACTATGGCCACTTGGGGCTAAGTGTGTCCCCGCGTGGATTGTATATTCATTTGTTCCTCTTCCACTCTTCATTGTGTTTCTTGCTGCTGCACTGCGACTTTGGTATTTGCTTCACGAAATACATGGAGTTCAACTGGGACACAGTGGTCTAAGTGTCTGCCCGTGTGGACTGTGAAGCCATTTAGTAATCCTCCACTTTTCCTGGTGTTTCTTGCTGCTGCACTGCGAGTTTTGTATTTGCTTCATGAAATACAAGGAGTTCAACTGGGACACAGTGCTGGAGGGAGTTCTATCACATGTGGTGGCTCACACATGAGCATTCATGAAACCGGCCTCTATACCACATAGCTTGCTCCCTTGACCATAGCAACCTGATTCTGTAAATTACCCTAAAACCTCTCCATATAACAAGATGTGTTTACTTATAATGGTCTCCTGGCTGCACCATGTCCGTCTCATGACATTTGGAATCCAAAGGCAGATCCACATGGCCCCATCACAGATGTTTTATCACACACCTGCCTACCGCTGCTCTAGGCCCTCTACTCATCAGGCTCCAAATTACTGGGATCTCGGTTCTACACCATTTTCATTAAACCCAATCAATCAAGGCACTGTCTGGTACACTCATGATCAGAAATAGGACATCCAAAGGTTCTGTATGCCACCTGTTCATGGGAATTTCAAAAATTTAAACTATTTATCTAGCCATTTATCAAGGATGAAGTTGGAGGCACAGTGGATTTCAATTCATGCAGGAACCATTAAATGGTGAGTATGATCATTTCAATGAAAACTCTGGAGAACTCTCACAGGCAAGGCTTCCCAAAGAGTGTCCAAAAGGTCACCTGAAGTCAGGCTCATTGAGGTCTACAATTGAGATCCATGAGTGTTTTGATCTCAACTATGGCTGCCAAGTCTTTCAGAAGAAAATCTTGTGGTATCCTGACTGAGATTCCCAGTGCTCTGTGGAAAGCTACGCTGGGCCTACATCTCAGGTTCCAAGGGCGACTCTCATGCATGGCCTCCTCAAATCCCAACACAACTCATGGCAATACTTCACTAAGCTCAGTTCCAGGACACAGTGTCTAAAAGGAGTCACACCAGAGTTCAGGCCCAGGAGGACCCAGTAATCTCTTCCAGCTACCACACATATGACCACAATTTAAATCAAAACACTCCCACATGGGCCTCATCTTCTTCTACACAGACATGCATCATAACCTCTGGCTGGAAGTTTCCATGAGGGGTGCAGCCCAAGACAGTGTCCAAAATAAGCTCCATTGCCCCTCATTTGCCAAAAGTCAGGGTGGCCTAAACACCCTTCCTTTGAACCAGGAGTGATCAAATAAGCCTGCCTTTAATACTGCTCTGCTTCTCCAATTTGAGGCCTAATGACTGTCAGGTGTAGATTTTCTATGTGATTTGGAGTCATGAGAAAACCCAAGCACCTATGGGCTATCCACTGTAGGGCTTTGAAGAACTCATTTGACCCAAATGATCCCTATTCTCACTTGACGGAAGTCAGGAACTGAAAAGGTCGGACGAACTTCGGAGGAAAAGACCACCAAGAGACTGTCTCATGCCACAGCAAAGGGTTTATTGGGGGTCCAGCATGCTGAGGCTCAGAGCTCACTTCAGAGGAGCAAAGAACAAAGAGCCCCGAGAACAACTTGAGCAGAGTTTATATACATTCTTTAGAGAGGGCAGGGACTTTACATACATCATAGCCTCCTTTAGAAAATCATCATATACCGCGGGAAAATCAAATAATAACTCTAAAACATGATTAGCACATTCATTGGTGGGAACAGGTTGGGCAGCGGGTGATTGGTCAGCCGTGAGAAGGAGTATACATTTAAACTGATTGGTTGAAGCACTGAGATGTATACGTGCAAATCTGCATGGTTTCTGGGAAGGGGTGGTTAAGTAACGAGGTGGTCAGGGAAGATTTCAACACACATCTAATGGGAAGATCCGGGAATTGTCTTAAGTGCCACAGGAATTTCAGGTTCTGAGTGCAGCTTGGAAAATGTACAAAACCTGGTTCTTTACGTTTCAATTTCAATTTCTTTTATTCTTTCATTTCCCACCCCTTTTTCTGACTACTTTTAATCTTAAAAGTAATGAATCAAAATTATTGTGGGGTTTCACATTCTATTCCTACCAGTGCAGCATATTTCTGTCTGATTATCATGAGTTTCACCTGCCTAATCTGAGCCTGGAGAAAGGAAACTATGTGGTTAGGCAAACAAGGTCCCACAGTTAGCAACACCATAAGGATGATCAGGGGTCCAGCTAAGTCTGATATTAGTGTAGTTACCAGGGGTACTCGGTTAACCATGACTCAAAGCACCCTTGTTGAATCTCCCATTCTCTCTGGCGCTCTTCAAGGTATTTTCTTAATTTACTCATGAATTATTTTGCAACTCCAATATGGTCAGCATAAAAACAACATTCTTCTCTAAGTGCAACACAGAGGCCCTCTCCCTCATCAAGAGGAGGTCTAATCCTCACCTGTTCTGTAAAACAACTTCAGAGAGAGAGGTTAAGGATTCCTGCAAAGCTGTGATGGAGGTCTCTAACGTCTTCAAGTCTTGATTTATTGCTGTTTCTAATTGGGCCATTTGTTGTTAACCACGCATCATAGAAGCTGTTCCCATACCCACTCCTGCAGCAGCTCCTATCCCCAATAGGATGGCTAGAGTAAGGGACAATGGTTCCCCTTGATATCGGGTTGTTTGTCCCCCTAGTAGACCTTCAAATGATTAGGCATTATGATAGAGTACCCTGGAGAGTATCTGCACCATTACACAATAATTTACAGGGCTGTCAAAGACCTGGGCTGAAATACAAGGAGTTCTGACTGTGTGGAGTTCAGTACCATAAAGGTTCCTTTAATTAGTTCCCAGGGGGAGGAGTCAGATGTACTCTGGACTGGGGAAGTAGGCAAAGACGGAATCCAGGAAGTATTAGATGGTAGAGGGGTTCTGGTAGATCTAGGCATGGAAGGTTTAGGAGGCTTAATCCCTGGCTTGAGGGGATTGGGTCCTATTGCTGTGGGATTTTCTTTCTTTTTAAGCCAGACGGTGAACCAGAGACCAAATTCATCACCTGGGCCATAAATATAGAATCGCATTCCCCACGTATTTCCCATAGGCCAGGTTTTTCTGAGGTAGCCCCTTCCTTTGGAAGTGAAAGTTATATTGAGGGAGTAACATAGAGTATTCTTTCCACAGCGAGTTTTTGACACCACTGGGCAAGCAGCACATTTCTTGGGATCAATCCAGGTGTCATTTCATCCTACCGGAATCATACCTTTCTGGGGAGTTTGGGTTCCACCATGCAGCTTTCGTTTGTTCACAACCCCAAGATCTACAATAAAAGTCACTGGGTCCTCCACAGGTTTGGGCCTGTTTTATGACTTTGGAAATCAGGTGGGCACACATAATAGTCAAGACTGGCTAGTTTACACCTGAGCTGGGGGAGATGACATCCACAATTCATGGGTTAAGGTGGTCTATGTTGCCCTAGTTAGGGTTTGAGTGGGATCTGTGTGGGGTCCTCTATGTCAGGGAGATCCCAGTCAGGGAAGCCTATGGCAAGCTGACAAATTTCCGGGTGGAGAGATGGCCACCAAGTCCATAAGGTGGCTGTTTGTGAAATAGATCACACTACTTGCCCATTAGGATTCATTACTTGCCCTTGTTGCTGAGCACGCTGATGGGGATTAGGGCTGCTGGTGGTCATGGGAAGAATCCATAGCCCTACCCACATGACGGACACGCAACTTGAGATGGATACCAGTCTGTAGAAGTTTCCAGCCAGAGTCTGTACAGGGCTCAGGCATGAGATGGGAGGCATTGATACAGGAAGTGATCCCATCCACTTTCACCACTGTGGGTGTTATAAGCAGCACCTGGTATGGTCCTTTCCAGTGGAGTTCCAGGGATGACACCTGACGCCATCTCACGTAGACGAAGCCTCCCACTTGATATCAATGTGGGGTTCCCTCGTCTCCAGTCTGATAAGCAGAGGCCAAATGTTTCCACAGGTATCGCTGGGTGCTGGGTTTGTTAAAGGGCTTTAAATCTGTCAAGCAAGGGGGTGTGAAAGGAATCATTAAGTCTCATAGTTGGGATTAGGTCCCCTACTGGAGGAAGGGCACCATTGAGAATTTCATAAGAGGTGAGGTTACACAAAGAGGCGGAGGGGGTATTTCTTTCACAAAACAGTGCATAAGGTTGGAGCATAGTCCAATTTTTATGCCAGTATCCAAGCTTAATTTTGTTAAGTACTCTTTGATGGTTCTATTCATCCTTTCTACCTGTCCTGAGCTATAGGGTCTATAAGCACAATGTAACTTCCAATTAATCCCCAGGGTCCTGGCAAATCCCTTACTTTCCTGGGGCATGAATGCCGGTCCGTTAGCGGACCCTATTACCTTAGGCAGGCCGAACCTTGGAAAAATGTCTTCTACGATCTTTTTGACTACCATCTGAGCTGTTTCTTTCTTCATGGGGAAGGCTTCGACCCATCCTGAAAAAGTATCTACAAAGACTAGGAGATATTTAAGTTCATACCTTGCTGGCTTAATTTCAGTAAAGTTCAATTCCCAGAATTGTCCTTGTCTGGTTCCTTGTAAGCGCTTCCCTGCAGGAAGCTTGGATGGGTAAGCATTAACTACTTGGCAGACTTGACAAGCTCTAGTCACCTGCTCAGCTATTTCTTTCCTCTGTGAGTCAGTCAATAATAAGTCCTTTCTCCGGTCCTTTAAGAGTGCCTATATCTTCTCTGAGTCTAAGTGGGTGAGCTGGTGTACGTCTTTGACATAAAGGTGGGCTTTTTGAAATTGTAAACTTGGCTCTGTAGGATCCCAGAGTTCTGTATCTGTCTCCTCAGATGATAAGTTGCCTGAATGTTCCGGTGCGGCCAAGTCTCCTGATTGTTGTTCCCCCTGGTGTGGAAAAAGTTAACACAGTCACTCCATTTAGGGCTGCCAATTAAGCTTCCTCATCTGCCCTTCTTTTTCCAACCGCCAAGGGTTCGTTTCCCTTCTGGTGCCCTGGGCAGTGCACTATAGCTAGTTCCTTAGGGCCCTGCACTGCTGAGAGAAGTTGGAGGATCTCACCTTTGTTCTTTATTTCTTTCCAGGTGGAGGTTAATAACCCCCTTTGATGGTAAATAGCCCCGTGCACATTTGCAGTGGCAAATGCATAGCGGCTATCAGTGTATATGGTGGCCCTTTTGCCTGTTGCTAGTTCCAATACTTTCGTAAGGGCAATCAGTTCTGCTTTTTGGGCTGATGTCAGTTCTGGGAGACCAGAGGAACAGATGACATTAATTTTGCTAACTACTGCTTCTCCAGCCCACCGCTTACCATCTTGGAGGAAGCTGCTGCCATCCATAAACCATACAACTTCAGGGCAAGGCAGTGGCTGATCCTTCAAGTCTCGTCGTATACTGGTTTCCTCTGCCAGTATGTGTTGACACTCATGAGCAACGGGTCTTGATGATTCTTCTGGCAGCAGTGTAGCCGGGTTGAGTGGAGCAGCGGGTCCCAGCGTGATTCTGTCTTTGTCAAGCAAGAGGTTCTGGTAGTGGGTTATTCTAGAGTTTGATAGCCACATCTCTGGAGGCTGACAGATGATGCACTCCAGGGCATGGGGGACTATAATCGTTAGCTTCTGTCCCAACGTTAATTTATCAGCATCTTTTATTAGAAGGGCTGCCGCTGCTATAGCTCTTAAGCAATGGGGCGACCCACTAGCCACTGGGTCCAGTTTATTTGATAAGTATTCTACCGGCCTTTTCCAAGGTCCCAAAGTCTCAGTGAGCACAACCCGTGCTATTCCTTTCTTTTCCTCGATGTAGAGACTGAAGGGTTTTTCTATATCTGGGAGTGCTAAGGCCGGAGCAGATAGCAGCACCTTTTTTCTGACATTATCAAAAGCTTGTTGGTGCTCAGGGGTCCATTGGAAGTGGGCATCCCCCTTTATCAGCGGGTATAAAGGGGCAGCCAGAGACGCGAACCCAGGAATCCATAACCTGCAAAAGCCGGCAGTCCCAAGAAACTCCCTGAGTTGTCTCTTATTAGATGGGGGCAGTATCTGCACAAAGGTTCATTTTGTGGGCTCAGTGAGCCATCCTTTGCCATCCCTAAGAGAATAACCCAGGAAGATTACTTCTTGCTGACAAATTTGGGCCTTTTTGGCAGAAGCCCTATATCCAAGCCGAGCAAGCTTGGAAAATAATGCTTGGGTCCCAGACTCATAGTTCTCTTTGGTGTCGGCTGCCAGTAGCAGACCATCCACATATTGGAGTATGGTGACATCGGGGTGTGCAGTTTTGAAGTCATTGAAGTCCTTGTGGAGGGGTTCATCAAAGAGAGTGGGAGAGTTTTTGAACCCCTGTGGGAGTCTAGTCCAGGTTAGTTGGACAGATGTCCCTTTTTCGGGGTCTATCCACTCAAATGCAAACAGCAACTGAGTGTCCTTATGTACGGGCAAGCAAAAGTGAGCATCTTTTAAGTCTAGCACAGTGTACCATTCCTGCTCCAGATTCAGAGCGCTAAGCAAATTATATGGATTCGGTACAGTGGGGTGAATGTCCTGCACTCTGTTGTTGATCTCTCTTAGGTATTGAAGCGTCCGGTAGTCCCCAGTTCCTGGCTTTCTTACTGGTAGCAGGGGGATATTCTAGGACAAATGACAGGGCCTTAAGATCCCAAGAGCCAGGTATTTCTGAATATGGGCCCTTATCCCATCCTTAGCTTCTTTGATTTGAGGATATTGTTTAACACTGATTGGAGAGATAGAGGCTTTTAATTCTACTACTATTGGAGGTTGTTATATGGCTAGACCTAACCCAGCAGTTTCTGCCCAGGCATTAGGATAATCTTTTATCCATTTCTGGGGTAGTTTGCCTGTTTGATCAGTCCTAGGAGGCGCGAAGTGTTGATGTTCATCTTCTACGGATGTTGTCAAAGCCATGACTATGGGAGTTTTTACTGAAGGCTTTAGAAACTCCACTTGGGGACCATCAGGGTTAAAGGTTATTCTAGCCCAGAGTTTGGTAAGCAGATCCCAGCCCATCAGTGGGGCTGGGCATTCTTGGATTACTTGGTAAGCGTGGTGGACTTTTCCATTTCCTAGGTCCATAGTCCTCTTAGTTGTCCCAGCCCAATATCTACTGCCATTAGTACCTTTAACAGGGGACCATTTATTTGATAGGGGGCCCAGTGGGGTCTTAAAGGTTGATTATACTGCTCCTGTATCCACTTCAAAGTTCACTGGGGTCCCCTCCACTTTAAATGTTACCCTGAGCTCGGAGAGGGGATCCGAGCCCCGACTTTCCTAGTCCTCTTCTAGAGTCAGCACGGCGGACTGGCATCTCTGCTTCTTTCGGGGGCACTCTTTGGCCTAGTGTCCTGTTTTCTTTACAGTAGGCACACTGATCTGAGGCCAGGGGCAGCCATTGTCGGGGGCCCAGGTATCCCTTTCTGACTCTCTGCTTTTTAACTTCTGGCATATTTGGTGCTCTGACCAGAACCTTAGTCAATGCTTTAGTCTGCCTTTTGCTCCTTTCATCCTCCTTTTGTTCCCTTTCCGTCTCTCTCCTCTGTTCCCTTTCCTCCTCAGTTTCTCTCTTATAATATACTTTCTCAGCATCTCTTACTAAATCTCTCAAGGTCTTATCTTGTAATACATCTAGACGTTGTAACTTTCTCTTAATATCTAGGGCAGCCTGCTCGATAAAGGCCATTGCAACAGATGCTTGTTCATCCTCTGCCTGAGGATCAAAAGGAGTATATTTCCTATATGCTTCCATAATTCTCTCCAGAAACATAGAGGGAGACTCATTAGGCCCTTGGATAATCTCTCTTACCTTGGCCAAATTAGTCGGCCCTCTGGCGGCCACTCGGAGACCCGCTATTAGAGTCTGGCGATAAGTGGACAGATGCTACCTACATTTAAAGGTGTTTGGGTGCCAGTTGGATCGGTTCATTGGCCCGTAGGGACAGAGAGGAAGCATCATAGGGGCTTCCGAGTTTTCTATTATCCGTCACCGTCGGGTTCCTTTAGGTGGCCCAGCTTCCTCCAGGGGAGGAGGGGTTGCTGCTGCTGCAGAGAAGTCCCCTGGAGTGCTTGGGTCTGGCCCAATTGCCTCTAGCGGCGGAGAGGCTGAGTCAGCGGCGAGAATATCATCTGGAACGTGTTGGGGGTTGGAGAGCGAGGGTAGAGGATAAGGAGTGGGAGGAGTGTCCAGTCTTGTGACTCAGGGAGAATGGAAGGAAGAGGGGGAGGAGTGGAAGGTTTGAATGATAGGATGCTGGGCGAAGGGGTATATGGCTGTTGATCTGGGTGGCCACGTGGCCCCAGCTGAAAGACAATATCTCTGACTTTTCGGATTAGAGGGAAGTAGAAGGATCCTTCTGGGGGGCCACCTGACTCTGAGAATAGGCCATTCTGAAGCACAGAGAATCTGCCAGGTACGGCATTTTACTGAAAAAGAAAGATTCTGGGCCCTTGAGCGGACATCAGTCCAATGATCAAGTGTCAGGGACAGAGAAGTGGAAGTGCTTTGTCCCATAATGAGAGTTACTCAAACAGGGACAGTGAAGACACAAACGCAACACAGACAAAGACAAACAGTAAACGTTTAACATGAGTCCAAGACAAAGATTAGAACTGAGTAACTGCCAAAACCTGATGGGTTAGACAATAAAGACAGCCGGAAAACTCAACATGAGTTCAGAACAATGACCAAAACTGAGTAGCCGGCAAAACCTGATGGGCTGGCGAACCGAATCCTGAAGCAAAATATAAACGAGTTGAAGAAATTAGTATTCCTTGATTTCTCTAGTCCTCTGGAGTGTCCCCCAGGAACGTGGCCTGTAGCTCTGTGACACATCTGTCAGCCACCATCAGAGAGAGCTAATGCTCTTCACTGACAGCCACTTTGCCAATCCATAACCTGAAACCCAAAACCAGAAAGAGGTGCCTTACTTACCCCGAGAGGAGTCCATTGGGGTCTTTTGTCCGCCGCTGCCGGATATCTCACCTGTGGCCTCCAGATGAATAGGTGGGGCGAACGTCAGAGAAAAAGACCACCAAGAGGCTTTCTCATGCAACAGCAAAGGTTTTATTGGGGGTCCAGCATGCTGGGGCTCAGAGCTCACTTTAGAGGAGCAAAGAACAAAGAGCCCTGAGAACAACTTGAGCAGAGTTTATATACATTCCTTAGAGAGGGCAGGGACTTTACATACATGATAGCCTCCTTTAGCAATTCATCATATACCATGGGAAAATCAAATAACAACTCTAAAGCATGATTAGCACTTTCATTTGCGGGAACAATTCGGGCAGGGGGTGATTGGTCAGCCCTAAGAAGGGGTATACATTTAAACTGATTGGTTGAATACCTGAGATGTATACTTGCTGAGCTGCAGGGATTCTGGGAAAGGGTTGTTAAGTAACTAGGTAGTCAGGGAAGATTTCAACACACATCTAATGGGCAGATCCGGGAATTGTCTAAACTGCCACAGGAAAGTGCAGCTTGGAAAGTTTACAAACCTGGTTCTTTACATTTCAATTTCAATTTCAATTTCTTTTATTCTTTCAGAACCTTACAGAGAAAGGCAAGAGGCTTAATCCACAATGACTGCTCTTTTGGCCATTTTGGTTTTGGATGCACACATGGGATCTTTCTTTCGATCCATCTGGTGCTGATAATCTAAGTCACAGCCTCACACAGGGCCAAGAGGCTAATTAAGACACAACCAATTTCAAAGCAATTACTACTCTGAGGTCAGTTACAGAACTCAGTCTCTGAGGAGAATCACACCAGTGTTCAAGGCTAGGTGCACCCAGTCATCTTTTCCAACCACCACATAAATGACCACAATTAAAACCAAAACAATTCCACATGGCCCTCATCTTCTTCCATAGAGTCACTCATCATAACCTCTGGCTGGAGGATTCCTTGAATGGCGCAGCTCAAGAGAGTGTCCAAAATAAGCTTCCTTGCCCCTCATTTGCCTAAACTCAGGGTGGCCTGGACACCCTTCCTGTGAACTAGGATTGATCACATACGTCTGCCGCTAATACTGCTCTACTTCTCCAATTAGAGGCCTACTGACTGTCAGGTATAAATTCCTTATGTGATTTGGATTCATGATTAAACCCAAGCACCTCTGAAGAGCTTGGAAGAACTCATTTGACCCAAAAAATCCCTATACTCCCTTGAAGAAGGTCAGGAACCTAACAGAGGAAGGCAAGAGACATCATCCACAATGACTTATGTTTTTGCCATTTTGGTTTTGGATGCACACATTGGATGTTTCTTTAGATCCATCAGGCGCTGAAAATCTAAGCCATAGCCTCTCACAGGGCCAAGAGGCTGATTCAGACACATGGCTTTCCAAAGCAATTAAGCAAAGAGCCACAGGTGATGCCCATTCATTTCCATTTGAAAACTGTTTCCTTCAGGCTTCACCAAGGGGTGGCCTGAGGCAAAGACCTTCCTGACATTCAGGGCAAAAGATCAATAGGTTAGCAAAAGGCCCAAAACAGGGTTTCTCCACTGAGGCTTTTCTGGTCACACTGATATCTGAGTTTTCTGAGATGCTCCAATTCCCTCCAGCTATCCAGAACATAGCCATGTCGCAGAGTTTGGAGGTGGTACATATTTTGGACACAAAACCATGAACCTATTCTGGAGAGTGGCCAAAATTCAGGAAGAAAACAGAAACTTAGTAAGATAGTAGGTGTTGCCCATCGATAAGGCAACCTGCAGTCCATTTCTAAAATGGACAGGATGAATGCTGGGAAGCTTTCTACTAGACAGGACACATCCATTGATGCATTCTCTTTTCTAATGTCTACAACCATGGACACAGTGGGAGACACAGACACAGAAACACTTGCCTTGTCAAAGTTCTTTCTAGAAATAGTCCACTCCAAACCAAACACACTGCCTTTCCTACCTATTCTCAGAACATGAGACAAAACCACAAACTCACACACACACTCAAAAAGGCACCTCCTTCCCCCAAGTAAGTCTGTGACTATCCAGAGTGTCCTTTGACTGGTGGGCCATTTTATGTTCCCCCGAAAAGGCCTGTCTTGTCTTAGATCTGGTCTCCTTGTCAAACACTGTGAAGTTGTCAGGAGCCTGTTCTGACCACTACATGCTTTCTCAGGGAAGGCCCGTCTTCAGAACTCTCCTCGCATTTGGCCATCCTCACATCAGTAGGTACCAAAAAAGACAGACTCTGTCCTTGGTAAATCCAAACATGTGAGCCCACTGGGACTGAGACTGGGACTGGCTCTGTGTGCCTGGCTTCCTGGATCCCAAATTCAGAGAGTTCCATCACCAAGGAAGTGAGGTAGGTCACTTATTTCAAGAATTTAATGAGTTCACTGCCTTGGCAACCACTTTGTTATAACAATTGCTTCCAAGGGTCCCATGAGATGGAGGATACCCTACTTCCTCTGACACTTTCACTAGTTAGAATGGTATATCAACCATATGGAACCAGAAACAGCTCTCCACATTGTCCTGGTTTGGTCCATATTCTCTCCATTAAAAATAGAGAGGCTGATTCAGACACAACCCTTCATCCTGACAAGGTTGTTTGCCATGGAAGATGACTTTTGCTCTCTCAGGTCCTACATAGCTGCCTAATACTTCTCCAGGGATCATTTCTGCTTGGACCATTGAGTTTCTAAGCAGGTGGAAGATCCCCTACATTCCTGTATTGTAAGACAAACTCTGTCCCTGCTCTTCTGTAAAGGTAGATTGAGGGAAGAGTGTATGGTTAGGGTTAATAACAGGTTCGATTTTGGTGAGGAGTCATTCTGTTGGATGAATAATGGTATTGGGAACCTGCGATATTTACAAGAATATATAGGTAAAATATAAGTATGGAAACAGAAATCTAGGTATGATTTGAAGCCCAGAAAGACATTGGGACCTTCATTGGGATACTTAGCTTTGAATTATGTTCTGCACAGATGTCTCAGATAAATCGATATACAATGTTATAGGACCTTGTACCTTGGATGATTGAATGTCGAAGAGAACATCCAGGATAAAAGGGATAGTTGGTAGTATTAGGAAGACAGTTTGTACGTTTAAAAAGAAGAGTGAGTATAAGTTTTGGACCAAAAATTCTTTAGCAATAGGGTTTCGGGTAGAGAGTGAATATGAATGTCAGAACGTGTGAAGAATCAGTCACAATGATGAACTGGGGAAAATATGTAGGAAAGCAGATATCCATAGAGACATTAGGAAATCATGCAAAGTGTAAAGTGAGTGATTGGATTAGACATTTTCAATATGATTGAGTTTCAATATATAATCTTAGGAAAAAACAAATATGTAGTCCCCAAAAAGATTGACAAGTGGGAGCATTAGGCAGCCTGGACATGGATGTTTTTAGTAATCCATGTTCATTTTCCATTTAGACTTTGGTACAATCATAAGTGTGATGTTTGCATTTTCTGACCAGAATATTACTGTGATAAAATGTATATGTGGATCAGGTAACATGAGTATTTCTTCCACCATTTCTTGGAGCCATATTTTGAAGATGTATAAATTAGTATTGTGGGTAAAAATAGATGTACCCTGTGTCTATGAATATAGAGATAATGCATGAATAGAGCGTAGTGTGAATAAATAATATTACTTGTTCCAACTTTAAATAATGGATAAAATTGATATCTAAAAATATTCAGGAAATCTTATATTGATATACATACATTCATTTCAACCAGTAATACATCTAATGGTAATATTAGGGTTGTGGTTTATCCTGAAGTGTGTGTGAGTTTTGCTTCAAACTGATTATGGAAATCAAATATAATATTTTTGGAAAGAAGTCTCATGAAAAGACCAGTCAAGAAACATGGAAGAATACTTGTGTTCTGAAGCAGGAAGTGATTGACATTGAAACAAATGTCTAAAAATTTGTAAACTTGTGGATAAAATATATATCCTACGATGTGCATAAACTGCAGAAATAGTAATGTACCATTGTTGAATAAAAATGAACGTCAAATTATATGTCATGTCCCATAGGAGTCTACTTGCGTTGATATTAAACTGGGTCAGTTACTCTAGAAATATTAGCATTTGTGTGCAGCTTTCACTGAAGTCAGTTTTCAGTACTAGGAAACAAATATATATTTCAAGTTGATGAATAATTCTGAGAATAATCTTGTGAAAAATCGATTATAAATCTAAATACATCAACATGAATAAATTTAGGGAGTATATATAAGACACATATATTTCATATTTTGAAAAATCTGGAGAGTATATATATATATATATATATATATATATATATATATATATACACAAAACATACACACAGACTATAAAAAGTAGCAATACATATGCTAATCGAAATTCATCATTAAATATATATAATTCACATATGCAAAAATAATTATTTTACTGAACATGGATTTTTGTATAATGTTTTTCTATTAGGAAGCTCACACATAGGTTGAATTTTCAGTTTCAACAGCGTTTAGGAGGAGGGATCTCTTCTCACAATTTGTATCTTCCAAGTCAGACAAAACAAAAAAATTAACCTGTGATACCAGGTAGGATTCTATATGTGCATATAAATATACATGTGCTGAATAGTCTATAGAGAAAGGGAGACAGGAATTCACATATTAGTTAATTTTAAAAACACATGGAGAATTATTTTAACCAAAAATTGACTAGATTTATAACACCTACCCTTTATCATGTAAAAGGCAAGTCCAAATATACACCATGCCTCCACTGAACTGCATGTATTTCTATTTTGTTTTGGTTATTTTTCCTCCATCATATTAGGATTAGTAGTCAGAGTCTAGTAGGGTATGGGTTAGTGTCATGGTTTCAGTATTTTGATTGGAAAATAAGAAAATGAATCCAATGTGTATGCAAATATGTGCCACAAAAAAATATTCCCACTCTCATCCAGAACAATGAATTGCCATTACCTTCACCCCAAATAAGACACAATTAGAGGAGAAGAGTTAGAAAATCTGTGAATACATATATGGAATGGAACATAATCAGGAGTTCACAACCTTGGAGGTGGTAGAGGAGTTTCCAAAAGTTAGGGTCAGGGTAAACACTCCACAAACATGGAGCTCTGCTGGCCTAAAAACTTCTTGAGAAACTGTCTCTGAGTTCGGGCACTTGAAATATATGTTGTTGTCAGGAGCTTTAGCTTCATTTGTAGTGAGACCATCAAAGATGGGTCTGCATCTATGTGACCTGGAGAACATGGTTTCTTTTTTTTAAATGAACATAAGGGAGCAGTGCTGAATTCTCTCTTTGTAGGTAAACTGTGGCCACTCGGGTCTAAGTGTCTCCCCATGTGGACTGTGAAGCCATTTGGTCATCCTCCATTTTTTGTGGTGTTTCTTGCTGCTGCACTGGGAGTATGGTATTTACTTAACGAAATACAATGAGTTCAACTGGGACAAAATGCTAGAGTGAGTTCTGTCATGTGTGGTGGGTCAGGTTCTCCAGGAGAATGCACCAACAAGTCTTCTATCCAACATAGCTTGTCCCCTTGACCATAGCAACCTGTTTCTTAAAATTGACGTTAAACCTCTCCATATAACGAGATGCCTTTACATATAAGGGTCTGCTGGCTACACTATTTCAGTCACAAGCCATTTGGAAGCCAATGGAAGATCCACATGACCCCACCACAGATATTTTATCACACATCTGCACACCACTTCTCTAGGCCCACTACTCAGCAGGCTCCAACTTACTGGCATCTCTGTTCTACACCATTTTCATAAAACCAAGTCAATTAAGCCACTGTCTGGTACACTCATGATCAGAAACAGGACATCCAAAGATTCTCCAGTGCCACCTGGTCATAGGAATTTCAAATATATCATGGTATTTATCTGAGATTAGGAAGATAGACGGTAGGATTAAAAAGAAGGGTGAGTAAAGGATTTGGACATTAAGTTCTGCTTCTCCAATTTGACGCGTATTGTCATGCATGGGCGACTCTCATGCCTGGCCTCCGAAAATCCCAACACAATTCATAGCAATACATCTCTAAGGTCATTTCCAAAACTCCGTTTCTAAGGGGAATCACACCAGAGTTCAAGCCCAGGTGGACCCATTCATCTCTTCCAACCGCCACACAAGTGACCACAATTAAAAACAAAACACTCCCACATGGCCCTCATTTTCTTCCATGTAGACACTCATCATAATCCCTTGCTAGAGGTTTCCATGAGGGACACAGTCCAAGACAGTGTCCAAAATAAGCTCCCTTCCCCCTCATTTGCCTAAAGTCAGGGTGGCCTGGGCACCCTTCCTGTGAACCAGGAGTGATCAAATAGGACTGCCATTAATGCTGCTCTGCTTCTCGAATTTGAGGCCTACTGACTGTGGGGTTTAGATACTTTATGTGAATTGGAGTCATGAGAAAACCCAAGAATCTCTGGGCTTCCCTCTGCAGGGCTTTGAAGAACCCATTTGAGTGAGTCTAGGAGTTGGACCAAAAGTTCTTTAGCAATAAGGTTTTGGTGAGAGAGTAAATGTAAATGTCAGCACATTTGAAGGGTCATTCCCAATGATGAACTGGAGAAAAGGTATTTGAAAGCAGATATCAATGGAGACATTAGGAAATCAGGCAAAGTACAAAGTGAGTGGTAGGATAAGACATTATTAACAGGGTTGAGTTTGAATATATAATCTTAGGAAGAAACAGATATGTAGTCACCAATAGGAATAATATTTGAGAGCATTAGGGAACCAGGACATGGATGTTGTTAGTAATACATGCTCACATTCAATTTAGGCTTTGGTACAGTCATAAGTGTGACCCTTGCATTTTGTGTCAGGAATATTACTGTGATGAAATGTATATGTATATCAGGTGACTAGAGTATTTTTTCCACCATTTCTGAAAGCAATATTTTAAAGACATATAAATTAGTATTGGGGATACAAATACATAGACCCTGGGTCTATGAATATAGAGATGATGCCTTAATAGACCATACTGTGAATAAATAATATAACAGGTTCCACTTTTAATATTGGATTGAATTGATATCTGAAAATACATAAGAAATTTTATGTTGATATACAATCATTCATTCCAAACAGTTATACATCTAATGGTAATAATAGAGTTATGGTTTATCATGATGGGTGTGTGAGTTTGCCACAAAAGTGATTATGGAAATCGAAAACAATGTGTTCAGAAAGAAGTCTCATGAAAAAACCAGTCAAGAAAGCTGGAGGAATACATGTGTTCTGAAGCAGGAAGTGATTGAAAGTGAAACAAATGCCTATAAATTTGCTAAATTGTGGAAGAAATATATATCGTATGATGTGCATAAAATGAAGAAAACTAATATACCAGTGTTGAATAAAAATGAACGTCAAAATAGACATCATGGAACATAGGAATCTACTTGCACCGATGTTAAACTGGGTAAGTTACTGTAGAAATATTAGCATTTGTATATACCATTCACTGAATTTAGTTTTCAGTACTAGGAAACAGATATGTAGTTCAGGTGGATGAATATTTCTGAGAATAATCTTGTGAAAAGTTGATTAGAAATCCAAATATATGAACATTAATGAATTTAGGAGTGTATAATAAGACACATATATTTTACATTTTGAAAAATCTGGAGAATATATATATATATACACACACACACAAAACCCACACAGAGCAATTAAAAAGTAGCAATATATATGCCAATCAAAATTCATCGTGAAATTTATATGATCCACATATCCAAAAATATTTATTTTACTGAACATGGATTTATATATAATGTTGTTCACCTAGGAAGCTCCCCCATAGGTTGAATTTTCTGTTCCACAATTTGTATCTGTCAAGTTGGCCACCTCACAAGTATGTACGTGTGATACCAGGTAGGATTCAATATGTGCATATACAAATACATGTGCTTAATAGGCTACAGAGAAAGGGAGACAGGAATTCACATATTTGTTAACTTTAAAACCACACGGAGAACTACTTCAATTAAAAATTGACTAGATTTATAACTCCAAACCTATGTATTGCAAAAGGCAAGCCCAACTATACACCACCCCTCCTCTGAACTGCTTGTATTTCTATTCTGTTTGAGTTATTTTTCTCCATCACATTAGGATTAGTAGTCAGAGTCTAGCAAGCTATGGGTTAGTGTCAGGGAATCAGTATTTCGAATGGAAAATTGGAAAATGAACACAATGTGTATGCAAATATGTGCTACACAAAAATCTTCTTATTCTCTTCCAGAAAAATTTATTGTAATTAACTCCGCCCCAAGTAATACAGAATTAGAGAAGAAGAGTTAGAAAATCTGTGAATACATATCTGGAATGGAATATGCTCAGGAGTTCACAACCTTGGAGGTGTTAGAGGAGTTTCCCAAAGTAAGGGACACAGTAAACATTTCTCAAATGTGGAGCTCTGGTGCCCTAAAGACTTCTTGGGAAACTGCCTATGTGGTTGGGCACTTGAAATATATATTGTTTTCTGGAGCTTTTGATTTCTTTCTAGTGAGACCATCAAAGCTGGGTCTGCATCTATGTGACCTGG
The DNA here is from genome assembly GCF_048772815.1 of Callospermophilus lateralis. Classification (NCBI taxonomy): domain Eukaryota; kingdom Metazoa; phylum Chordata; class Mammalia; order Rodentia; family Sciuridae; genus Callospermophilus; species Callospermophilus lateralis. Next base: position 1,055,554 of record NW_027513355.1, on the reverse strand, counting down.
AGGACATGGATTCTTATTTTCCAATGTACATGAGGTAGCAGTGCGGAATTCTCTCTTTGTAGGTAAACTGTGGCCATTGTGGGCTAAGTGTCTCCCTGGGGGACTGTGAAGCCATTTGGTCATCCTCCAATTTTCATGGTGTTTCTTGCTGCTGCACTGGGACTTTGGTATTTGCTTCACGATATACAAGGAGTTCAAATGGGACACAGTGGTGGAGGAAGTTCTGTCTTGTGCGGTGGGTCAGGGTTCTCAGGAGAATGCACCAAGCAGGCTTCTATCCCTCATAGCTTGCCCCCTTGTCCATAGAAACCTGGTTCTGAACATTGCCCTGAAACCTCTCCATATAACAATATGCCATTTCATTGAACATTCTGCTGGCTGCACCATGTCAGTCACAAGCAATTTGGAAGCTAATGGCAGATTGACATGGCCTCACAAAGATGTTTTATCATACACCTTCCCACCTCTGCTCTAGGCCCACTACTCAGTAGGCTCCAACTTACTGGTATCTCTGTTCTACACCATTTTTATGAATCCCAGTCAATCAAGGCACTGCCTGATAGATTCATGAATGATGTAGGACATCCAAATGTTCCCAGTGCGACCAGGTCATGGGAAATTCAAAAATTTCATGGTATTTATCTAGGCATTTTTCAAGGATGAAGTTGGAGGCACTGTGGGTTTTAATTCATTCGGGAACCATTAAATGGTGAGGATGCTCATTTCAATGAACGCTATCGAGAACTCTCACAGGCAAGACTTTCCAAAGAGTGGCCAAAAGGTCACATGAAGCCAGGCTCATTGAGGTCTACAATGTGAGGTCCATGTTTGTTTTGATTCTCAACTATGGCTGACATGCCTTTAAGAATAAAATCATGTGATATCCTGGCTGAGATTCCCAGTGCTCTGTGGAAAGGTACCCTGGGCCTATATCTCAGTTTCCATGGGCGACTCTCATGCGTGTCCTCCTAAAATCCCAACACAAGTCATGGCAATACTTCTCTGAGGTCAGTTTCAGAACTCACTCTCTAAGGGGAATCACGCCACTGTTCAAGCCCAGGTGGACCCAGTCACCTCTTCCAACCGCCACACAAATGAAAACAATTGAAACCAAAAAAAATCCCACATGGCCCTCATTTTATTTCATATAGACACTGAACATAACCTCTTGCTAGAGGTTTCCATGAGGAGCACAGTACAAGACAGTATCCAAAATAAGCTCCCTTGCCCCTCGTTTGCCTAAAGTTTGAGTGGCCTGGACACCCTTCCTGTGAAACAGGAGTGATCCAATAGGCCTGCATTTAATACTGCTCCACTTCTCCAATTTGAGGCCTACTGACTGTGGGATTTAGATTATTTATGCATATTGGAGTCATGATAAAACCCAAGCACCAATGGGCTAGCCTCTGCAGGGCTTTAAAGAACTCATTAGACCCAAAGGATCCTTATTCTCACTTGATGGAGGTCAGGAAACTTACAGAGAAAGACAAGAGAATTCACCCACAATGACTGCTCTTTTGGCCATTTTGGTGTTGGATGCATACATGGGATCTTTCTTTACATCCATCAGGTGCTGACAATCTAAGCCACAGCCTCACACTGGGCCAAGAGCCTGATTCAGACACATCCCTTTCCAAAGCAATTAAGCAAAGAGACACAGGTGATGCCCATTCATTTCCATTTGAAAACGGTTTTCTTCAGGCTTCACAAACGGGTTGGCCTGAGGCAAAGTCCTTCCTGACTCAGGGGAAAAGAACAATTGTTAAGCAAAAGGCCCAACCACGGTTTCTCCACTGAGATGTTAGTAGTCACACTGATATCTGAGTTTTCTGAGATGCTCGCCATTCCCTTCAGCTATCCAGTATATGGCCATGTGACAGAGCTTAGTGGTGGTACATATCTTGGACACAAAACCATGAGCCTATTCTGGAGAGTGGCCAGAATTCAGGAAGAAAACTGGAACTTAGGAAGATAGCAGGTGTTACCCATTGATTATGCAAGCCCTGGTCCATTCATTAATTGGGCAGGATGAATGCTCGGAAGCTTTCTAATAGACAGGACACATCCATTGATGCATTCTTTTTTTCTAATGTCTACAACCACGGACACAGTGAGATACACAGACATAGAAACACACGCCGTGTGAAACGACTTAGTAGAAACATTTCACTCCAAACCTCAAAACCATCTTTCCTACCTATTCTCAGAACATGAGACAAAACCACAAACCCACACCAACACCCAAAAAGGCACCTGCTTCCCTCAAGTAGGTCTGTGACTATCCAGAGTGTCCTCTGACTTCTGGACCATACTATGTTCTCCCAAAATGGCCTGTCCTTTATCAGATCTGGTCTCCTTGGTCAACTCTGTGAAGTTGTCAGGAGCTAGTGGTGAGCCACTACCTGCTTTCTCAGGAATGGCCCCTCTTCAGAGCTTTTCTGGTATTTGGCCATTCTCACATCAGTAGGTACCAAGAAAGATTGACTCTGTCCTTGGTAAATCCAAACAAGTGAGCCCACAGGGACTGTGACTGAGACTGGCTTGGATGCCTGGCTTCCTGGATCCCATGTTCAGAGAGTTCCATCACCACGGAAGTGAGGTGAGGTCACTTCCTTCAGGAACTGAATGAGTTCACTGGCTTGGCAACCACTTTGTCCTAACAGTTGCTTCCAAGGGTCACATGAGATGGTGGCTGCCCCAACTTCCTGTGACACTTTCACAAGTTAGATTGGTATATCAACCATAGGAACCTGGGAACAGCTCTCCACAGAGGCCTGGTTTGTTCCATCTTCTCTACATTAGGACGAGAGAGGCTGATTTGGACACAACCCTTCATCCTGGCCAGGTTGTTTGTCATGTAAGATGACTTTTACTCTCCCAGGTCCTTCATAGCTGCCTACATCTTCTCCAGAGGACATTTCTGCATGGACCTTTGAGGTTCTCAGCAGGTGGAAGATCCACTACATTCCTGTATTGTAAGACTAACTCTGTCCCTCCTCTCTGTAATGTTAGATTGAGGGGAAAGTGTACGGTTAGTGTTAATAACATTTTCGATTTGGTTAGGAATCATTCTGCTGGATGAATAATGGTATTGGGAACCTGTGATATGTATGAGAATATATAGGTGAAATACATGTATGAAAACAGAAATCTAGGTAAGTTTTGAAGCCCAGAAGAGAATTGGGCCCTTGATTGGGATACTTAGCTTTGAATTAGGTTCTTCACAGATGTGTCAGATTAATCAATATTCAATGGCCTAGGACCTTGTACCTTGGATGATTGAATGTAGAAGAGAACATCCAGTCAAAAAGGGATAGTCGGTAGTTAAAGGTTAATAAAATAGGTACTTGTCACTTCCTGTTTCTCTGTATGCTTAACAAAACACTTTTGAAATCTTGAGAACTCTTTGCTAATCTTGTTCCCAGAATGTGCTCTCCCCAACTGCCAAACTGCAGAATGTACTCCCTCACCCGTGTGCACGCACACTGCCCACTCACCCGGACCCATCAATAAACTTTCCTCCCTGCCCTCTCCAAGAAAATTATATAAACTCTGCTTAAGGTGTTCTCAGGGCTCTCATCTCTTTTCAATTGAGCTCTGAGCCCCAGCATGCTGGACCCCCAATAAACCCTTTGCTGTTGCATGTGACAATCTCTTTGTGGTCTCTTCCTCCAAGGCTTGCCCGACCTTTTCATATGGAGGTTCCACTGAAATCCAGCAGCGGCGAATGTGAGACCCCATGTGTCGTGGCTTTCACTATTTGTGTATCTTTCATTATGGGACAGAGCACTTCAATGCCTCTGTCCCTGACCATTGATCACTGGCCCAAAGTCCACATAAGGGCTCAGAATCTTTTTTATTTAGTAAAACACTGGACCTGGAAGACGCTCTGTGCCTCAGAATGACCCACCTTTCGAGTCGGATAGCCTCTAGAAGGATCTTTCTACTTCCCACTAATTTAAAAAGTTAGAGATATTGTCTTTTAGCCAGGGCCACATAGCCATATGGATCATTCCGCCATATATCTTAACTTTGCAGGACCTCTGCAAATCTCCTCCTCCATGGGTGAAGCCTTTCCTTACCGCTGCCCCTGCTCCTACTCCTTCTCCCATGATCTCTCAAACCCTCTGCTCTTCTTCCTTCTCCACCCTCTGTTCTCCCTGAGTCACAAGATTTGACTCTACTGGATTCTCCTCCCCCTCCTTATCCCCTGCCCTCTTCCCCCAATCCCCAACACCCTCTAAGTGATTCCCCTGCTGCTGACTCAGCCTCTCTGCAATTGGAGGAGCACAGCACCCTCCAGATAGCTCCCCAGTGGCACACACAGCCCTTCCTTCCCTTGAGGAAGCTGGCCCGGCTATAGGAACTCGCCAGCAGTGAATAGTTGAAAACACTGGAACTCCCATGATGCTCCCCCTCCATCCCTATGGGCCAAAGATTGACGACGGCCATGGGGGAAAAAATGCAAGCCTATCAGTTTTGGCCATTCTCCTCTTCAGACGTACATAATTGGAAATATAACAATCCCCCTTTTTCTGAGCACCCCACCTGGCACACAGGTCTGGTTGAGTCATTGATGTTTTCACACTAGCCTACTTGAGATGACTGCCAACAACTCATAGGGACTGTCTTCATGACAGGGGATCAAAATAGAATACTCCTGGAAGCTGGAAAAAAATATCCTCTGACCAGATGCGTGACTGACACAACTTCCCAAGATAATCAAAGCCAGCTTTCCTTTGAACCAACCCAACTGTGGCCCCCAAATCTTTGAAGGTAGGGAGCATCTGTTCACTTATCACCGGGCTCTAATAGTGGGTTTCCGTGCGGCCGCTAGGCGACCAACTAATTAGGCCAAGGTAAGAGAGATTATTCATGGGCCTGAAGAACCTCTCTCTATGTTTCTAGAGAGAATTATGGAGGCATATAGAAGATACACTCCTTTCAATCCTCAGGCAGAGGATCAAAAGTCATCTGTCACAATGGCCTTTATTGGGCAAGCTGCCCCGGATATTAAAAGAAAGTTAAAATGCTTAGATGGATTACAAGATATGACTTTGAGAGATTTAGTCAGAGAAGCTGAGAAGGTATACTTTAAGAGAGAAACTGAGGAAGAGAAGGGAACAAAGGGAGGATAAAAGAAACAAAAGACAGACTAAGGCGCTGACTAAGGTCCTGGTCACAACAACAAATAGGCCAGAAATTAAGAAACAGGGAGACAGGAAGGGATACCTGGGCCCACGCCAGAGGCCACTCCTTGCGTCAGATCACTGTGCCTACTGTAAAAAAAAGGACACTGGGCCAAAGAGTTCCCTAGAAAGAGACAGCCACTCCTGCCAGCCATTCTGACTCTTGAGGATGACTCCAAAAGTCGGGGCTAACATCCCCTCCCGGAGCTCAGGGTAACTTTTGAAGTGTAGGGGACCCCAGTAAACTTTGAAGTGGATACAGGGGCAATATACTCAGCCCTCAAGGCCCCATTGGGCCATCTATCAAATAAAAGGTCTCTAGTTCAAGGGGCAAATGGCAGTAAGTATCGGGCTTGGACAACTAAGAGGACCATAGACCTGGGAAAAGGAAAATCCATCAATCCTTCCTAGTAATCACAGAATGCCTGGCCCCATTGATGGGCAGAGATCTGCTCACCAAGCTCTGGGCCAAAATAACTTTTAACCCTGAAGGCAACCAAGTGGGATTTCTAAATCCTTCAGTAAAAACTCCTATAGTCATGGCTCTAACTATGTCAGTAGAAAATGTACATCAACTCACTCAACTTTGTTCAAAGAAACTGCAGGCATTCCTGAAGGATCAAGAACAGAGTTTTCCACTGACCAAATCACAGCAAAAGGACTGAATGGGTAACAAAAGCCTGTCGGGTCCATCAATTGGTTTATGCTTACCCTTCCAAGCTTCCTGGAGGAAAGCACCTAGGAGGAAAAAGACCAGGACAATTCTGGGAAGTGAACTTTACTGAAATTAAGCATGCAAGGTGTGGACTTAAATATCTCCTAGTCTTTGTAGATACATTTTCAGGATGGATTAAAGCCTTCCCCACCAAATAAAAAGAAAGAAAGAAAGAAAGAAAGAAAGAAAGAAAGAAAGAAAGAAAGAAAGAAAGAAAGAAAGAAAAAGAAAGAAAGAAAGAAACAGCACAAATGGTGGTCAAGAAGATCCTGGAAGATTTTTTTCCAAGATACGACCTGCCTAAGGTAACAGAGTCTGATAATGGACCTGCATTCATGACCCAGGTACGTTAGGGGTTAGCCAGTACCCTGGGGATTACATTGTGCTTATAGACCACAGAGTGCAGGACAGGTAGAATGAATGAATAGAACCATTAAAGAGACCTTAATGAAATTAAGCTTAGAGACCGACATAAAAGATTGGACAATGCTTCTGCCTTATGCAATGTTTCATGCAAGAAATTCTCTCTCTGTTTCTTTGTGTAACCTCACCCACTATGAAATTCCCTATGGGGCCCCTATTCCAGTAAGGGACCTAACCCCAACTCTAAGACCTAACGATCCCTTCCACACCACCATGCTTGACAGACTTACAGCTGTTGAAAGAACTCAGCGATACCTGTGAAAACAGCTGGCCACTGCCTACCAACCTGGAGATGAGGGGACTCCACATCAATATCAAGTAGGAGACTTTGTCTATGTAAGACAACATCAGGTGTCATCCCTGGAACCCCACTGGAAAGGACCATACCAGGTTCTACTTATAACACCTACAGTGGTAAAGGTAGACAGAATCACTTCCTGGATCCTGGCCTCTCATCTCAAGCCTGCACCCTGTCCAGACTCTGCCTGGAAACTGGAAGAGACTGGTAACCCTTTCAAATTGTGTATTCGCCAGGTGGATGAAGCTATAGAGTCTCTCCTTGACCACCAGTAGTTCTAACCCTCATCAGCCCTTTCAGCAGCGATGGCTGATCACAAATCCTACTGGAGAAGAAGTATAATCTATCTCACATATAGCCCACTTTGGGACCTGGTGGCCATTTCTCCACCCAGACATTTGTTAGCTGGCTATAGGTCTTTCCTATTAGGATATCCCTGATGAAGAGGATACCACTAAAATTCCATTAAATACCTTTTGTACCATAAATAATGGAAACAAACATTATGGATGTCGGGACAGGTAAGCCAGGTGCAGGTTGGCTAGTCTAGATTACTATGTTTGCCCGGCAGACAATCAAAGCCACAAACAGCAACAGCTGTGTGGAGGAAAAGCCAATTTCTTCTGTAAGTCATGGGGATGTGAGCATACAGGGGCTTCCTGATGGAACCCGAACTCCTCATCAAATTCTGTACACAGCATTGGCCATATGACCAATTAGATAACCAAAACCCATGGCCCCCAGAGGGGTCTCTAGATCCTCAAATACTGTGTGACCTTTTTAACTTCTGCAAGTGCTCAAAAGGGTAAAAGGAGATTCCCCTATGTGGAGGCCTTTTCCCTCCTTCGCTCACATCCTGAACTATGCTTCTCCAATAGATCCTCACCCTCAGCCTTCATCTCCAGACTATCTGCTGTCACTCCAAACTCAGCAACCTGATTTCTTCCCTTCAATTACTAGATCAAAAACCCAAACCAACACCGGTTCTCAGACCATTGCCCCCTGGCTGAGAAGCAGGTACTGAGGTACCCCTCCACCGACTCACTCCTCTCTTCTCTTGTCACTGCCCGCACTGGGTCCCACCAGGTCCTCTTTCCAGCTAACCCATAGCTCAAACCAGCTGAGGAGAGCCCTCAGACCCTTATCCAAATGTAATGAAAATGGCCTTTAAAGTTGCTCTTTCATCACTGAAAACAGGTTACTAAAAATTTAAAGTCCCTCACAGGCTTTGTGGATACTCACTCCCTTCTTCCCCTCTGCTCTACCTGTTCTACTGCTCAAGTTTTGTTGCTAGGAATATCCCAAACCCCTTTCCCATTATTCTTTTACATCTCTCCTTTCTCATTCTCAGATCCATGAAGCTGCTCTAAGCCCCGACTTCTCTGTCTCCCCCCTCTGTACCAGGCCCACAGAAAAGTTTTCACTGACCTTCTCCAGGAGTCTTCACCATGGCTGACTTTAGGACTTTCAGCAAAAAAGTCCCTATAAACGATTTCAGTGTAGATAACCTTCCTCATTTAATGTTGCCCTGTTCCACTTGGCCACTGGCTAAAAATAATCAGCACTCCTAAGCTAGACACCCCCTTACTAGTTTTTCACAAAATATGTGAACAATTCCTCTGGCCTTGAACTGGGGCTTCACAGAGATGGCAACATTTCTAAGATAAAGAAGTTACCATCTGGGCTCCATGGTAACAGCTGGCAGGGGGGAAAAAAAAAGGGAAGTAAAAGCTCTCCCCCACCCAGTTGTCCTTGAAAAGTTAACTTGCCCAGAACAGAGGAAAAAAAAACAGAAACAAAAACAGCTTTTTGTGAACTTCTGCAGAGTGTGATCTTCTTAGCCACTTCTCTTACATGTTGGGTACAAAATTCTGAAACTACCTAAACTTGGAATTCAGAAGATTAATTGATTACAACCGAAGCAATGCCCTCTGAATCTGGGTGCAACCAAATAGGACTGTTTCACTGTCTTTGGTGCTATCTTAGGTGCCTTGCCTTGTCCGTCCCTACAACAGTATAATTCTATATACTAAAACATTGTTGATGTTTTCATGAAATGAAAAACGGATGTGATTAATTGTGTAATGGTGCATATGTTACCCAGAATGCTCTATCATGACGGAGGTTCATTTGAAGATCGAATAGGTGGGACATACAACCCGGTTTCACTGGGAACATATGTCCCTCACTTTAGCCATCCTATAAAGAATAGGAGTTGCCACAAGGGTGGGCACAGGAACCACTGCCCTGGTCCATGGGACACAACAAATGACCCAGTTAGAAGCAGAAATAGACCAAAACTTAAATATATTAGAAACCTCCATAACAGCTTTGCAGGAATCTTTAACCTCTCTCTCTGAAGTTCTTGTACATAACAGTTGAGGGTTGGACCTCCTCTTCATGAGTGAAAGGGACCTTTGTGCTGCATTGAGGGAGGAATGTTGTGTGAAGTTGTCAGAAGCCAGTGGTGAGCTACTACCTGCTTTATCAGGAAAGGCCCCTCTTCTTAGCTTTCCTGTCTTTTCGCCATCCTCACATCAGTAGGTACCAAGAAAGACAGACTCTGTCCTTGGTAAATCCAAAAAAAGTGAGACCACTGGGACTGGGACTGGGACTGGTTGTGCTTGCCTGGCTTTCTGAATCCCACGTTTAGAGAGTTCCATCACCCAGGACGTTATGTGAGGTAACCTCAATCAGGAAGTGAATGAAGTCACTGCCTTGGCAACCACTTTGTCCTAAGAGTTGCTTCCAAGGGTCCCATGAGATGGAGGGTGCCCCTACTTCCTGTGACATTTTCACACGTTGGAATGGTATATCAACCATAGGCACCCGAGAACAGCTCTCCACACAGGCCTGGTTTGGTCAATCTTCTCTACATTAAGATGAAAGAGGCTGATAAAGACACATCCCTTCATTCTGACCAGGTTGTTTACCATGGAAGTTGAGTTTTCCTCCCTCAGGTCCTTCATAGCTGCCTACAACTTCTCCAGGGTATCATTTCTGCATGGTCCTTTGAGGATCTCAGCAGGTTGAAGATCCCCTACATTCCTGTAGTGTAAGACCAACTTTTTCCCTGCTATTCTGTAAAGTTACATTGAGGGAACAGTGTATGGTTAGGGTAATAACAGGTTTTATTTGGGATAGGAATCATTCTGCTGGATGAATAATGGTATTGGGAACCTGTGATATTTACAAGAATATATAGGTGAAATATAAGTATAAAAACAGAAATCTAGGTAAGATTTGAAGCCCAGAAGAGCATTGGGCCCTTGATTGGGATACTTAGCTTTTAAATATCTTCTAAACAGATGTCTCAGATAAATCGATATACAATGGCATAGGACCTTGAAAATTGGATGATTGAATGTAGAAGAAAACATCCACTCATATAGGCATAGTTGGTAGGATTAGGAAGACAGTCAGTAGGTTTAGGAAGAAAAGTGAGTATAGGATTTGGACAAAAAGTTCTTTAGCAATAGGGTTTGCGGTAGAGAGTGAATGTAAATGTCACCACATGTGAAGAATCAGACACAATGATGAACTGGGGAAAATATATGGGGAAGCAGATATCAATGGAGATATTAAGAAATCAGGCAAAGTATAAATTGAGTGATAGGATTAGACATTTTCAACAGGGTAGAGGTTGAGTATAAAATCTTAGAAAGAATCAAATATTTAGTCACCAATAGGATTGACATTTGAGAGAATTAGGCAATCTGGACATGGATATTGTTAGTAATCCATGCACACTTTCCATTTAGGCTTTGGCACAGTCATAAGTGTGAACTTTGCATTTTGTTTCCAGAATATTACTGTGATAAAGTGCATATGTAGATCAGGTGACATCAGTATTTCTTCCACCATTTCTGTGGGCAATATTTTGAAGGTGTATAAATTAGTATACGGTGTACAAATAGGTGTTCCCTGTGTCTAGGAATATAGATAAAATGAATGAATAGACCATACTGTGAATAAATAATATTACTGGTTCCAACTTTAAATATTGGATTGAATTGATATTTACAAATTTACAGGAAATCTTATATTGAGATACATACATTCATTACAACCATTTATACATCTAATGGTAATATTAGGTTTATGGTTTATCATGAAGAGTGTGTGAGTTTTGCTTTAAAAGTGATTATTGAAATCTAAAATAAAATGAAGTATCATGAAAAGACCAGTCAAAAAACATAGAGGAATACTTGTGTACTGAAGCAAGAAGTGATTAAAAGTGAAACAAAAGCCTATCAATTTGCAAAATTGTGAATGAAATATATATCCTATGATGTGCATAAACTGAAGAAATAGTCATGTAACAGTGTTGAATAAAAATGAAGGTCAAAATACACATCATGTCCCATAGGAATCTACTTGCATTGATGTTAAAGTGGGTCAGTTACTGTAGAAAAATTAGGACTTCTATGCACCATTCACTGAATTTTGATTTCAGTACTAGGATACAATATGTATTTAAGGTGGATGAATATTTCTGAAAATAACTTTGTGAACATTTGGTTATAAATCCACATTCATGAACATGAATGCATTTAGGGATTGTATAATAAGACACATATATTTTACATTCTGAAAAATCTGGAGAGTGTGTGTGTGTATATATATATATATATATATATATATATATATATATATATATATAAAGAGAGAGAGAGAGAGAGAGAGAGAGGCATTAAAAGGTAGCAATATATATGCCAATCGAAATTCATCATGAAATATATAACATCCACAGATCCAAAACTATTCATTTTACTGAACATGGATTTATGTATTATATTGTTCAACTAGGAAGCTCACCCATAGTTTTAATTTTCAATTCCAACAACGTTTAGGAGGAGTGACCTCTTCTAAAAATTTGTATCTGCCAAGTCAGCCATCTAACAAAAATGTACATGTGATACCAGGTAGGATTCTATATGTACATTCAAAAATACATGTGCTGAATAGCCTACAGATAAAGGGAGATAGGAATTCACATATTTGTTAACTATAAAACACATGGAGAACTATTTCAATTTAAAATTGACTAGATTTATAACACCTACCCTTTATCATGCAAAAGGTAAATCCAACTATACACCATGCCTCTCTAAACTGCTTGTATTTCTATTCTGTTTGGGTTCTTTTTCTCCATCACTTTAGGATTGCTGCAATCTGGCTGGGCACAATTCAGGAGCCACTTGTCAAAAGAAACTAAAATTACTTTTAGAACCACACATGACTAAAAATTAGCTCCTCGGGAAAAACCCTCAGAGCCCAACTGCCACTACTGGCTTCCCACAAGCTCTCAACCTCCACACTCCTTCTCTTGAGGTCGATTGGCTGGGTCGTGTGGGCAGAGCCCAAAAAGTCCCACAATGAGCAGCTCCGTTGTCTGAAAGGGTGGGGAAACAGCCCAATGGCATTACCACAGAGGAGCCAATCAGCTAGATATTGCTGGGGCTGCTGTGAGCCAATCATCAGCTTGCAGTCTGAAAGGGTGGGGAAACTGCTCAATGAGCATCTCCAATGAGCATCACCGCAGAGGAGCCAATTAGCTTGATGTTGCTGGGGCCGCTGTTAGCCAATCATCAGCCGGCAGTCTGAAAGTTTGTTTGGCCCCTTGGGCTGTGCCTCTCAACACCTCCCCCTCTCTGTTTAAACAACAAGCATGTGGCTTAGGGACCATGCCTGCCTTAGGTTGTCCAATAGTACATATGGTGCTTACCCATTATCGAATGAGCTGACCTCAAGTTATCAGCCTCCAGTCTTAGATTGGTACCATTGCAATTGGATCTTACCCGTCACTAGCTACAGGTCCAGTATACAGTCACACCTGTGGAGAGGTCTTTGTACCAGCAGGGGGTGAGGTTCTTTGTCTCACCTCTGTTGGCCCCCAAATTTTAGCTGAACGACCATGACAGCAGAAGGGAGGAAGATACACCAAGCCAATTGACGGCTCCTTTTGGAAAAATTGTACCACCGATGACATCATCAGCAAAAATACCCCAACACTACCACAAGTCAATTCACCAACATATTGTTCACAATGCATGCAGGTGAGTTCACAATGCATACAGGTGATACATAGTCAAGGCAAGTTCTGCAAGCAGTTCAGTGATGGCTATTGCAGAAGCTGTAGATTGGTTTTATCTTTGTCTTTACAGGCACTGGGATGAAGATAGGAATTTTGGCAATAATGGCCAAAGAAAAATTATGTAACATTCCAGAAGGTACTAAAAGAAAACAATTTTCTTAACAATTTACATTGTCTTGAAGAGAATTATTAAATATAATGAAAAGAAAAGGTGAAAGTAAACAAACAGATCTGTTAACCTCCTTTTTTGTACACATTTTAAAACAATCCTCAACAGGTGTTTACCCAATTTAAATTAAAACATTTACATCAAGTGTATAAAAATATATTTGGATCCATTTTTTCATGAGCGCTCATCATATATGATATATGGACATACGTACATTCAAACATATAACAAAAAACACAAGTGTGCACACGTAATATAATACATACAACACATAACATAAGAGTAAAGGCCTTATAACATTTTACAGGTGAAATCTCCATTGCAATGTCTAAAAACTCTATAGTCCAAAAATAGAACTGATCAGCAAAACATTAACCTAGGTTTGTATGAGCTCAAAAAACAAAATAGAACTTCATGACATGGGAAAGGGTAATAATAAAATAGATATTGAAAAAAGCATCCTGGATTTGTCACAGATGTAAGAATAGCCAAACTGGAGTTCTGTATATCAGCTGTTATGGATTTGAGCCAAATCATATTCTTTTAATCTGTAGAAATCGCTTTAGTTAGTCTCTCTGGAATCCAAATCGGCTGCTGTTCTCCCTGTGGAAACACACAAACAGACCTCCAACTCCAGACAATTACTGGGTCAGGACATTTCCATTGTCCTGTTAGAATATCCTTCCAAAGTACCTTGGGCTTATGTACATTTTTTGGACACATATGCCTTTCCACAGGAATAAGCCCTGATGAATCCAAATTTCCAAAGTTTAGAGTAAAAAGGGTTATTTTAAGTTTATCTTTGGGGAATATATACCCCTTCAGAATTCCTTTTTTTTTTTTTGTTTAATTAGTACGTTTTAATAGTTTGATGAGCTCATTTAACTATGCCTTGTCCCTGCGGATTGTATGGGATTCCTGTTATATGAGTAATGCAAAATGATGAGCAAAATTCTTTAAAAGAGGTAAAAGTATAACCAGGGGCAACATCTGTTTTTAACTGTTTTGGAATGCCCACAGTGGCAAAATTTTGTAAGCAATGAGCTATAACATCTTTAGTTTTTTTTCTCCGGCATGAAGGGAGTCCATCAAAAATTCAGAAGAAGTATCAACTGTAACATGCAAATATTTTAATTTTCCAAATTCTGGCAAGTTTGTGACGTCCATCTGCCAAATATGGTTAGGTATCAATCCTCTAGGATTGACTCCAAGATTAACTTGTGGTAAAATGGTCACACAATTTTGACATTGTTTTATTATTTGTCTAGCTTGTTCCTTAGTTATTTTAAAGCGCTTATGTATAGTATTAGCATTGACATGGAATTTTTTATGAAAATTTGTAGCTTCTTCTACTGTAGAGAAAATATGTATGTCATGCGTAGTTTTATCTGCTAAATCATTACCCAACTAAGGGCTCCAGGCAATCCTGTATATGTCCTGATATGCCCTATAAAGGACGGATCTTTTCTGTCCCAGATTAGACTTTTTATAGTGGAAAGAAAAGAGAAAACAGGAGAGGAAGGGGAAATTTGTTTCTTCCTAAGATTATATATTCAAACTCAACCCTGTTGAAAATGCATAATCATATCACTCACTTTATACTTTGCCTGATTTCATAATGTCTCTAAAGATATGTGGTTTCCTGCATATTTTCACCAGTTCACCATTGTGACTGACCCTTCACATGAACTTATGTTCACTTTCACTCTCTAACCACAACCCTAATGCTCCAGAACTTTTGTTCCAAATCCTATACTCACTCTTCTTCCTAAACCAACTCTGTACCTAATTCTACCTACTATCCGTTTTTGACTGGATGTTCTCTTCAACATTCAATCATCCAAGCTACAAGGTCCGATGCCATTGTATATCTATTTATCTGAGACATCTGTACACAATGTAAATCAAAGTTAAGTATCCCAATCAAGGGCCCAATGCCCTTCTGAGCTTCAAAATTACCTAGATTTCGATTTTAATTCATATATTTAACCTCTATATTTTTATAAATATCTCAGGTTCCCAATACCATTATTCATCCCGCAGGATTATTCCTAACTCAAATCAAACATTTTATTAGCCCTAAGAATACACTGCTCTATCAACCTAAATTTAAAGAAAAGCAGGGACAGAGTTGGTCTTACAATACAGGAATGTAGGGGATCTTCCACCTGCTGAGAACCTCCAAAGTCCATGCAGAAATGAATCCTGGAGAAGATATAGTCAGCTATGAAGGATCTGCAAGAGCAAAAGTCATCTTCCATGGCAATCACCCTGGTCAGGATGAAGGGATGTGTCTGAATCAGCCTCTCTCTTCTTAATGTAGAGGAGATTGACCAAACCAGGCCTGTGTGGATAGCTATTCCCGGGTTCCTAAGGTTGACATACCATTCTAATTTGTGAAAGTTTCAAAGGAAGTAGGGGAAGCCTCCATCTAATGGGACACTTGGAAGCAACTATTAGGACAAAATGATTTACAAGGCAGTGAATTTATTCAGTTCCTGAAGGGAGTGACCTCACCTCACTTTCTTGGTGATGGATCTCTCTGAACTTGGGATACTGGAAACCAGGCACATAGAGCCAGTCCCAGTCCCAGTCCCAATGGGCTCACTTGTTTGGATTTACCAAGGACAGAGTCAGTCTTTCTTTGTACCTACTGATGTTAGGATGGCAAAAGCAAGGAGAGCTCTGAAGAAGGGCCTTTCCTGAGAAAGCAGGTAGTGGCTAAACACTAGCTTCTGACAACTTAACAGAGTTGGTCAAGGAGAACAGAACTGAGACAGGACAGGACTTTTCAGGGGAAAATTGTATGGCCCACCAGTCAGAGGACACTCCGTAGAGTCACAGACCTACTTGGGGGAAGGAGGTGCCAATATGGGTGTGGTTTTGGGTTTATGATTTTGTCTCATGTTCTGAGAATAGGTAGGAAAGGTGGTTTGTTTTTTGGGGTTGAACTGTTTCTAGTAAGACGTTTGACAAGGCGAGTGTTTCTATGTCTGTGTATTCCACTATGTCCGTGGTTGTAGACATTAGAAAAGAGAATGCATCAATGGATTTGTCCTGTCTTGTAGAAAGCTTCCCAGCATTCATCCTGCCCAATTAATGAATGGATTGCAGCTTTCCTTAAGGATGGGCAACACCAACGATCTTAGTAATTTTCAATTTTCTTTCTGAATTCTCGCCAATCTCCAGAATAGGCTCATGGTTTTGTGTCCAAGATATGTACCACCTCCAAGCTCTGTGACATGGCCATGTACTGGATAGATGAAGGGAATGGCGAGCATCTCAGAAAACGCAGATATCAGTGTGACCAGTAAACTCTCAGTGGAGAAACCCTTCTTTGAGCCTTTTGCTTACATAATGTTCTGTTGCCTTGAATGTCAAGAAGTTCTTTGTTTCGGACCACCCCTTTGTGAAGCCTGAAGAAAACAGTTTTCAGATCTAAATGAATGGGCATAACCTGTGGCTCTTTGCTTACTTGCTTTGGAAATGGATGTGTCTGAATCCAACTCTATGCCCTGTGTGAGGCTGTGTCTTAGATTCTCTGCAACTGATAGATCTAAAGAAAGATCCCATGTGTGCATCCAAAACCAAAATGGCCAAAAGAGCAGTCATTGTGGGTGAAGTTTCTCTCCGTCCTCTGTTAGGTTCTTGACGTCCATCAAGTGAGAATTGGAATCCTTTGGGTCAAATGAGTTTTTCAAAGCACTGCAGATGTGGTTGGGTTTTCTTATGACTGAAATTCACATAAAGAATCTACACCTGACAGTCAGTAGGCCTCAAATTGCAGAAGAAGATCAGTATTAATGGCAGGTGTATTTGATCAATCCTGGTTCACTGGAAGGGTTTCCAGGCCACCCTGACTTTAGGCAAATTAGCGGCAAGGGAGCATGTTTTGGACACTGTCTTGGGCTATGCCCCTCATGGAAACGTCCAGCCAGAGGTTATGATGAGTGTCTATATGGAAGAAGATGAGGGCCATTGGGGAGTGTTTTGGTTTTAATTGTGGTCATTTGTGTGGCATTTGGAAGAGATGACTGGGTCCACCTGGGCTTGAACTCGGGTGTGATTCCCCTTAGAGACTGAGTTCTGGAACTGAGCTCAGTGAAGTATTGCCATTAATTGTGTTGGGATTTTATGAGACCATGCATAAGAGTCGCCCTTTAAACTGAGATCTAGCATTGAAGTGCTCTGTCCCATAATGAAAGATCCACAAACAGTGAAAGCAATGACACATGAAACAGACAAGACAAGACAATAAAGACAGGCAATGGACGTCCAACACTGAGATCAGGACTGAGTAGCCGGCAATAACCAATGGGCTGGCAATACCGAATCCAAAACAAAATATCACTGAGTCGAGGAATCTATTATAACTAAATTTCCCAAGTCCTCTGGGGCGTCCTCCAGGAACGTGGCCTGTGGCTCTGTGACACGTCTGTCAGCCACTGTCGGAGAGAGCTCACACTCTTCATCAATAGCCATTTTTCCAAGTCCTAACCTGAAACCTGAAACCAGGAATAGGAGACTTACTTACCCCAAGAGTAGCCCGTTGGGGTCTCTCATCCGCCGCTGCCAGATATCAGTGGAAACTTCATGTGTAAAGGTCGGGCGTGCATTGGAGGAAGAGACGACCAAGAAACTGACTCATGAAACAGCAAAGGGTTTATTGGAGTTCCAGCATGCTGGGGCTCAGAGCTCACTTGAATACAGCAGAGAGCCCTGAGAAGAGCTTGAGCAGAGCTTATATACTTTCCTTGCCGAGGGCAAGGAGGGAAGTTTATTGATGGGTCAGTGGGAGTGGGCAGTTTGCATGCAACCAGGTGAGAGAGTAAATTCTGCAGTTTGAAAACTGGGGACAGCACATTCTGGGAACAAGATTAGCAAACAGTTCTCAAGATTTCAACAGTGTTTTGTTAAGCATAGAGAAAAACAGGAAGTGACAAGTACCTATTTAATTAACCATTCAATAACAACTATACCTTTTTAAATGGATGTTCTCATCTACATTCAATCTTCCAAGGTACAGGGTCCTATGACATTGTATATCAATTTACCTGAGACATCTGTGCAGAACGTAATTCAACGCTAAGTATCCCAATTAAGGGCCCAATGCCATTCTGGGATTCAAATCTTACTTAGATTTCTGTTTTCCTACATATATTTCAACTATATATTCTTATACATATCGCAGCTTCTCAATAGAATTATTCATAAACAGAATGATTCCTAACCCAAATCAAACATGTTATTAACCCTAACCCTACAGTGTTCCCTCAATCTAACTTTAAAGAAGAGCACGGACAGAGTTGGTCTTATAATACAGGAATGTAGGGGATCTTTCACCTGCTGAGAACCTCAAAGGTCCATGGAGAAATAAGCCATGGAGAAGATGTAGGCAGCTATGAAGGACCTGAGAGAGCAAAAGTCATCTTCCATGGCAAACAACCTGGTCAGGATGAAGGGATGTCTCTGAATCTGCCACTCACACCCTGTGAACTGCGCCACTTCACAGGTGAATAACGAGTTAGAACGACAAAAAATTATCTTGTTAGGATCTTACAGAAAAATGGGTGTGCACCGAAACCTAGAAGAATGATTTCCACCAATGAGGTGCGGTAATTGAGTCTCAAACATGAGCCAAATGTGCGACCGGAGATCCGGGCTGACAAATCTGTGTGGCCTGCCCCGTGGCTAGAGACAGCAGGGCACCACCTAGAAGCGACCAGCCGGCAGGGAGAAACGTTGCTGCAGATTCTGTGGAATCCTGCTGGCTGACCTCCAACTGAGCCCCGGGCTGAGTTTGGGATTTCAAACGGGGAAGGAAGTGCTACAATTCTATCCCCCCACAATAAAAACTCCACCAAGGAAACCAACGGTCACCATCTTGGAGAGCAGAAGTAACCACCGCCACTCTCCAACAGATTGCAACAATAAAACAGGTTTGTGTTACTCAGCTCATCTCCCATACAGCAGGGAATTCACATAAAATCTCTCTTAGGCTTTCCATTGGAGAGATTATCAGAGAGAGCCTGCATAAAGATGTTGGGAAAACTACAGGCACCTGACCTTCAACTTCCCCTCCCATCAGCGGCGAAAACGAAACCTGTCTAGCCAGAGCTGGGAGAGGGGCAAGAGGAAAAAATCAAAACAATAGAGTGCCGGGGTTCCCCATAGACACCATCCACACCCAAGAAACGGCAGGCCCAGAGGACAGTATGAGCTGCCGAGAGGCATCACTCAGGGGAAATCTGGTCTAGCACGAGAAACCAGGACTAGCAGGAGATAACAGGGGACTAGAGGCCAGGCCCGCGTGACTGGGCGGCTGGAGAACGCCCGCCCACTGGTCACAAACAGCCCGCTGCTGGTGCGACTGGGTGGCTGGTGCCCGCCTGCCTACCAGCGACCAATCGCCCGCTGGCTGCACGTGCAACTGGGTGGCTAGAGATCTCCCGCCCACCAGTGACAGCCCACCCGCTGACTGTGTGACTGGACAGCTGGAGACCGCCCGCCCGCCGGCGACCGGGAGTTGAAAACAAACAGAGACAGATCAGTCCCAGCCCACTCCCATTTGAACACCCTGGCAAGGAGCCTGGGGCCCGCCATAGCAGACAGGTGACATCACTGGAGCTCGGCCATCGCAATTCCTTCCAAGCAGAATTCACTTTAGCAGGCATAGTCTACCAACACAAAGGAGAGACAACAGATATATTAAACCAAAACAAATCTATAGAATAGAGCAGAAAAACAGCAATCAAATAGAGATGGAAAACAACGTGAACATCATGAAAAAACAAAGGAAAAAAATGTGTACAAACAATGCAGGACAACTTAATTCTACAGGAGGACCTAGAATCATCAGAAACAGGGATAGGGAAAAAAACTCAAGGCTTACCTAACTCAGATGGAAAGGGATATTAGAGAATACATGAATCAGCAAGTCCTAGCAATAAAAGTATATTTTGAAAATGAATTAAACAAATTCAAATGGCAAAGAACAAGCTTTACCAGGAGATAGAGATCTTAAAAAAAATCAAACAGTAATCCTAGAAATGCAGGAAACGATTAATTAAAACTCAAACAAGAATATTACAAATAGACTAGATCAAATAAAAGTCAGAACATCAGATAATGACGACAACGTTTATCAACTTGAAAAGAATATAGTCAACACAGAAAAGATGCTTAAGTCCCAAGAGCAGTCTATTCAAAAGATATGGGATATCATAAAAAAAACAAATTTCACAGTCATCGGAATAGAAGAAGCCATAGAGATTCAAACCGAAAGAATGGACAACATATTAAATGAAATAATTCTAGAAAACTTCCCAGAGATGAAAGATGGAATGGATTGCCAAATCCTTGAAGCCTACAGGACCCCAAACATTCAAAACCATAATAGACCAACTCCAAGACATATAATTATGAAGATAGCCAAAATACAGAACAAGGAGAGAATATTAAAAGCTACGAGAGAAAGGAGGCGGATTACATTCAGGGGTAAATCAATTAGATTAACGACTGATTTTTCATCACAAACTTTGAAAGTGAGACTGAAAAATAATGAATTCCAACAAAGAATACTGTATCCAGCAAAATTAAGCTTCAGATTTGACAATAAAATTAAAATCTTTCACAATGAATAAAAACTAAAAGAATTCACACCCATAACACCAGCACTGCAAAGGATTTTGGGCAAAATACTACAAGAAGAAGAATTGAAAAATAGTGCCCCAAACTAACAGTGGGAGGTATCTCAGTAAAGGGGGAGGAAAATAACCAAAAAGTAAAAACTAGCCAAACTAAAATAAATAAATAAATTAACATGAATGGATGTACAAATCATATTTCAATTGTAACCTTAAATGTTAATGGCCTAAACTCACCATTCAAGAGACATAGGGTAGTAACCTGGATCAAAAAAACAAATCCAACAATATGCTGCTTTCAGGAGACTCATATGATAGGTAAAGACATACACAGGCTGAAAGTAAAAGGTTGGGAAAAATCATACCACTCACAGGGCACACGGAAGCAAGCAGGAGTGGCCAAACTCATATCAAATACAATCAACTTCAAACCTACGTTAATCAAAAGGGATAAAGAAGGACACTATATAACGTTAAAAGGAACCATCCACCAACATAACATAACAATTACCAATTTGTATGCAGCAAACAAATGAGCTGCCACACTCATAAAACAAACTCTTCTCAAGTTCAAGAGTCAAATAGACTACAACATAATAATTATAGGTGACGTCAACAGACCGCTCTCACCATTAGACACATCCTCTAGACAAAAACTGAATAAAGAAACTATAGAACTCAACAGCACAATCAATAACCTAGACTTAACCGACATATATAGAATATATCAACCATCATCAAGTGGATACACCTTCTTATCAGCAGCAGATGGATCCTACTCAAAGATAGACCATATATTAGGTCATAGGGCAACTCTTAGTAAATATAAAGGCGTGGAGATAATACCATTATCTGATCATATTGGAATGAAACTGGAAATAAATGATAAAAGAAGGAAGGAAAAATCCTACATCATATGGAAAAATGAACAATATTCTACTGAATGATCAATGGGTTACAGAAGACATAGAGGAGGATATAAAAAATTCTTATAGACAAATGACAATACAGACACAACATACTGGAATCTATGGGACACAATGAAAGCAGTTTTAAGAGGGAAATTCATTTCTTGGAGTTCTTTCTCAAAAAAATAAAATAAAATAAAATAAATGAACTCACACTACACTTCAAAAACCTAGAAAAAGAAAAGAAAAACAACAGCAAATGTAGTAGAAGACAAGAAATAATTAAAATTAGAGCAGAAATCAACGAAATTGAAACACAAAAAATCATTGAAAAAATTGATAAACTAAAAGTTGGTTCTTTGAAAAAATAAATAAGATTGACAGGCCCTTAGCCATGATAACGAAGAGAAGAAGAGAGAGAACTCAAATTATTAACATAGGGGGTGAAAAATGCAATACCACAACAGACACTACAGAAATATAGAAGATAATTAGAAAGTATTTTGAAACCCTATATTCCAATAAAATAGAAGATAGTGAAGATATCAATAAATTTCTTAAGTCATACGATCTGCCCAGATTGAGTCAGGAAGACACACACAATTTAAACAGACCAATGACAAAGGAAGAAATAGAACAAGCCATCAAAAGATAACCAACGAAAAAAAGCCCTGGACCGGATGGGTAAACAGCGGAGTTCTACAAAACCTTCAAAGAAGAATTAATACTGATTCTTTTAAAGCTCTTTCAAGAAATAGAAAAAGAAGGAGCTCTTTCAAATTCATTCTATGAGGCCAAAATCACCCTGATCTTGAAATCAGACTAAGACACTTCAAAGAAACAAAACTACAGACCAATATCTCTAATGAACTTGGATACAAAAATTCTCAATAAAATCCTGATGAATCGAATACAAAAGCATATCAAAAAAAATTGTGCACCATGATCAAGTAGGATTCACCCCTGGGATGCAAGGCTGGTTCAATATACGGAAATCAATAAATACTATTCACCACATCAATAGACTTAAAGACAAGAACCATATGATCATCTCGATAGATGCAGAAAAAAACATTTGACAAAGTACAGCATCCCTTTATGTTCAAAACACTAGAAAAACTAGGGATAACAGGAACTTACCTCAACATTGTAAAAGCTATATATGCTAAACCTCAGGCTAGCATCATCCTAAATGGAGAAAAACTGAGGGATTGCCTCTAAAATCTGGAACAAGACAGGGATGCCCTCTATCACCACTTCTATTCAATTTAGTTCTTGAAATTCTAGCCAGAGCAATTAGACAATAGAAATTAAAGGCATAAAAATAGGAAAACAAGAACTTAAATTATCACTATTTGTGGATGACATGATAATATATATAACAGACCCAAAAGGGTCTACAAAGAAACTGCTAGAGATAATAAATGAATTAAGCAAAGATGCAGGATATAAAATCAACACGCATAAATCAAAGGCATTTATGTATATCAGGAGCAAAACTTCTGATATGGAAAGGAGGAAAACCACTCCATTCACAATATCCTCAAAGAAAATAAGATACTTGGAAATCAACCTAACAAAAGAGGTGAAAGATTTATATAATGAAAACTACAGAATCCTAAAGAGAGAGATAGAAGAAGATCTTAGAAGATGGAAAAATGTACCCTGTTCATGGATAGGCAGAACTAACATCATCAAAATGGTGATATTACCCAAAGTTCTCTACAGGTTAAAATGGATGCCAATCAAAATCCCAACGGCATTTCTTGTAGAAATGATAAAGCAATCATGAAATTCATATGGAAAAACAAAAGACCCAGAATAGCAAAAGCAATTCTAAGCAGGAATTTGAATCTGGAGGTATAGCGATACCAGAGTTCAAACTGTACTACAAAGCAATAGTTATAAAAGCAGCGTGGTACTGGTACCAAAACAGGCAGGTGGATCAGTGGTAGAGAATAGAGGACACAGAAATCAATCCACAAAATTACAACATTCTTATATATGATAAAGAGGCTAAAAGCATATTGGGAGATGGATAGCATCTTCAACAAATGGTGCTGGGAAAATTGGAAACCCATATGCACCAAAATGAAACTGAATCCCTTTCTCTCGCCATGCACAAAAGTTAACTCAAAATGGATCAAGGAGCTAGTGATGAAATCAGAGACACTGCATGTGATAGAAGAAAAAGATGGCTATGATCTACATACTGTGGGGTCGGGCTCCAAATTCATTAATAGGACACCCATAGCCCAAGAGTTAATAACAACAATAAACAAATGGGACTTACTTAAACTAAAAAGTTTTTTCTCTGCAAGAGAAACAATAAGAGAGGTAAATAGAGAGTCTACATCCTGGGAACAATTTTTTACCCCTCACACTTCAGATAGAGCTCTAATATCCAGAATATACAAAGAACTCAAAAAATTAAACAATAAGATAACAAATAACCCAATCAACAAATGGGCCAAGGACCTGAACAGACACTTCAGAGAGGAGGACATACAATCAATCAACAAGTACATAAAAAAATGCTCACCATCTGTATCAGTCAGAGAAATGCAAATCAAAACCACCCTAAGATACCATCTCACTCCAGTAAGATTAGCAGCCATTATGAAGTCAAACAACAATAAGTGTTGGCGAGGATGTGGAGAAAAGGGTACACTTGTACACTACTGGTGGTACTGAAAATTGATAAGGCCAATTTGTAAAGCAGTATGGAGATTTCTTGGAAAGCTGGGAATGAATGCACCATTTGACCCAGCTATCACCCTTCTCGGACTAGAGGGTCTTAACAGAGCGTACTATAGGGATACTGCCACATCAATGATCATAGCGCCACAATTCACAATAGCTAGACTGTGGAACCAACCTAGATGTCCTTCAATAGATGAATGGTTAAAAAACTGTGGCATCTATACACAATGGAGTATTACTCAGCACTAAAAAATGGCAAAATCATAGACTTTGCAAGGAAATGGATGGCATTAGAGCAGATTATGCTAAGCTAAGCTAACCAATCCTTAAAAAAATGCCAAATGTCTTCTTTGATATAAAGAGAGCACCTAAGAACAGAACAGGGAGGAAGAGCATGAGAAAAAGATTAACATTAAACAAAGACGAGTGGGGGGATAGAAAGGGGGAGAGAAGGGAAAGCATATGGAAATGGTAGGAGACCCTCAATGTTACACAAAATTACATATAAGAGCTTGTGAGGGGAAATGGGGGGAAAACAATGGAGAGAATTGAACAACAGCAGATGAGGTAGAGAGGAAAGATGGGAGGGGAGGGGAGGGGGGATAGTAGGGGATAGAAAAGGTAGCAGAATACAACATCACTATTATGCCATTATGTACAAATGTGAATGTGTAACCAATGTGCTTCTACAATTCGTATTTGGGGAAAAATGGGAGTTCATAACCCAATTGAGTCAAATGTATGAAAGATAATATATCATGAGTTTTGTAATGTTTTGAACAATCAATAAAAATAAATAAATAAATAAAGGTTTAAAATTGAGTGGCAAGAAATCAGCTAAAAAAGTGTTGAGATGCATTCATTTTGCTAAGCAGAAACTTTGTTTTGTGTAGTTGTATCTATCACAAATTTATTTTACCAGAAAACTGGCTTTTGAAAATACACTTAATTGAGATTAAAGGATAATCCACCTACCTTCATGAAAAATTCATAGCATTTCCTATATTTTTCATATTTCAATTTTTGGTAAATATTTTGTCATGGACCAGGTCTAGTCTTAGGCTATTCTTTCAGAATACTGCCTCATCTGATAAGTTGGTACAATGTGTTGGATTGTTCTTTTCATCTTTTATTTAATAGTTTCTAGCTGATAATGTGTATTTTTCATTATCTTTATTTGGACATACATACCCAACGATATCTTTGCATTTTATGTTTTACTGGGAAGAGACTCATCAAAAGCTCTGTATTATATGTATCAACAATCAAACATTTAGAGCATGCAATTATTCTTAATTTTGCATGAAAATATCTTTGTACCATTTACTTATAAAAATTTAGAACTATTAATAATGTCCCTACTGTAATAAGTAACTAATTACCAGAAAAATTAAACAATTCACTTTATATCAATTATGAATATGAAAAGTACTAAAATAAGTATTTGGCAATTAATGCATAATTGATAGAAATTGAAATCATAAGAAAGCCATTTAAAATGTCAGTGCATATGGTCCTTAAATAATAGGTTGTTCAAAAAAATTTCTCTAATTCATAAGATATAATATGCCATATTACAGCGTAACGTGATAAAAAACATTAAATTATCAATATTGATAATAAAGAATGATACCTTTTTTCTTAAATATGTTTATTTGATTTTCATTGTAAGATGTTAATTCTGGAAGACTTCAGAATTAAGAAAGTCTTGGTGTATATTATTTCTAACAGGCTAATCAAAGTACTTTTAAATATATATGTATATATATATATATATATATATATATATATATATATATATATATATATATACATAATATATGTAATGCATATGCATGAATATAGACACATATGTATAATAAATGTATTGTAATATATCTATCAGGTGATTATAATTATTAAATTTTTAAAAAAAAAATAGTGACTATAAAAAACAGTCTCAAATTTAAATTTCATAGCATACAACTGTTTGTAATGCCATGAGAGAAAAATAGATATGGAGGAAAAACGAAAAAGGAAGAGAGAGAAGGGGAAAAATGAGGAAGAAAGTGAGTAAAGAAGAGGGAGAGGCGTGTTCGATGTTAAGACAAAAGTGGAGCGGCTGGGTTTGTGATTCAGTGTTAACATGTTTGCCTAGTATGTGTGAGGAACTGGGTTCTATTCTCAGCACCACATACAAATAAAGAAAATGAAGATCCATCAACAACTTAAAAAATAAAAAATAAAAAACTAGAAATATTACTAAAATCCCAAGCATTTATGAATGTTAAATAATAAAATATATGTTACATAGCCTTATGTAATTTCTAGACTCCCCAAAAAAGTCATTAAATGTTGGATTATTAGTGCTATAACTAAAAATCCATTGCTCTTTCCTCTACATTCTGTGGCATTCTAGTACTAAAATAAATTGTAGTATAACACCAAAAAAAAAAAAATCCTAATATTTCTACAGTAACTGACCCAGTTTAACATCAATGCAAGTAGATTCCTATGGGACATGATATGTACTTTGAAGTTTATTTTTATTCAACACTGGTACATTTCTATTTCTTGAGTTTATGCACATTATAGGATATATATTTCATCCACACGTTCACAAATTTATAGGCATTTATTTCACTTTCAATCACTTCCTCCTTCAGAAAACATGTATTCCTCCGTTTCTGACTGGTCTTTTCTTGAAACTTCTTTCCAAACACATTATTTTCGATTTCCATTATCACATTTGAAGCAAAACTCACACACCCCTCATAATAAACCATAACCCTAATATTACCATTAGATGTACAACTGGTTGGAATGAATGATTGTATATCAATATAAGATTTCTTACTTAGTTTCAGATATCAATTCAATCCATTATTTAAAGTGGAACCAGTTATATTATTTATTCACAATGTGGTATTTTCATGCATTATTTCTATATTCATAGACACAGGGTACACCTCTTTGTACCCCCAACACTAATTTATACGTCTTCAAAATATTGCTCCCAGAAATGTTGGAAGAAATACCCATGTCACCTGATCTACATATGCATTTTATCACTGAAATATTCTGGACACAAAAAGCAAAGGTCACACTTATGATTGTATCAAAGCTAAATGAAAAGTGAACATGGATTACTAAAAACATCCATGTCCAGGTTGCCTAATGCTCTCAAATGAAAATCCTATTGGTAACTACAAATTAGTTTCTTCCAAAGATTATATATTCAAACTCAACCCTGTTGAAAATGTCTAATCCTCTCACTCACTTTATACTTTGCCTGTTTTTGTAATGTCTCTATTGGTATCTGCTTTTCCACAGTTCATCATTGTGACTAAATCTTCACATGTTCTGAAACTTACATTCACACTCTAATCGAAATCCTATTGCTAAAGAACTTTTGGTCCAAATCCTATATTCACTCTTCTTCTTAAAACCTACCTACTATCTTCCTAATCCTACCGACTATCACTTTTTGACTGGAGGTTCTCTTCTACATTCAATCATCCAGTTACAAGGTCTTATGCCATTGTATATCGATTTCTCTGAGACATTTTTGCAGAATGTAATTCAACGATAGGTATCCCAATCAAGGGCCCAATGATTTCTGGGCTTCAAATCTTACTTAGATTTCTGTTTATGTACATATATTTCACGTCTGTATTCTAATAAATATCACAGGTTCCAATAACATTATTCATCCAGCATAATGGTTTCTAAGCGAAATTGAAAATGTTATTAACCGTAACCATACACTGTTCCCTCAATCTAACTTTACAGAAGAGCAGTGACAGTGTTGGTCTTACAATACAGGAATGCATGGGATCTTCCACCTGCTGAGAACCTCAAAGGTACATGCAGAAATGATCCCTGGAGAAGATGTAGGCAGCGATGAAGGACCTGAGAGAGCAAAAGTCATCTCAATGGCAAACAACCTGGTAGAATTAAGGAATGTGTCTGAATCAGCCTCATTCTTCTTAATACAGAGAAGATAGACCAAACCATGCCTGTGTGGAGAGCTGTTCCCTGGTCCCTATGTTTGATATACGATTCGAACTTGTGAAAGTGTCAAAGGATGTAGGGGCATCCTCCATCTCATGGGAACCTTGGAGGCAAATGTTAGGACAACGTGGTTTCCAAGGCAGTGACCTCATTCAGTTCCTCAAGGAAGTGACTTCACCTCACTTCCTTGGTGATGGAAGTCTCTGAACTTGGGATCCAGGAAGCCAGGCACCCAGAGCCATAACCCGTCCAAGTCCCAGTGGTCTAACTTGTTTGGATTTACGAAGGACAGAGTCAATATTTCTTGGTACCTACTGATTTGAGGATGGCCAAATGCCAGGAAACCTCTGAAGAGGGTCCTATCCTGATAAAGCAGGTAGTGGATCACCGCTGGCTCCTGACTACTTCACAGAGTTGGCAAAGTAGAGCAGATCTGAGACAGGACAGGCCATTTTGGGAGAACATAGTATGGCCCACCAGTCAGAGGACACTCCGGATATGACAGACCTACTTTGGGGAAGGAGGTGCCTTTGCGGGTGTGGGTGTGGGTTTGTGGTTTTGTCTCATGTTCTGAGAATACGAAAGAAAGGCGGTTTGATTGGATTGTAGTGAACTGTTTCTAGTAAGTCGTTTGACAAGGCGAGTCTTTCTATGTCTGTGTATCCCACTGTGTCCGTGGTTGTCGACATTAGAAAAGAGAATGCATCAGTTGATGTGTTCTGTCTAGTAGAAAGCTTCGCAGCATTCATCCTGCCCAATTGATGAATGGACTGCGGCTTGCCTCATGGATGGGCAACACCTACTATCTGCCTAAGTTCCTGTTTTCTTCCTGAATTCTGGCCACTCTCCCGAATAGGCACATAGTTTTGTGTTTAAGATATGTACCACCTCAAGCTCTGTTAAATGGCCATGTACTGGACAGCTGAAGGGAATGGGAGAATATCAGAAAACTCAGATATCAGTGTGACCAGGAAAGTCTCAGTGGAGAAACCCTGCTATGGGCCATTCTCTTACTATGTATCTGTTTCCCTGAATGTCAGGAAGTTCTTTGCCTCAGGCCACCCTCATGTGAAGCCTGAAAAAAAGAGTTTTCAAATGAAAATGAATGGGCATCACCTGTGGCTCTTTGCTTAATTTCTTTGCAAAGGGATGTGTCTGAATCACCCTTTGGCCCTGTGTGCGGTTGTGGCTTAGATTCTCAGCCCCTGATGGATCTAAAGAAAGATCCGATGTGTGCATCCAAAACCAAAATTTCAAAAAGATCAGTTATGATGGATGAAGTCTCTTGCCTTTCTTTGTTAGGTTCCTGAACTACATCAAGTGAGAATAGGGATCCTTTGGTTCAAATAAATTTTTGAAAGCCCTGAAGAAGTGCTTGGGTTTTCTTATGACTCCAATTCACATAAAGAATCTATACCTGACAGTCAGTAGGCCTCAAATCGGAGAAGCAGATCAGTATTAACTGCGGTCTTATTTTATCACTCCTGGTTCACATGCAGGGTGTCCAGGCCACCATGACTTTAGGCAAATGAGCGGCAAGGGAGCTTATTTTGGACACTAACCCATACCCTACTAGACTCTGACTAGTAATCCTAACATGATGGAGAATAATAACCCCAACAGAATAGAAATACAAGAAGTTTTGAGGATTCATGTTGTATAGTTGTACTTGCCTTTTGCATTATATAGGGTAGGAGTTATAAATTTAGTCAATTTTTAATTGAAACAGTTCTCCATGTGTTTTTAAAGTTCACAACCATGTGAATTCCTCTCTCCCTTTCTCTGTAGCCTATTCAGAACATGTATTTTTATATGCACATTTAGAATCCTACCTGGTATCACATGTACATTCTTGAGAGGTTGCTGACTTAGCAGATACAAATTGTCAGAAGAGATCACTCCTCTGAATGCTGTTGGAAGTGAAAATTCAAACTATGGGTGACTTCCTAGTTGAACAACATTATACATAAATCCACGTTTAGTAAAATTAATATTTTTGGCTCTGTGGATTATATATATTTCATGATATATATATATATATATATATATATATATATATATATATATATATATATATATATTGCTACATTTTAATGTCTGTTTGAGTGTGTGTGTGTGTGTGTGTATAGATAGATAGATAGATAGATATACACTCTCCAGATTTTTGAAAATATGAAACATATGTGTCTTATTATATACTCCCTAAATTCATTCATGTACATGTATGTGGATTTATAATCAACTTTTCACAAGATTATTTTCAAAAATATTCATCCACCTGAAATACATATTTGTTTCCTAGTACTAAAAACAAACTTCAGTGAATGGTGCATACAAATCCAAATATTTCTACAGTAACTGTCCCAGTTTAACATCAATGCTTGTAGATTCCTATGGGACATGATGTGTATTTTGACGTTCATTTTTTAACAAAACTGGTACATTATTATTTCTTCAGTTTATGCACATCATAGGATATATATTTCATTAACAAGTTCACAAATTTATAGGCATTTGTTTCGCTTTCAATAACTTCCTTATTCAAAACTCTTGTATTCCTCCAGGTTTCTTGTCTGGTCTCTTCATGAGACTTCTTTCCAAACTCATTATTTCTGAAATCCATAATCACCTTTGAAACAAAATTCACACACTCTTTATGATAATCCATAAGCCTAATATTAAAATAAGATGGATACCTGGTTGGATTGAATGATTGCATATCAATATAAGATTTCCTGTATATTTTCAGATATCAATTCAATCCATTATTTAAATTTAGAACTTGTTACATTGTTTAATCAAAGTTTTGTCTATTCATGCATTATCTCTATATTCCTAGACACAGGGTACACCCATTTGTAACGCCAGTACTAATTTATATATCTTCAAAATATTGCTCCCAGAAACGGTGGAATAAATACTTATGTCATCTGATCTACATATACATTTTATCACAGTAATTTTCTGGACACAAAAAGCAAAGTTCACACTTATGATTTTACCAAAGCCTTAATGGAAAGTGAGTATGCTTTACTAAAAACATCCATGTCCAGGTTGCCTAACGCTCTCAAATGTGAATCCTATTGGTCACTACATATTTGTTTCTTCCTAAGATTATATATTTTACCTCAAGCCTGTTGAAAATGTCTAATCCTATCAATCACTTTATCATTTGCCTGATTTACTAATGTCTCTATTAATATCTGCTTTCCTACATATTTTCCACAGTTTATCATTGTGACTGACTCTTCACATGTGCTCACATTTTCATTCACTCTCTACCCGAAACCCTATTGCTAAAGAACTTTTGGTTTAAATCCTACACTCTCTCTGCTTTCTAAACCTACTGACTATCTTTCAAATAATACCGAGTATCCCTTTTTGACTAGAAGTTCTCTTCGACATTCCATCATCCAAGGTACAAGGTCCTATGCCATTGTACATCGATTTATCTGAGACATCTCTGCAGAACATAATTCAAAGCTAAGTATCCCAATCAAGGGCCCAATACCCTTCTGGGCTTCAAATCTTACCTAGATTTCTGTTTTCATTCTAATATTTCACTTTTACATTCTTGTAAATATTACAGGTTCCCAATACAATTATTCATCCTGCAGAATGATTCTTAACCCAAATCGAACCTTTTATTAACCCTAACCATACACTCTTCCCTCAATCTAAGTTTACAGAAGAGCAGGGACAGAGTTGTTTTTACAATACAGGAATGTAGGTCATCTTAAACCTGCTGAGAACCTCAAAGGTCCATGCAGAAATGATACCTGGAGAAGATGTAGGCAGCTATGAAGGAGTTGAGAGAGCAAAAGTCACCTTGCATGGCAAACCACCTGGTCAGGATGAAGGGTCGTGTCTGAATCAGTCTCTCTATTCTAAATGTAGAGAAGGTGGACCAAACCAGGCCTTTGTTGAGAGATGTTCCCGGGTGCCTATGGTTGATATACCATTCTAACTTGCGAAAGTGTCACAGGAAGTAGGGGCAGCCTCTATCTCATGGGACCCTTGGAACCAACTGTTAGGACAAAGTGGTTGCCAAGGGAGTGAACTCATTCAGTTCTTGAAGGAAGTGTCCTACCTCACTTCCTTGGTATTGGAACTCTCTGAAATTGGGATCCAAGATGCCAGACACCCAGAGCCAGTCCCAGTCCCACTCCCACTGGGCTCAGTTGTTTGGATTTACCAAGGACAGAGTCAGTCTTTCTTGGTACCTACTGCTGAGAGAATGGCCAAATGCCAGGACAGATATGAAGAGGGTCTTTCCTGAGAAAGCAGGTAGTGGCTCACCACTGGATCCTGACAACTTCACAGAGTTGGCCAAGGCAACCAGAACTGAGACAGGACTGGCCATTTCGGGGAACATAGTTTGGCTCAACAGACAGAGGACACACTGGAGAGTCAGAGACTTACTTGTGGGAAGGAGATGCCTTTGTGGGTGTGGGTGTGAGTTTGTGG
The DNA here is from genome assembly GCF_048772815.1 of Callospermophilus lateralis. NCBI lineage: Eukaryota > Metazoa > Chordata > Mammalia > Rodentia > Sciuridae > Callospermophilus > Callospermophilus lateralis. The sequence goes on along the minus strand of NW_027513355.1, from coordinate 1,022,946 downwards.
TTTTGTCTCATGTTCTGAAAATAGGTAGGAAAGGTGGTTTGTTTGGTTTGGAATGGACTGTTTCTAGTAAATCGTTTGACAAGGTGAGTGATTCTAGTTCGGTGTATCCCACTGTGTACGTGGTTTTGGACATTAAAAAACAGAATGCACCAATGGATGCATCCTGTCTAGTAGAAAGCTTCCCAGCATTCATCCTGCTCAACTGATGGATGGACTGCGGTGTGTCTTATGGATGGGGAACACCTACTATCTTCCTAAGTTCCTGTTTTCTTCCTGAATTCTGGCCACTCTCCAGAATAGGCTCATGGTTTTGTGTCCAAGATATATACCACCTCCAAGCTCTGTGCCATGGCCATGTACTGGACAGCTGAATGGAATGGGAGAATCACAGAAAACTCAGATATCAGTGTGACCAGGAAAGCCTCAGTGGAGAAATCCTGCTTTGGCCATTCTCTTACCTATATTTCTGTTGCCCTGAATGTCAGGAAGTTCTTTCCCTCAGCCCACCCCTTTGTTAAGCCTGAAGAAAACAGTTTTCAAACGGAAATGAAAGGGCATCACCTGTGGCTCTTTGCTTAATTTCTTTGTAAAGGGATGTGTCTGAATCAGCCTCTTGGCCCTGTGTGCGGTTGTGGCTTAGATTCTCAGCACCTCATGGATCTAAAGAAAGATCCCATGTGTGCATCCATAACCAAAATGGCAAAAACATCTGTTATGGTGAATGAAGTCTCTTGCGTTCCTTTGTTAGGTTTCTGACCTACATCAAGTGAGAATAGGAATCCTTTGGTTCAAATGAATTCTTCAATGCCCTGAAGAAGTGGTTGTGTTTTCTCATGACTCCAAATCACATAAAGAATTGTTACCTGACACTCAGTAGGCCTCAAATTGGAGAAGCAGAGCTGTATTAACTGCAGTCCTATTTTATCACTCCTGGTTCACATGCAGGGTGTCCAGGCCACCATGACTTTAGGCAAATGAGGGGCAAGGGAGCTTATTTTGGACACTAACCCATACCCTACTAGACTCTGACTACTAATCCTAATATGATGGAGATTAATAACCCAAACAAAATAGAAATACAAGCAGTTCAGAGGAGTCATGTTGTATAGTTGGACTTGCCTTTTGCATTATATAGGGTAGGAGTTATAAATCTAGTCAATTTTTAATTAAAATAGTTCTCCATGTGTTTTTAAAGTTAACAAATATGTGAATTCCTCTCTCCCTTTTTGTGTAGCCTATTCAGCACATGTATTTTTATATGCACATATAGAATCCTACCTGGTATCACATGTTCATACTTGAGAGGTTTCTGACTTGGCAGATACTGCCGCGGTCCGGTTGGAGCAAAATAACCGGGGGGTGGGGGTTATGAATAACATGTGTATGTTGATATAGCAGGAGTGGAAGCCATTTATTGTAGGACAATAGAGGTATTTATACATTCCACCCAGGTTATCTAATTAACATAAACTAGATACTGCAGTCAACCAATCAGGAATCTCCACACTTAATGGCTCGCTTTTGTTACATCTCAAACCACTCCCTCTGGCATTTTGCTAGGCATCATCCAGACTTGTTTACACACTCTAACATTCCCCTGGCAAAATGCCAGGTGTTATTTTGACATGTTTACAGACTCTAACATTTCCCCCTTTTATTTAATTTAAATAAAGACCACAGTGGTTTTTACAGAAACACCATAAATAACCTGCTACAAACAGAAAGGGAGGATACAAAATGTCACAATACAAGCCAATTGATGAAGCACTTGGAGAAATAATACCAGCAATGACACTGTTAGCAAAGACACCGAGTTAAAATTTGTTATAGATTACAGTTTGTTGTCTCAGTCCAGGTAAAGCAGTGTCTCAATAGATTAACTCACAGTTCAGGTAAACCACAGTCCAGGTATGTTCTGCAGGCAGCTAGCTTAAATCACAGTCCTGGTAAGTTCTGCAGGCAGCTAGCTTAAATCATAGTCCATGTAAATTCTGCAGGCAGCTAGCTTAAATCACAGCCCAGGAAAGTTCTGAAGGCAGCTAGCTTGATCCAAAGTCTCCTCCGTTTCTCAGCCGAAGTCTCCTCCGGTTTTCAGCAACACTGGAAATTCTTCCACCCTTGTCCTCACCGGCACTGGGATGAAGGCAGGAACTCCTACCACTGGCTAAAGAAAATCCTATAGTATTCCACCAGGTGCTAAGAAAACAACCTTCTGAAAAATTTAGTACATTATCTCAAGGTTTTTTACATTTGAAAAAAGCCTTAATAGTGCTTATTATTTATTATTTTCCGGGTGTGGGAGAACCATTGTAGCTTAGTTATTGGCATTGAAAATGACCAAACATCAGGGAGCCAGTAGCATCTATGGCTGGCTGTAGCATCCTGGGCAGCCACAGATGGCCCTGGGGAGTGTCCAGGACTCAAACTGCCACGGGGCCCCGCTCCCCAGGCTGGGGGCGGGGAATTGCCGGCTGCCACTGCTTGAAAAGCCCTTGCTGCACAGTGACTGGCTTGAGCATGTGGCAGCAGAGGCGCCTATTCACACACACTCCGGAAATGAAAAGTATTCAGTAACAGCCTTTTGCTGAAACTTTTTTCCTGATAATCCTTCTTCTTCTTAACTTTCTTTTTCTTTCTGATTAGACTTCCTGGGCTTCCATCAACACATGCCCTAATTGCACTTGTTTCCACTGGGGTGCCTCTTTCCATTATCAATTTACTTCTCACCCCTTCCTTATTTTCATCACAAAGACAATACAATACACTGAGATAAAACAAGACACAATCATACTGTATCAATCTTCTCCATTTTTTGAAATGACCGTTTTTCCTCTCCCCCTATCTGCCTAGGGATGAGCAGATTTGCTCCCATCCTATCTATGGATGGGCAGCTTTTATTCGTCACTTACCCCCAAGTGTCCCAGGGCTCCCTGTATGGGCCACCATCTGCAGCAGTCCCACTGCAGCAAAATAACCGGGGCAGGGGGTGATGAATAACTAGTGTATGTTGATACAGTAGGAAAGGCGTGATAGGTAGGAAAGGCTATTTGTTTGGTATTGAGTGGACTGTTTCTAGTAAGTTGTTTGACAAGGCAAGTGTTTCTATATCTGTGTATCCCACTGTATCTCTGGTTGTAGACATTAGAAAAGATAATGCATCAATGGATTTGTCCTCTCCAGGAGAAAGTTTAACAGCATTCATCCTGCCCAATTTATGAAAGGACTGTGGCTTGCCTTATGGATGGGCAACACCTACAATATTCCTAAGTTCCTGTACTCTTCCTGAATTCTGGCCACTCTCCACAACAGGCTCATGGTTTTGAGTCCAAGATATGTACCACCTCCAAGCTCTGTGACATGGCCATGTACTGGATAGCTGAAGGGAATGGCGAGCATCTCAGAAAACTCAGATAACAGTGTGACCAGTAAAATCTCAGTGGAGAAACCCTGCTTTGGGCCTTTTCTTACATAATGTTCTGTTGCCCTGAATGTCAGGAAGGTCTTTGCCTCAGGCCAACCCTTTGTGAAGCCTGAAGAAAACAGTTTTCAAATGGAAATGAATGGGCATCACCTGTGGCTCTTTGCTTAATTTCTTCCAAAAGGGATGTGTCTGAATCAGCCTCTTGGCCCTGTGTGAGGCTGTGGCTTAGATTCTCAGCACCTGATGGATCTAAAGAAACATTCCTTTTGTGCTTCAAAACCAAAATGGCCAAAAGGGCAGTCATTGTGGTTGAAGGCCCTCGCCTTCCTCTGTAAGGTTTCTGACCTACATCAAGTGAGAAGAGGGATCCATTGGGTCAAATGAGTTCTTCAAAACCCTGCAGAGGCTAGCCCGTAATTGCTTGGGTTTTCTCATGACTCCAATTCACATAAAAAATCTATACCAAACAGTCAGTAGGCCTCATATTGGAGAAGCTGGGCAGTACAAATGGCAGGCATATTTGATCACTACTGGTTCACAGGAAGGGTGTCCAGGCCACCCTGATTTTAGGCAAATGAGGGGTAAGGGAGCTTATTTTGGACACTGTCGTGAGCTTTGCCCCTCATGGAAAACCCCAGCCAGAGGTTATGATGAGTGTCTATATGGAAGAAGATGAGGGCCATGTGGGACTGTTTTGGTTTTAATTGTGGTCATTTGTGTGGTGGTTGAAATAGATGACTGGGTCCACCTGGGCTTGAAGTCTGGTGTGTTTCCCCTTACAGACTGAGTTCTGAAACTGACCTCAGAGAAATATTGCCATGAGTTCTCTTGGGATTTTAGGAGGCCACGCATTAGAGTCGCCCTTGGAAACTGAGATCAAGTCCCAGGGTGGCTTTCCACAGAGCATCAGGAATCTCAGCCAGGATATCACATGATTTTATTATGAAAGACTTGGCAGCCATAGATGAGATTCAAAACAAACATGGACCTCACACTCTAGACCTCAATGGGCCTGGGTTCATGTGATCTTTTGGCCACTCTTTGGGAAGCCTTGACTGTGAGAATTCTCCAGAGCTTTCATTGAAATGAGCTTCCATACCATTTAATGGTTCTTGAAAGAATTGAAACCTACAGTGCCTCCAACTTCATCCGTGAAAAATGCTAGATAAATACCAAGAAATTTTTGAAATTCCCATAACCAGGTGTCAGAGGAGAACATTTGGATGTCCTGTTGCTGATCAGGAGTGTTCCAGACAGTGGTTTGATTGACTGGGTTTCATGAAAATGGTGTAGAACTGAAATGCCAGTATGTTGGAGCCTGCTGAGTATTGGGCCCAGAACTGTGGTGTGCAGGTGTGGGATAAAACATTTGTGTTGGGGCCATTTGGATCTACCATTGACTTCCAAATGGCTTGTGACTGACATGGTGCAGCCAGCAGACCCTTATATGTAAAGGCATCTTGTTATATGGAGAGGTTTCAGGGCAATGTTACGAATCAGGTTGCTATCTTCAAGTGGGCAAGCTATGTGGGATAGAATCCTGGTTGGTGCATTCTCTTGCAGACTCTGACCGACCACACGTGACAGAACTACCTTCAGCACTGTGTCCCAGTTGAACTTCTTGTATTTCGTAGAGCAAATACCAAACTCCCAGTGCAGCAGCAAGAAACACCATGAATAGTGGAGGATGACTAAATGGGTACACAGTCCACACAGGGAGACACTTAGCCTTCAGTGGCCACAGTTTACCTACAAAGAGAGAATTCAGCACTTTGCCTCATTTTCATTGGAAAATAAGAAACCAATTTCTTTAGGTCACATAGATGCAGAGCCAGCTTTGATGGTCTCACAACAAAGGAAGCTAAAGCTCCTGAAAACAACATATATTTCAAGTGCCCAACCTCAGAGGCAGTTTCTCAAAAAGTCGTTAGGCCAGCAGAGCTCCATGTTTGTGGAGTGTTTACCTGTTAGACAAGGATGCAAGAAAAGACCACTGACTCCAATTAAAATCAAATTAAACTAAGCTTATTATTTTCACCAGCCAGGCTAACTCTCCCTCCCAAAACGGCCGGAACAAGACAGCAACCCCAACTTACCTACAGCCCAGCTTTAAAGCCCAGAAAGTTACACAAAAGGGGGGTTAGAGATAACAGAACTCGGACAAGCATCACACTAATGGTAGTTTATATATATATATATATATATATATATATATATTTTTTTTTTTTTTTTTTTTTTGCTGGCCCCAACATCAGAATTTGTGAGGACCATTAGACCTTCAGAGATGGTCATTGTCTGTCCAGGGAAGGCCAATATTTATGATGTGTCGCTAATGTTTCACAGAGTGCTGCTATCTGGTCAGAGAGCCAGACATGGGTGAGTTCAAGGCATGGGCAGGCATTCCAAGCAGGTTCAGAATTTGCAGTAATTTATAGTAAAGCCAAAATTATCTTATCATGGCTTTGTGGCAAGATGGCTCCCAATTTTAATAAAAGATCAGGTTGGGCCTATCATTCCCCCCTTTTCTTATGTGTTCCTTTCAAATCTTTGATAGATTAAGGGAAGTGCACTGAGGAAATTTAAATCCCTCAGGTAACAGTCTCCAAATTTCTAGAACTCACCCAAAACGGGTCTCCCTGATTTTACCTGACTTAATTAATTACGTATATTGATAGTCTATTTATTTTTGGCTCCATTGTTGTAAGAAGGGAGGCCTCACGCATTTTGGATTCTTCTGCGCTGAGAGAGGGTGACGTAAGGGTCATGGCATGAGGGACATGAGTTGCCTTTTAGAATTTAGTTGAGGGACATGAGTTGCCTTTTAGATTTCAGCTTGGTTTGAAGTCTGGTTGGGGAAGAACAGGTTGTAAAGTCATCTGGGAATGGGTTCTTCTATGAGAGTAACAAAAACCATGAGTAATGAATAAATGTTGCAGCAGCTGGAACATGTCACCTTATAGAAGTTCCCTCACCATTCTTTAATATCCTCAGTTATCAGGACTGTCAACTTAATATTTAATTTTTTGTTTTACAGTTGTCCCTCCCCATAAGATACAGTTTATTAATTTAATGTCATCTGATCTTGCAAAATCCTTTTTCTAGTATGACCTCTGTGTCTAATAGAGAAACCTTTAATTCTGTTACTCAGGGCTGGATAATCGTACTAGCAAACACCAAGCCTACCTCTGTAGGTTAGGAATATCTGTAGGCCCTAAACTAAATTTTCTGCCTCTGGCAGCTCCTCTTAATAGTCTCTTTTTATAGTTATCAGGCATTCCTGTCTGAGAATCCTTCTTTGTAACCTCCAGTCTTACTTATTTTGGGAGGCTAACATAAAGTGTATACCTTAAAATATTAATATTTGTTTTCTTTGCCGATTCATTTAACTTTAATTTTAAATCCTAATCTTAAACATCCAGCAAATAAATTTTAACAGCCTTATATTGAGAGTACTGGGCTTTAATATCTATAACTTAATTATTATTTATCTTTTCATTAATTGGGATATGTATTATTCTGTCTGTCTTGTAGGTGATGACTTATTATCTTAAATTAACCCATGTTGTGTTATTAAAGCAACACTTCGGTAAAAGACTAACAGGGAATCTTTAGATCACTTATAAGCAAATTAAAAATAAAATTTTTTAACAAGAGTAAAAATACTTAGTTTCTGTAATAGCTACCCTGAATTTTTTGGCTGAGTTATACATTATATGCCCTGTTTGAGATCCTAGTAATCTTCACAGAAAAACAAAAGAACTTTTGAACATAACTTAAATGAAATAAAATCTGACCTACTCCTTTTGTAGTCATTCTCACATGTAGTAAGATGGGGCACAGAGCCTTATCTCAGGTAAGGCAGGCCTCTTTATAAATATTAAGTGTTTTAGTTCTAAAGCTGATCATTGTTTTTTAAATATCATTTTACAAAGTTTACATAAATTGTTTGAGGTCACATGAACATTATCTAACATCATATGACATCACATTTAAAACATGGATTAAAGAAAGGCTGAAAGATTTTAACCTTTACATATATTAGGCTCTGATTAACTTAAAAATACATTTAAATTGTTCCCCAATGAAAAAAGTAACATAAAACTTTACATATCTTATTGATAACAGGTAAATAAATCCCCAGTACATTTTTTTTTACCATACAACTTCAGAATACCAGCTTGATATAATGCTCTTTAAATGTTTCTAACTTACAGACTTGTATAACTGGAAGATATGAGCACATTAATAGCATCAAAATTACATTGATATTTCTAGATTAACCAAGTTTAGCTTTTAAAGAAATGGCAGTAGAGTGCTCTAAAATAACAGTTCTTATTTAATCAGTTGTTTAATTTTTATGGTTGCTTGCTCTAGAAAAAATAAAACTTAATAAACACAATGTTATGGGTAAACTTATGTTTTCAGAAATTTTTGTCTCTTTAACACATGACTGATTTTTACAATCTGATACAGACCTTAGTAAATCAATCGGGTATCTAACAAATGTACTCAAGAATGAGAAATTCCACATCAAATTTACTTTACTTATTTATTAAAATATTAGACAAATGTATTGAAGAGTGTAAACCATTTTTTTGTTGAAGGATAAGTCCTAGAATCAAGGCATTTTAGACATTTTGTAGATATTAATATTTTATTAGATTTTTGAACACCTATAAAAACTTGTAAGCTTAAATTTAAAAACATTTATTTTTATCTGTTTATCCAATTTAAATTGAACAATTTTAATCACGTGAATTAAAGATCTTTGGATCCACTTTTTTTAAATTAATTTTTATTGTAGGTTGTTCAAAACATTACATAGTTCTTGATATATTATATTTCACACTTGATTCAAGTGGGATATGAACTCCCGTTTTTACCCCATATACAGATTGCAGAATCACATCAGTTGCACAACCATTGATTTACATATTGCCATTCTGGTGTCTGTTGTATTCTGCTGCCTTTCCTATCCTCTACTATCCCCACTCCCCCATCCCCTCCCCTCTTCTCTCTCTACCCCCTCTACTGTAATTCATTTCTCCCCCCTCATATTTTTCCTCCTTTCCCCTCACTTCCTCTTGTATGTAATTTTGTATACCCCTGAGGGTCTCCTTCCATTTACAGGAAATTTCCCTTCTCTCTCCCTTTCCCACCCACCTCTCATCCCTGTTTAATGTTAATCTTCTTCTCATGCTCTTCGTCCCTACTCTGTTCTTAGTTACTCTCCTTATATCAAAGAAGACATTTGCCATTTGTTTTTGAGGGATTGGCTAGCTTCACTTAGCATAATCTGCTCTAATGCCATCCATTTCTCTCCAAATTCTATGATTTTGTCATTTCTTAATGCAGAGTAATACTCCATTGTGTAAAAATGCCACATATTTTTTATCCATTCGTCTATTGAATGGCATCTAGGTTTTGCTTCCACAGTCTTGCTATTGTGAATTGTGCTGCTATGAACATGGATGTAGCAGTGTCCCTATAGTGTGCTCTTTTTAGGTCTTTAGGGAATAGACCGAGTAGGGGAATAGCTGGATCAAATGGTGGTTTTATTCCCAGCTTTCCAAGAAATCTCCATACTGCTTTCCAAATTGGCCGCACCAATTTGCAGTCCCACCAGCAATGTACAAGAGTACCCTTTTCCCAACATCCTCGCCAGCACTTGTTGTTGTTTGACTTCCTAATGGCTGCTAATCTTACTGGAGTGAGATGGTATCTTAGGGTGGTTTTGATTTGCATTTCTCTGACTGCTAGAGATGGTGAGCATTTTTTCATATACTTGTTGATTGATTGTATGTCCTCCTCTGAGAAATTTCTATTCAGGCCCTTGGCCCATTTGTTGATTGGGTTATTTGTTATCTTATTGTCTAATTTTTTGAGTTCTTTGTATATTCTCGATATTAGGGCTCTGTGTGAAGTGTGAGGAGTAAAGATTTGTTCCCAGGACGTAGGATCCCTATTTACCTCTCTTATTCTTTCTTTTGCTGAGAAAAAACTTTTTAGTTTGAGTAAGTCCCATTTGTTGATTCTAGTTATTAACACTTGTGCTATGGGTGTCCTATTGAGGAATTTGGAGCCCAACCCCACAGTATGTAGATCATAGCCAACTTTTTCTTCTATCAGACGCCATGTCTCTGATTTGATATCAAGTTCCTTGATCCACTTTGAGTTAACTTTTGTGCATGGCAAGAGAAAGGGATTCAGTTTCATTTTGTTGCATATGGATTTCCAGTTTTCCCAACACCATTTGTTGAAGATGCTATCCTTCTTCAATTGCATGCTTTTAGCCCCTTTATCGAATATAAGATAGTTGTAGTTTTGTGGATTGGTTTCTGTGTCCTCTATTCTGTACCATTGGTCCACCCACCTGTTTTGGTACCAGTACCCTGCTGTTTTTGTTACTATTGCTCTATAGTATAGTTTGAAGTCTGGTATAGCTATCCCGCCTGATTCACACTTCCTGCTTAGCATTGTTTTTGCTATTCTGGGTCTTTTATTTTTCCATATGAATTTCATGATTGCTTTCTCTATTTCTACAAGAAATGCCGTTGGGATTTTGATTGGCATTGCATTAAACCTATAGAGAACTTTTGGTAATATCGCCATTTTGATGATGTTAGTTCTACCTATCCATGAACAGGGTATATTTTTCCATCTTCTAAGATCTTCTTATATTTCTCTCTTTAGGTTTCTGTAGTTTTCATTGTATAAGTCTTTCACCTCTTTTGTTAGGTTGATTCCCAAGTATTTTATTTTATTTGAGGATATTGTGAATGGGGTGGTTGTCCTCATTTCCATTTCAGAGGATTTGTGGCTCATATACAGGAATGTCTTTGATTTATGTGTGTTGATATTATATCCTGCCACTTTGCTGAATTCATTTATTAGCTCTAGTAGTTTCTTTGTAGACCCTTTTGGGTCTGCTAGGTATAGAATCATGTCATCTGCAAATAGTGATAATTTGAGTTCTTTTCCTATTTTTATGCCTTTAATTTTTTTCGTCTGTCTAATTGCTCTGGCCAGTGATTCGAGAACTATGTTGAACCGAAGTGGTGAGAGAGGGCATCCCTTAAAATTTGTTTTTATGAGTGCTTTTTTATTATGAGCGCTCCTTATATATGTTAATTTCTGTATCATATATATGATTAAGAATATATATATATATATAGACATACAACAAATAACAAAAGTGTGCACACATAATAATAGTAAAGGCCTTGTAGCTTTTAGCAGGTGAAATCTCCATTGCCATGTTTTAAAAACTCCACAGTTGGTCAAAGATAGAACTGATCAGAAAAACATTAACCTAGGTCTGTAGGATCAAAATTATGAGTTAGAAAAATTAAAGGATCTAAGGAAAAAAATAAGAGTCCTAGAAAAAATAACTGACCAGTAATTAGTAAATACCATACTATTTACTTTTTTTTTTCCTTAAGCCTCATATCAGTCTCCTACTGATCTTGCAGGCTTCTTTCATTTGCATTTCAATCTAAGTCCTGGCTGAGGTCTGGAAGGAGCAGGAAAAAACTGCTATTCTGAGCAGACACCTCAGGTCTAACGCATTTTAACCATAATTTTCCAGATAGGATGTTGAAAATTTTGATACAAGCTTAAGACAAAATTTACAAAATTTTATATCTTTACATCTTGTGTTGTCAACAGATACCATACTATGATTTACTATCCTTGTCCAAATTAATGCACTGGTACACACAGTGACATTTTCCCAGGCTACCCAATTAAAAATTGGTGAAAAAAAAAAGACTGAATGATTGGAAAATTTCTTGCCAACTTGGAAGTAGAGTTCTTTAGTTTTCCATCCTAAGTATTTAAGTTCTCTGGCATGAATTATCTGAAATCATAAACTAAACAATTATCTCAATCTGACTTTTAACGGCAAGATTCTGCAATGCTTCAAAAACCCAATAAGCTACCAGATTGTTACAATAAAACATCATCATTTAGACACACATTCAGGTAAAATCATTCCCAAGAAACAATATATAATATCAACACATTATTGCACATGTCTTAAAGTGCCAGAAACAAAGACACACGACAGACAGAAAGGAGCTCCAGACTATGACTGACAGACAGAAGCCTTTAAAACAGAGCAGATAAGAGAAAAATCTCCTACACCAGTTGCACCACAGATGTCCCCACAAGGGGTCCAGATGTTTTCACAGAGGAGCATCCTGAAATGTAAAATCAAGGGTCTCCATAGTGACTTTCCTGCATTTAGTGTCCCCTTTTTTTCCCTCTTTTTTTAAGATGACAGAGGTGGCATTATCGTTAAATTGCAGGGAAAGACCTAGGGAATTCTCTGAAAAAATAAGGCTTCAGCAGCTGCTGGGAGTCCCTCAGTCCCTCCTTTTACTTACAGGATTTGCTCCTCTGTTTCAGTTCCACCACAAGCATGCTCCATCTCCTAACATTTCTGTAGTCAGCTCTCAAAAAGTTCCAGGGTGCGGGTGGGTTATCAAAATTTGTAACTTAAAGTTGGGTTCCTGAACTTGAAGCCAATTAATGCCAATTTAAAAATGAGGACAGGGTTTTGAGAAAAAGAAAAACGAAGGTTTATTGCTTTGCTAACAAAGATAAACACAGGGACTCTGCCAAAAGGTTGTGACTCTCTTTATCTGGAGGGACAAGGGATTTTAAAGGAGTTTCACTTATTAACCTGGGAGATACTCAGTTCTTAGGTCCCCCGCAGGCACTGCCCTCTGCAGTGAGTGTGCTCCAGGCAGCCAGCTAGGGGCTTCTATCATACTGCTTAACAAACGGGTGTAAAGTTCAATGCAGTTCCTTTAAACTCAGTCCAAAGGGTGTCAGGCTTACTTGCTTTATTTTCATGTCCGATATCCTTAAGTTTTCACCACAGAAATCACACAACAAAATGCACAAAAACAAACAAACAAAAAACATATAGAACACAGAACAAAACAACAACAACAAAAAAAAAAAAAAAAAAAACAAAACAGAAATCCGGCGCCGAAACAGGAAAACAGAGGAGCAATGCAATGTCTTCCTAAAGCTCCCCGTAGGAGCGCATGCGTGCCCGTTGGCACCTCTCTACCCTTCCAGATGAATTCCCTAGAGAACAGAACAGATGACAGAATGATTCTTGTTACTGTCCCAGACAGGAGTATATGTGAGCCTCCTCAGTCCACCTCTCTGTCATCAGAAGACATCTCCCTTAACCGGATATCAGATGTTATAAAGGCACCAATTACCTATGGATGCCTCCTCCACCAGGTGCTTGCTAATAGTTTTAATGCGGTGGTTCACTGCAGTGCTCCCTGAACTGAAGGCTAACTCCAAGGCCTTGGACCATCTCAAGTTGCACAAACCCTAGAGTTGCTCTCAAGCTTGGAGCCCTGGAAGGAAGGCCAACTTCAGAATTTACAGCAGTCTGGTCTTGTGATCTTGTCCGGCAGGGTCATCTCACTGGGGAACTCCAAAATATTAGACCAGGAACGCATGTAAAGACCACTGACTCCTAGTAAAATCAAATTAAGGCAAGCTAATTATTTCAAAGGGAAAGGCTACCTCTCCCTCCCAAAATGGCGGGAGCAAGACAGCAAACCCACCTTTCCTATAGCCCAGCTATATAGCCCAGAAAGATGCACAAAAAGGGGGTTACAGATAACAGAACTTTAACAAGCATCACACTAACGGTAGTTTACATTTTTTTTTTAAGCTCACCCCAACATCAGAAATTATGAGGACCATTAGAGCCTCAGAGACTCGTTGTCTGGCCAGGGAAAGAAAATATTTATGAGGTGTCACTAAAGTTTCAGAGAGGGCTGCAATCTGGTCAGAGAGCCAGGCATGGGTGAGTTTAAGGCATGGGCAAACATTCAAGCAGGTTCAGAATTTGCAGTAATTTATAATAAATCCAAAATTATCTTTTCATGGCTTTCTGGCAAGTGGGCTCCCAATTTTAATAAATGATCAGGTTGGGTCTATCAACCCTGTCCCTTACTTTTGGAAACTCCCCTTCCACATCCAAGCTTGTGAACTCCTGAGCATTTTCCATTCCAGATATGTATTCACAGATTTTCTAACTCTTCTCCTCTAATTGTGTATTACTTGGGGCGAATGTTATGTCAAGGCATTGTTCTGGATGAGAATGGGAAGATTTTTTGCATACACATTGGATTCATTATCTAATTTTTCATTCGAAATACTTAATCCCTGACACTAAAACCTACCCTACTGGACTCTGACTACTAATGCAAATATGATGGAGATAAATTACCCCAACAAAATAGAAATACAAGCAGTTCAGAGGAGGCATGGTGCATAGTTGGACTTGCCTTTTGCATTATGTAGTGTAGGAGTTATAAATCTAGCAAATTTTCAATTTAAATAGTTCTCCATGTGTTTGAAAGTTAACAAATATTTGAATTCCTGTCTCCCTTTCTCTGTAGCCTATTCAGCACATGTATTTTTATATGCACATATCAAATCCTACCTGGTACCACACGTACATTCTTGTGAGGTGGATGAATTGGCAGATACAATTTGTGAGAATAGATCACTCATTCTAAACGCTGTTGGAACTGAAAATTCAACCTATGGGTGAGCTTCCTAGTTGAACAACATTATACATAAACCCATGTTCAGTAAAATTAATATTTTTGGATCTGTGGATGATATATATTTCATGATTAATTTAGATTGCCATATATATTGCTACTTTTTAATGTCTGTGTGTGTGTGTGTTTTATATATATATATATATATATATATATATATATATATATATATATATACTCTCCAGATTTTTCAAAATATGAAATATATGTGCCTTATTATACACTCCCTAAATTCATTCATATTCATATATGTGGATTTATGATCAACTTTTCACAAGATTATTATCAGAAATATTCATCCACCTGAAATACATATTTGTTTCCTAGTACTGAAAACAAACTTCAGTGAATGGTGCACACAACTCCTAATATTTCTACAGTAACTCACCCAGTTTAACATCAATGGGTATAGATTCCTATGGGACATGAAGTGTATTTTGACGTTCATTTTTATTCAACTCTGGTACATTACTATTTCTTCAGTTAATGCACATCATAGGATAAATATTTCATCCACAATTTATCAAATTGATAGGCATTTGTTTCACTTTCAATCACTTCCTGATTCAGAACACATGTATTCCTTAATGTTTCTTGACTGCTCGTTTCATGAGACTTCTTTCCAAACACATTATTTTCAATTTCCATTATCGCTTTGAAGCAAATCTCACACACCCGTCTTGATAAACCATTAAAGTAATATTACCATTATATGTATAATTGGTTGGAATTAATGATTGTATATCAATATAAGATTTTCTGCATATTTTCAGATATAAATTCAATCGATTATTTAAAGTGTAATCAGTTATATTATTTATTCACAGTATGGTCTCTTCATGCATTATCTCTACATACATAGACACAGGGTACACCTCTTTGTACCCCCAATATTAATTTATATGTCTTCAAAATATTGCTCCCAGAAATGGTGGAAAAAAATACTCTGTCAACTGATGTACATAAACATTTTATCACAGTAATATTCTGGACACAAAATGCAAAGTTCACACTTATGATTGTACCAAAGACTAAATGGAATGTAAACATGGATTACTAAAAAAATCCATGTCCAATTTGGCTAATGCTCTCAAATGTCAATCCTATTAATGATTACATATTTGTTTCTTCCTAAGATTATATATTCATATTCAACCCTGTTGAAAATATCTAATACTATCACTCACTTTATACTTTGTCTGATTTCATAATGTCTCTATAGATATCTGCTTTCCTACATATTTTCCCCAGTTCATCATTGTGACTCATTCTTCACATGTGCTGACATTGACATTCACTCACTAACTGAAACCCTGTTGCTAAAGAACTTTTGGTCCAATTCCTATACTCATTCTTTTTTCTAAACTTACTTACTATCTTCCTAATCCACCTACTGTCCCCTTTTGACTGGATATTCTCTTCGACATTCAATCATCCAAGGTACAAGGTCCTATGCCATTTTATATCGATTTATCTGAGACATCTGTGCAGAACATAATTCAAAGGTAAGTGTCACAATCAAAGGCCCAATTCCCTTCTGGGCTTCAAATCTTACCTAGATTTCTGTTTTCATACTTAAATTTCACCTATTTATTCTTGTAAATATCGCAGATTCCCAATACCATTATTCATCCTGCAGAATGATTCCTAACTCAAATCGAATATGTTATTAATCGTAACCATACACTCTTCCATCAATCTAACTTTACAAAAGAGTAAGGACACAGTTTGTCTTACAATACAGGAATGTAGGGGATCTTCCACCTGCTGAGAACCTCAAAGGTCCTTACAGAAATCATCCCTGGAGAAGATGTTGACAGCTATGGAGGACCTGAGAGAGAAAAATTCATTTTCCATGGAAAACAACCAGGTCAAAATGAAGGGATGTGTCTGAATCAGCCTCTCTCTTCTTAATGTAGAGTAGTTGGACCAAATCAGGCATGTGTGGAGAGCTGTTCCCGGGTGCCGATTTTTGATATACAATTCTTAGCTTGAAGTGTCACAGTAAGTAGGGGCAGGCTCCATCTCATGGGAACCTAGGAAACAACTTTTAGGACAAAGTGTTTGCCAAGGCAGTGACCTCATTCAGTTTCTGAATGAAGTGACCTACCTCACTTCTTTGGTGATGGAACTCTCTGAACTGGGGATCCAAGAAGCCAGGCACCCAGAGTCAGTCCCAGTCCCAATCCCAGTGGGCTCACATGTTTGTATTTACCAAGGACAGAGTCAGACTTTCTTGGTACCTACTGATGTGAGGATGGCCAAATGCCAGGAGAGCTCTGAAGAGGGCCAGTTCATGAGAAAGCAGGCAGTGTCTCACCACTGGTTCCTGAAAACTTCACTGAGTTGGCCAAGGAGACCAGATCTGAGAGAGTTTCCCAATACTATTATTCATCCCGAAGAATGATTCCTAACCCAAATTGAACATGTTATTAAACCTAACATACACTGTTCCCTCAATCTAACTTTACAGAAGAGCGGGGACAGTGTTGGTCTTACAATACAGGAATGTAGGGGATCTTCCACCTGCTTAGAAACTCAAAGGTCCATGCAGAAATCATTCCTGGAGAAGATGTAAGCAGCTATGAAGGACTTGAGAGAGCAAAAGTCATCTTCCATGGCAAACAACCTGGTCAGGATAAAGGAGTGTATCTGAATCAGCCTCTCTCTTATTAATGTAGAGAAGATGGATCAAACCAGGCCTGTGTGGAGAGCTATTCCTGAGTGCCTATGGTTTATATACCATTCTAACTTGTGAAAGTGTCACAGGAAGTAGGGGCATCCTCCATCTCAAGAGACCATAGGAAGCAACTGTTAGGACAAAGTGGTTGCCAAGGGAGTGACCTCTTTCAGTTTCTGAAGGAAGTGACCTCACGTCATTTCCTTGGTGTTGGAACTCTCTGAACTTGGGATCCAGGAAGCCAGGCACCCATTGCCAGTCCCAGTCCTACTCCTAGTGGGCTCACTTCTTTGGATTTACCAGGGACAGAGTCAGTCTTTCATGGTACCTACTGATGTGGGGATGGCCAAATGCCAGAAGAGCTCTGAAGAGGGGCCTTTCCTGAGAAAGCAGGTAGTGGCTCAAGCTGGCTCCTGAAATCTTCGCAGAGTTGGCCACGAAGACCAGATCTGAGACAAGACAGGCTATTTTTGGGGAACATAGTATGACCCACCAGTCAGAGAATACTCCAGATAGTCACAGATGTACTTGGGGGAAGCAGGTGCCTTTGTGGGTGTTGGTGTGGGATTTTTTTTTTGTCTCATGTTCTGAGAATAGGTTAACCAGTACCCTGGTTATTAATTGGTAGTTACATTATGCTTATAGACCCCAGAACTCAGGACAGGTAGAAAAAATAAATAGAACCATTAAATAGACCTTTACGAAATTACTCTTAGAGACCTGCATAAAAGATTGGACTATGCTCCTGCCTTATTCACTGTTTCATGCAAGAAATACTCCCTCTGTTTCTTTGTGTAACCTCACCACCTGTGAAATTCTCTATGGTGCCCTTCCTCCAGTAAGGGACCTAACCCCAACTCTAAGACCTAAGGATCCCTTCCACACCCCCTAGCTTGACAGACTTAAAGCTCTTGAAAGAACTCATTGATATCTGTTCAAACAGCTGGCCACGGCCTACCAAACTGGGGACAAGGGGACTCCACTTCAATATAATGTAAGAGACTTCATCTACATAAGAAGACATCAGGTTTCATTCCTGGAACCCCGATGGAAAGGAACATACCAGGTACTACTTATAACACCTACATCAGTAAATGTATACGGAATCAATTCCTGGATCCATGCCTCTCATCTCAAGCCTGCGCTCTGTCCAGACTCTTGCTGGAAACTGGAAATGACTAGTAACCCTTTCAAATTGTGTATTCACCATATGAATAAGGCTATAGACTCTCCCCTTGGCCACCAGTAGTCCTAAACCTCATCAGGTGGTTCATCAGCGATGGCTGATCACAAATCCTACTAGAGAAGAAGTATGGTCTATCTCGCTTACAGCCCCCATAGGGACCTGGTGGCCATCTCTCCACCCAGACATTTGTCAGCTGGCTATAGGTTTTTCCTATTGGGATATATCTGATAAAGTGGATCCCACTAAAATTCTATTAAATACCTTCTGTATCATCGATAATGGAAACAAACATTATGGATGTAGGGACACGCGAGCAAGATGCAGGTTGGCTAGCCCAGATTACTATGTTTGCATGGCAGACTATCAAAGCCACAAAGAGTCACGGCTGTGAGGGGAAAAAGCCAACTTCTTCTGTAAGTCATGGGGATGTTAGCATACAGGGACTGCCTGGTGGAACCCAAACTCCCCATCAAATTCAGTACACAGCATTGGCCATATTACCAATTAGACAACCAAAACCGATGGACCCCAGAAGGCTCTCTAGATCCTCAAATTATGCATGACATTTTTAACTTCTACAAGTGATCAAAAGGGTGGAAGGAGATTCCCCTATGTGAAGACCTTTTCCCTCCTTCACTCACGTCCTGAACTATGCTTCTCCAATAGATCCTAACCCTCAGCCTTCTGCTCCAGACTCTCTGCTTTCACTCCCACCTGAGCAACCTGATTTCTCCCCTCCATTTACTAGATCAAAAAACCAAACCTCGGCCGGTTCTCAGACAATTGCGCCCTTGCTGAGGTATCAGGTACTGAGGTACCCCTCCACCCACTCAGTCCTCTTTTCTCCAGTAAGTGCCCAGAGCAGGTCCCATCAGGTCCTCTTACCAGCTAACCCAAAGCTCAAACCAGCTGAGGAGATCCCTCAGACCACTATCCAAGATGTAATGAAAGTGACCTTTAAAGTTGCCTTGTCATCACTGAAAACAGGTGACTAAGAATTTAAAGTCCCTCACAGGCTTTTTGGGATACTCACTCCTGTCGTCCCCTCTGCTCTACCTGTTCTACTGCTCAAGTTTTTGTTGCCAGGAAAATCACAAACCCCTTTCCCAATATTCTTTTACATCTCTCCTTCCTAATTCTCAGATAAACGGAGCTGCTCTCAGCCTTGCTTTCCACGTCTTGCCCCTCTTCACCAGGCCCACAGAAAAGTCTTATATGACCTTCTCCAGAAGTCTTCACCATTGCTGACTTTAGGACTTTCAGCAAAAGAGTCCCTATAAAAGAATTCAATGTAGATAAACTCCGTGTTTTCATGTCGCCCTGTTCTACTTGGCCAGTGGCTGGAAAAATCAGCACTCCTAAGCTAGACACCCCCTTACGAGTTTTTCACAAAATAAGTGAACAAGGCCTCTGGCCTTGAGCTGGGGATTCTCAGAGATGGCTACAATTCTAAGTAAAGAAGTTACCAACTAGGCTCCATGGTAACAGCTGGCAGGGAGAAAAAAAAAGAGAAAAAAAAAAGCTCTCCCTGTCCCAAGTGTCCTTGAAAAGTTAACTTGCCGAGAACAGAGGAAAAAATAACAGAAACAAAAACTGCTTTTTGTGAACTTCTGCAGACTGTGAACTTCTGAGCCCCTTCCCTTACATGTTGGGTACAAATTCTGAAACTACCTAAACTTGGGGTTCAGAAGATTAATTGATTACAACAGAAGCAATACCCTCTAAATCCGTTTGCAACCAAATAGGGCTGTTTCCCTGTCTTTGGTGCTATCTTATATTCCTTTCCTTTTCCGTACCAACAACAGTATAATTCTATATACTTAAACATTGTTTATGTTTTCATGAAATGGTCAACAGATGTGATTAATTATGTAATGGTGCAGATGTTTCCCAGAGTGTTCTAGGATGATGCATGTTCATTTAAAGATCAAATCGGAGGGCATACAACCTGTTTCCACCGGGAACCTGTATCTCTCACTTTAGCCATCCTATTAGGAATAGGAGTTGTTGCAGGAGTGAACACAGGAACCCTAGTCCATGGGACACAACAAATGACCCAATTAGAAGCAGCAATAGACCAAAAATTAAAGATAATAAAACCTCCATCACAGCTTTACAGGAATGTTTAACCTCTCTCTCTGAAGTTGTTTTACAGAACAGGCGAGGGTTAAACCTTCTCTTCATGAGAGAAGGGGGACTTTGTGCTGCATTGAGGGAAGAAGGTTGTTTTTATGCCGACCATACTGGAGTTGTATAAGAACCTATGAGTATATTAAGAAAATGCCTTTAAGAGTGTCAACGAGAGAGAGAGGCCCAAAAAGGGTGGTTTGAGTCTTGGTTCACACAGTCCCTCTGGTTAACTATGCTTTCATAAGCCCAGGCCTGTCCATTAATAATCCTCATATTATTGCTAACTGTAGGACCCTGTTGGCTCAACCATGTAGTTTCCTTTCTCGAAGCTCAAATTGTACAATTTAAACTTATGGTAATCAGACAACAATATACCCCACTAGGAGACATAAAATGTGACACCCTTCAATGATCACTTTCATGATTAAAAGTAACCAGAAGAAGAATTGGGGAATAAAAAGTTAATAAAATAGGTACTTGTCACTTCCTATTTTTCTGTATGCTTAATAAAACACTGTTGAAATCTTGAGAACTGTTTGCTAATCTTGTTCCCAGAATGTGCTGTCCCCAACTGCCAAACTGCAGAATGTACTCCATCATCCCGTTGAAAGCAAACTGCCCACTCTCCCTGACGCATCAATAAATTTCCCTCCCTGCCCTCTCCAAGGAAAGTATATAAGCTCTGTTTAAGCTGTTCTCAGGACTCTCTGCTCTATTCAAGTGAGCTCTGAGCCCCAGCATGCTGGACCCTCAATAAACCCTTTGTTGTTGCATGAGACAGTCTCTTGGTGGTCTCTTCCTCCTATGCCTGCCCGACCATTACAATATTCCAACTCTATATTCTTATAAATATCTCAGGTTCCCAATACCATTATTCATCCAGCAGAATAATTCCTAACCCATATCAAACATGTTATTAAACATAACCATACACTCTTCCCTCAATCTAACTTTACAGAAGAGCAGGCACAGAGTTGGTATTACAATACAGGAATGTAGGGGATTGTTCATCTGCTGAGAACCTCAAAGATCCATGCAGATATGATCACTGGAGAAGATGTAGGCAGCTATGAAGGACCTGAGAGAGCAAAAGTCATCTTCCATGGAAAACAACCTGGTCAGTATGAAGGGTTGTGTCTGAATCAGGCTCTCAAATTTTAATGTAGAGAAGATGGACCAAACCAGGCCTGTTTAGAGAGTTGTTCCCGGGTGCCTATGGTTGATATACCATTCTAACTTGTGAAACTGTCACAGGTAGTAGGGGCAGCCTGCATCTCATGGGACCCTTGGAAGCAAATGTTAGGACAAAGTGGTTGCCAAGGCAGTGACCTCATTCAGTTCCTGAAGGAATTGACCTCACCTCACTTCCTTGTTGATGGAACTATCTGAACTTGGGATCCAGGAAGCCAGGCACACAGAGCCAGTCCCAGTCCCAGTCCCAGTGGTCTCACTTGTTTGGATTTACCAAAGACAGAGTCAGTCTTTCTTGGTACCTACTGATGTGAGGATGGCAAAATGCCAAGAGAGCTCTGAAGAGGGGCCTTTCCTGAGAAAAAGGTAGTTGCTCAATGCTGGCTCCTGACAACTTTACAGAGTTGGCTAAGGAGGACAGATCTGAGAGAGAACATGCCATTTAAAGGGAACATACTGTGGCCCACTAGTCAGAGGACACTCCAAATAGTCTCAGAATTACTTAGGGAAAGGAGGTGCCTTTATGGGTGTAGGTGTAGGTTTGTGGTTTTCACTTGTTCTGAGAATAGGTATCAAAGGCGGTTTGTTTGGATTGAGTGAACTCTTTCTGGTAAGTACTTTGACAAGGCGAGTGTTTTTATGTCTGTATATAAAACGGTGTTCGTGGTTGTAGACATAAGAAGAGAGAATGCATCAATGGATGTGTCCTGTCTAGTAGAAAGCTTGCCAGCCTTCATACTGCCCAATTTATGAATGGACTGCTACTTGACTTATGGATGGGCAACATCTGCTATCCTCCAAAGTTCCTGTTTTCTTCCTGAATTCTGGCCTCTCTAAAGAATAGGCTCATGCTTTTGTGCCCAAGATATGTACCACCTCCAAGCTCTGTGACATGGACATGTACTGGATACCTGAAGGGAATGACGAGCTTCTTAGAAAATTCAGATATCAGTATGACCAGTAAAGTCTCAGTGGAGAAAGCCTGCTTTGTGCCTTTTGCTTACCTATTGTTTTATTGCCCTGAATGTCAGGAAGGTCTCTGCCTCAGGCCTCCCCTTTGTGAAGCCTGAAGAAAAGAGTTCTCAAATTGAAATGAATGGGCATCACCTGTGGCTCTGTGCTTAATTGCTTTGGAAAGGGATGTGTCTGAATCAGCCTCTTGGCACTGTGTGAGGCTGTGGCTTAGATTCTCAGCACTAGATGGATCCAAAGAAATATCTCATGTGTGCATCCAATACAAAAATGGCTAAAAGAGCAGATATTGTAGATGAAGTCTCTCGCCTTCCTATGTAAAGTTCCTGACCTCCATTAAGTGAGAATACTGATACTTTGGGTCAAATGAGATATTTAAAGCCCTGTAGAGGCTAGCCTATAGGTGCATGGGTTTTCTCATGATTCCAGTTCACATAAAGAATCTAAACCGCACAGTAATTTGGCCTCAAATTGGAGAAGCAAAGCAGCATTAACGGCATGCCTATTTGATCACTCTTGGTTAACAGGAAGGGTGTCTAGGCCACACAGACTTTAGGAAAATGAGGGAAAAAGGGAGCTTATTTTGGACACTGTTGTGGGCTGCGCCCCTCATGGAAACCTGCTACCAGAGGTAATGATTAGTGTCTATATGGAAGAAGATGAGGGCCATGTGGGAGTGTTTTGGTTTTAATTGTGGACATTTGTATCGTGGTTGGAAGAGATGACTGGGTCCACCTGGGCTTGAACTCTGGTGTGACTCCCATTAGAGACTGAGTTCTGGAACTGACCTCAGAGCAGTATTGCCATAAATTTTGTCGGGATTTTATTAGGCCACGCATGAGAGTGACCCTTGGAAACTGAGATCTAAGGCCAGTGTGGATTTCCACAGAGCACTTGGAATCTCAGCCAGGATATAACATGATTTTATTTTTAAAGACTTGGCAGCCATAGTTGAGAGTCAAAACACACATGGAACTCACATTGTAGACCTCAATGGGTCTGGCTTCATGTGACCTTTTGGCCACTCTTTAGGAAGACTTGCCTGTGAGAGTTCTTCAGAGCATTCATTGAAATGAGCTTCCTCACCATTTAATGGTTCCTGAATTAATTGAAACCCATAGTGCCTCCAACTTCATCCTTGAAAAATGGCTAGATAAATACCATGAAATTTTTGAAATTCCCATGACCAGGTGGCACTGGAGAAACTTTGGATGTCCTGTTGCTGATCATGAGTATACCAGACGGTGCCTTGATTGACTGGGTTTCATGAAAATGGTGTAGATCAGATATGCCAGTAAGTTGGAGCCTGCTGAGCAGTGGGCCTAGAGCAATGTTGGGCAGGTGTGTGACACAAAATATGCGCTGGGGCCATTTCGATCTGCCATTGGCTTCCAAATGCCTTGTGACTGACATAATGCAGCCAGCAGACCCTTATTTGTAAAGGCATCTTGTTATATGGAGAGTTTTGACCCTGTCCCTTACTTTTGGAAACTCCTCTACCACCTCCAAGTTTGTGAACTACTGATCATATTCCATTCCAGATTTGTATTCTCAGAATTCCTAACTCTTTTTCCCTAATTGTGTCTTACTTGGGGTGAAAGTATTGTCAAGGCATTGTTCTGGATGAGAGTGGGAAAAATTTTGTGTAGCACATATTTGCATACACATTGGATTCATTTTCCAATTTTCCATTCAGAATACTAAATCCCTGACACTAACATATACCCTATTAGACTCTGACTACTAATCCTAATATGGTGGAGTAAAATAACCCAAACGGAATAGAAATACAAGCAGTTCAGAGAAGGCATGGTGTGTAGTTGGAATTGTGTTTTGCATTATATTGGGTAGAAGGTATAAACTAGTTAATTTTTTTATTGAAAGAGTTCTCCATGTGTTTTTAAAGTAAACAAATGTATGAATTCGTGTCTCCCTTTCTCCGTAGCATATTCAGCACATGTATTTTTATATGCACATACAGAATCCTACCTGGTACCACTCGTACAATCTTGTGAGGTGGCTTACTTGGCAGATACAAATTGCGAGAAGACATCACAGCTCCTAAACACTGTTGGAACAGAAAATTAAACCTATGGGTGAGCTTCCTAGATGAACAACATTATACATAAATCCATGTTCAGTAAAATGAATATTTTTGCATCTGTGGATGATTTATATTTCATGGTGAATTTCGATTGGCATATATATTGCTACTTTTTAATGTCTGTGTGTATATATATATATATATATATATATATATATATATATATATATATACAGTCTCCAGATTTTTCAAAATATGAAATATATGTGTCTTATTACACACTTCCTAAATTCATTCATATTCATGTATGTGGATTTATAATCAAATTTTCACATGATTATTCTCAGAAATATTCATCCACCTGAAATACATATTTTTTCCTACTAGTGAAAACTAACTTCAGTGAATGTTGCATACAAATCCTAATATTTCTACAGTAACTGACCCAGTTTAACATCAATGCGAGTAGATTCCAATGGGACATGCTGTGTGTTTTGACGTTCATTTTTATTCAACACTGGTACATTATGATTTCTTCAGTTTATGCACATCATAGGATATATTTTTCATCCACAGTTTCGCAAATTTATAGGCATTTGTTTCACTTTCAATCAATTCCTTCTTCAGAACACATGTATTCATCCATGTTTCTTGACTGGTCTTTTCATGAGACTTCTTTACAAAACACATTATTTTCAATTTTCATAATCATTTTTGAAGCGAAACTCAGACACCGTTCATGATAAACAATAACACTAATATTAACAATAGATGTATAACTGGTTGGAATGAATGATTTTATATCAATATAAGATATCTTAAATATTTTCAGATATCAATTCCATCCATTATTTAAAGTGGAATCAGCTATATTATTTATTCACAGTGTGGTCAATTCATGCATTATCTCTATATTCATAGACACAGGGCACACCTCTTTGTACAACCAATACTTATGTATATGTCTTCTAAATATTACTGCCAGAAATGGTGTAAGAAATACTCATGTCACCAGATCTACATACACATTTTATCACAGTAATATTCGGGACACAAAAAGTAAATGTCACACTTATGATTGTACCGGAGTCTGAATGGAAAGTGAACATGGATTACTAAAAACATTCCTGTCCATGTTGCCTAATCCTCTCAATTATCAATCCTGTTGGTGACTACATATTTGTTTCTTCCAGAGATTATATATTCAAACTCTACCCTGTTGAAAATGCCTAATCATATCACTCACTTTATACTTTGCCTGATTTCATTATGTCTCTATTGATATGTGGTTTCCTACATATTTTCCCCAGTTCATCATTGTGACTGACCCTTCACATGAAGTTATGTTTACTTTCACTCTCTAACCAAAACACTATTGCGATAGAACATATATTCCAAATCCTATATTGACACTTCTTCCTAAACCTACTATCTACCTAATCCTACCGACTATCCGTTTTTGACTGGATGTTCTCTTCGACATTCAATCATCCAAGGTACAAGGTTCTATGCCATTATATATCTATTTTTCTGAGACATCTGTGCACAATGTAAATCAAAGTTAAGTATCCCAATCAAGGGCCCAATGCCCTCTAGGCTTCAAAATTACCTAGATTTCTGTTTTTATTCATATATTTAACCTCTATATTTTTATAAATATCGCAGGTTCCCAATACCATTATTCATCCCGCAGAATGATTCCTAACCCAATTCAAACATTTTATTAACCCTAAGAATACACTGTTCCCTCAATCTAAATTTAATGAAAAGCAGGGACAGAGTTGGTCTTACAATACAGGAATGTAGGGGATCTTCCACCTGCTGAGAACTTCAAAGATCCATGTAGAAATGAACCCTGGAGAAGATATAGTCATCTATGAAGGACCTGAGAGAGCAAAAGTCATCTTCCATGTCAAACACCATGGTCAGGATGAAGGGATGTGTCTGAATCAGCCTCTCTCTTCTTAATGTAGAGGAGAAGGACCAAACCAGGCCTGTGTGGATAGCTATTCCCGGGTTCCTAAGGTTGACATACCATTCTAACTGGTGAACATTTCAGAGGAAGTAGGGGAACCCTCCATCTAATGGGACCCTTGGAAGCAACTATTAGGACAAAATGGTTTACAAGACAGTGAATTCATTCAGTTCCTGAAGGAAGTGACCTCACCTCACTTCCTTCGTGATGGATCTCTCTGAACTTGGGATCCTGGAAGCCAGGCACACAGAGCCAGTCCCAGTCACAGTCCCAGTGGGCTCACTTGCTTGGATTTACCAAAGACAGAGTCAGTCTTTCTTTGTTCCTACTGATATTATGATGCCAAAAGCAAGGAGAGCTCTGAAGAGGGGCCTTTCCTGAGAAAGCAGGTAGTGGCTCAAAATTCCCTTCTGACAACTTAAAAGAGTTGGCCAAGTAGACCAGATCTGAGACAGGACAGGACATTTCGGGGAAACATTGTATGGCCCACCAGTCAGAGGACACTCCGTAGAGTCACAGACCTACTTGGGGGAAGGAGGTGACTTTGTGGGTGTGGTTGTGGGTTTATGATTTTGTCTCATCTTCTGAGAATAGGTAGGAAAGGCGGTTAGTTTTTTTTTTTTTTTTTTTGGAGTGTACTGTTTCTAGTAAGTCGTTTGACAAGGCGAGTGTTTCTATGTCTGTGTATTCCACTGTGTCCGTGGTTGTATACATTAGAAACGAGAATGCATCAATGTATTTGTCCTGTCTAGTAGAAAGCTTCCCAGCATTCAACCTGCCCAATTTATGAATGGGTTGCGGCTTTCCTTAAGGATGGGCAACACCTACTATCTTCCTAATTACCAATTTTCTTCCTGAATTCTTTCCAATCTCCAGAATTGGCTCATGTTTTTTTGTCCAAGATATGTACCACCTCCAAGCTCTGTGACATGGCCATGTACTGGATATCTGCAGGGAATGGCGAGCATCTCAGAAAACTCAGATATCAGTGTGACCAGTAAAGTATCAGTGGAGAAACCCTGCTTTGGGCCTTTTGCTTACATAATGTTCTGTTGCCCTTAATTTCAAGAAGTTCTTTGCCTCAGGCCACCCCTTTGTGAAGCCTGAGGAAAACAGTTTTCAAATGGAAACGAATGGGCATCACCTGTGGCCCTTTGCTTTATTGCTTTGGAAAGGGATGTGTGTGATTTAGCCTCTTGGCCCTGTGTGAGGCTGTGGCTTAGATTCTCAGCACCTGATGGATCTAAAGAAAGATCCCATGTGTGCATCCAAAACCAAAATGGCCAAAAGAGCAGTTCTTGTGGATGACGTCTCGCCTTCCTCTGTGAGGTTCCTGACTTCCATCAATAGGGATCCTTTGGGTCAGAGGAGTTCTCCAAAGCCCTGCAGAGGTGCTTGGGTTTTCTCATGACTCCAATTCACATAAAGAATCTTAACCTCTGAGTCAGTTGGCCTCAAAGTAGAGAAGCGGTGTAGTCTTCACAGCATGCCTATTTCATCACGCCTGGTTCACAGAAAGTATGTCCAGGCCACCCTGACTTTAGCAAATGAGTGGCAAGGGAGCTTATTGTGGACACTGTCTTGGACTGCGCTCCTCATGAAAACCTCCAGCCAGAGGTTATGATGAGTGTCTATATGGAAGAAAACGAGGGCCATGTCGAAGTGTTTTGGTTTTAATTGTGGTCATTTGTGTGTCAGTTGGAAGAGATAACTGTGTTCACCTGGGCTTGAACTGTTGTGTGATTCCCCTTAGAGACTGCTTTCTGGAACTGACCTCAGTGAAGTATTGCCATGAATTGTTTTGAGATTTTAGGAGGCCACGCATGAGATTCGCTCTTGGTATCTGTGATCTAGGCCCAGGGTGGCTTTGCACAGAAAACTGGGAATCTTTGCAAGGATATCACATGATTTTATTCTGAAAGACTTGGCAGCCATCAATGAGAGTCAAAACACACATGGACCTAACATTGTAGACCTCAATGGGCCTTGCTTATGTTACCATTTGGCCTCTGTTTCTGTAGCCTTGCCTATGAGAGTTCTCTAGAGCTTTCATTGAAATGAGCTTCCTCACCATTTAATGGTTCCTGAATTAATTGAAACCCAGAGTGTCTCAAATTCATTTTTGAAAAATGGCTAGATAAATACCATGCAAGGTTTGAAATTCCCATGACCAGGTGGCACTGGAGAACCTTTGGATATCTGGTTCCTGATCATGAGTGTACCAGACAATGCCTTGATTGACTGGGTTTCATGAAAATGGAGTAGAACAGAGATGCCTGTAAGTTGGAGCCTGCTGAGTAGTGGGCCTAGAGCTGTGGTGTGAAGGTGTGTGATAAACATCTGTGGTGGGGCCATGTGAATATGTCTTTGACTTCCAAATGGCTTGTGACTGACATGCTGCTGCCAGCAGACCCTTATATGTAAAGGCATCTTATTATATAGAGGGGTTTCAGGGCAATGTTCAGAATCAGGTTGCTCTTGTCAAGGGGGCAAGCTATGTGGGATAGAAGCCTGGTTGGTGCATTCTCCTGTAAACCCTGACCCACCACACCTGACAGAACTCCCTCCAGCACTGTGTCCCTGATGAACTCCTTGTATTTTTTGAAGCAACACCAAACTACGAGTGCAGCAGCCAGAAACACCACGAAAAGTGGAGGATGACCAAATGACTTCACAGTCCACGCGGGCAGACACTTAGACCCAGGTGGCCAAAAATTGCCGACAAAGATAGAATTCATCACTGCTGCCTAATGTTCATTGGAAAACAAGAAACCATGTCCTCCAGGTCACATAGATGCCATTCCAGATTTGATGGTCTCACTACAAAGGAAGCTAAATCTCCTGACAACAACATATACTTTAAGTGCCCAAACTCAGAGGCAGTTTGTCAAAAAGTCTTTAGGCCAAAAGAACTTCATGTTTGTGGAGTGTTTACCCTATCCCTTACTTTTGGATACTCCTCTCCCAACTCCAAGGTTGTGAACTCCTGAGCATTTTCCATTCCGGATATGTATTCACAAATTTTCTAACTCTTCTCCTCTAATTGTGTCTTACTTGTGGTGAAGGAAATGTCAAGGCATTGTTCTGGATCAGAGTGGGGAGATTTTTGTGTAGCACATATTTGAATACACATGAGATTAATTTTCCTATTTTCCATTCGAAATTCTGAATCCCTGACACTTACCCATACCCTACTAGACTCTCACTACTAATCCTAATATGATGGAGAAAAATAACCCAAACAAAATAGAAATACAACCAGTTCAGAGGAGGCCTGTTGTATAGTTGGACTTGCCTTTTGCATGATAAAGGGTAGGTGTTACAAATCTAGTCAATTTTTAAATGAAAAAGTTCTCCATGTGATTTAAAGTTAACAAATATGTGAATTCTTGTTTCCCTTTCTCTGAAGCCTATTCAGAACATGTATTTTTAATGCACATATTGAATCCTACCTGGTATCACACTTATATTTTTGTGAGGTGGATGACATGGCAGATACAAATTGTGAGAAGAGATCACTCCTCCTAAACACTGTTGGAACTGAAAATTCAACCTATGGGTGAGCTTCCTAGTTCAACAACATTTTACTTAAATCCATGTTTAGTAAAATAAATATTTTTGCTTCAATGGATGATATATATTTCATGATGAATTTCTATTGGCATATATATTGCCAGTTTTTAATGTCTCTGTGTGTGTTTTTTGTATATATATATATATTCTCCAGGTTCTTCAAAACATGAAATATATGTGTCTTTTATACACTCCATAAATTTATTCATGTTCATGTACTTGGATTTATAATCAACTTTTCAGAAGATTATTCCAGAAATATTCATCCACCTGAAATTCATATTTGTTACCTAGTACTGAAAGCTAACTTCAGTGAACGGTGCACACAAATCCTAATATTTTTATAGTAACTGACCCAGTTTAATATCAAAGCAAGTTGATTCCTATGGGACATTTTATGTATTTTGACGTTTATTCCTATTCAACACTGGTAAATTACTATTTCTTCTTTTTTTGCACATCATAGGATATATATTTAATCCAAAAGTTATCAAATTTACAGGTATTTGTTTCACTTTCAATCACTTTCTGCTTCAGAACACACGTATTCCTGCAGGTTACTTGACTGGTCTTATCATGAAACTTCTTTCCAAACACATTATTTTTGATTTTCATAATGATTTTTGAAGCAAAATATACACAATTTTCATGATTATCCATAACCCTAATATTTCCATTAGATGTATAAATGGTTGTAATGAATGTATGTGTATCAATATAAGATTTCATGTATATTTTCAGATATCAATTCATTCCATTATTTAAAGTTGGAACCAGTTATATTTTTAATTCTCAGTATGGTCTCTTCATGCATTATCTCAATATTCATAAACACATGGTACACCCATTTGTACTCCCAATACTAATTTATGCATCTTCAAAATATTGCTCCCAGAAACAGTGGAAGAAATACTCCACCTGATCTACATATACATTTTATCACTGTAATAATCTGGACACAAAATGCAAAGTTCACCTTTATGATTGTACCAAAGCCTAAATGGAAATTGACCATGGATTACTAAAACGTCTATGTCTAAATTGCCTAATGCTCTCAAATGTCAATCTATTTTTGACTCCATATTTATTTTTCCCTAAGATTATACAGTCAAGTTCAACCCTGTTGAAAATGTCTAATATTATCACTCACTTTGTACTATACCTGATTTCCTAATATCTCTATTGATATCTGCTTTGCTACATATTTTCCCCAGTTCATCATTGTGAGTGACCCTAAACATGTGCTGATATTGACATTCACTCTCTAACCGAAACCCTATTGTTAAAGAACTTTTGGTCCAAAGTCTATACTCGCCCTCATTTCAACACCTACCGACTATCTTCCTGATCCTACAGACTATCCCTGTTTGATTGGATGTTCTCTTCTACATTCAATCATCCAAGGTACAAGGTCCTATTTCATTGTATATCGATTTATCTGAGACATCTGTGCATAACATAATTCAATGCTAAGTATCCCAATCAAAGGCCCAATGCCCTTCTGGGCTTCAAATCTTACCTAGATTTCTGTTTTCATACTTATATTTCACCTATATATTCTTAAAAATGTCACAGGTTCTCAATACCATTATTAATTGAGCGGAATGATTCCTAACCCAAATCAAACATGTTATTAACCTTAACCATACACTGATCCCTCAATCTAACTTTTCAGAAGAGCAGGGACAGAGTTGGTCTCAAAATACAGGCATGTAGGGGATTCTCCACCTGCTGAGAACCTAAAAGGCCCATGCAGAAATGATCCATGGAGAAGATGTAGGCAGCTATGAAGGACCTGAGAGAGCAAAAGACATCTTCCATGGTGAATAACCTGGTCAGGATAAAGGGTTGTGTCTGAATGAGCCTCTCTTTTTTTCATATAGATAAGATGGACCAAAACAGGCCTATGTGGAGAGCTGTCCCTAGGTGCCTATGGTTGATATACCATTATAACCTGTGAAAGTATCACAGGAAGTAGGGGCAGCCTCCATATCATGGGACCTTTGGAAGCAACTGTGAAGGCAAAGAGGTTGTCAAGATAGTGACCTCATTCAGTTCCTGAAGGAAGTGACCTCATCACACTTCTTTGGTGATGGAACTGTCTGAACTTGGTATCCAGGAAGCCAGGCACTCAGAGCCAGTCACAGTCCGAGTCCCAGGGGTCTCAATTTTTTTGATTTACCAAGGAGAGAGTCAGAGTTTCTTGGTAACTACTGATGTGTGGATGGCCAAATGCCAGGAAAGCTCTGAAGAGGGGCCTTTTCTGAGAAAGCAGGTAGTGGCTCACCACTGGCTCCTGACAACTTCACAGAGTTGGACAAGGAGACCAGATCTGAGAAAGGACAGGCCATTTCAGTGGAACATAGTATGACCCACCAGTCATAGGACACTCTGGATAGTCACAGTCCTACTTGGGGGAAGGAGGTGCCTTTGTATGTGTGTGTGTGTTTGTGGTTTTGTCTAATGTTCTGAGAATAGGTAGTAGCGGCGGTTTGTTTGGTTTCGAGTGAACTGTTTCTAGTAAGTCATTTGACAAGGCGACTGTTTCTATGTCTCTGAATCCCACTGTGTCCGTGGTTGTAGACAGTTGAAAAGAGAATGGATCAATGGATTTGTGTTGTCTAGTAGAACGCATCCCAGCATGTATCCTGCCAAATTTATTAATGGTCTGAGGCTTTCCTTATCGATGGGCAACACCTGCTATCTTTCTAAGTTCCTGTTTTCTTCCTGAATTCTGGCCAATATCCAGAATAGGCTCATGGTTTTCTCTCCAAGATATGTACCACCTAAAAGCTCTGTGACATGGCCATGTACTGGATAGCTGAAGGGAATGGAGAGCATCTCAGAATACTCAGATATCAGAGTGACCATTTAAGTCTCATTGGAGAAACCCTGCTTTGGGCCTTTTGCTTACCTATTGTTCTGTTGACCTGAATGTCAGCAAGGTCTTTGCCTCAGGCCATCTCTTTTTGAAACCTGAAGAAAACAGTTTTCAAATGGAAATGAATGGACATCCCCTGTGGCTCTTTTCTTAATTTCTTTGGAAGGAGATGTGTCTGATTCAGCCTTTTGGCCCTTTGTGAGTCTGTGGCTTAGATTATCAGCACCTAATGGATCTAAAGAATGATCCCATGTGTGCATTCAAACCAAACTGGCCAAAAGAGCAGTCATTATGGATAAAGTCTCTCACCTTCCTTTGTAAGGTTCCTGACCTCCATCAAGTGAGAATAGGGATCCTTTGGGTCAATTGAGTTCTTAAAAGCCCTGCAGAGGCTAGCCCATAGGTGCTTGGGTTTTCTGATTACTCCAATTCAAATAAAGAATCTAAACCCCACAGTCAGTAGGCCTCAAATTGGTGAACCGAAGTAGTATTAATGGCAGGCCTATTTGACCACTCCTGGTTCACAGGAAGGTTGTACAGGCCACCCTGACTTTAGGCAAACCAGAGGCAAGGGAGCTTATTTTGGACACTGTCTTGGGCTGCGCCCCTCATGGAAACCTTTAGCCAGAGGATATGATGAGTGTCTATATGGAAGAATATGAGGGCCATGTGGGAGTGTTTTGGTTTTAATTGTGGTCATTTGTGTGGCAGTTGGAAGAGATTACTTGTAAGATTCCAGCAGACGTCGGAGGAAGAGACTACCAAGAGACTGGCTCATGCAACAGCAATGGGGATTTATTGAGGATCCAATTCAGTTCGCTGGGGCTCTGTGCTCACTCAACAAGCAACAGCGGCCCAGATCCCCGAGAAGAGGTTAAGCAGTGCTTCAGTACACTTTTTGGGTAGGCAGAGGCTTTATATATATCAGAGGAAATCATCTTGATCAGCCGGAAAATCGAACAACAACTCTCCAACTTGATTAGCAAATTCATTGGTGGAATCAGGTCGGGCGGGGGTGATAGGTCGATCCTAAGGAGGGGGGTACATTCAAACTGATTGGTTTGGGCCCTGATATGCTTAGGTGCCAAGCTGCACAGGGTCCTAGATTATTAAACAACTGGATGGTCAGGGGGAATATTTAATGGGCAGTGAAAGGATTGTCCTAACAGCTACAGGAATTTCAGGTTTTAGGTTTAGCATGGGAACTTAACAATACCTGGTCCTTTACATTTTAACTCAGGCTTTGCAGCTTAGAAACTTTACAACACCCGCTATTTTACACTTTAACTTCAATTTCTTTTACCCTAACAGACTGGGTCCACCTGGGTGTGAACTCTGGTGTGATTCCCCTTAGACACTGAGTTCTGAAACTGAACTCAGAGAAGAGGTGTCATGAATTGTGTTGGGATTATAAGAGGCCACACATGAGAGTTGCCCTTGGAAACTGAGATCTAGGCCCAGGGTGGCTTTCCACAGAGCATTGGAAATTTCAGCCAGGATATCACATGATTTTATTCTGAATGACTTGGCAGCCATAGTTGAGAGTCAAAACACACATGAAACTCACACTGTAGACCTCAATGGGCCTGGTTTCATGTGACCTTTTGGCCACTCTTTGAGAAGCCTTGTCTGTGAGAGTTCTATAGAGATTTCATTGAAATCAGCTTTCTCAAAATTTAAAGGTTCCTGAATGAATTGAAACCCACAGTGCCTCCAACTTCATCCTTGAAAAATGGCTAGATAAATACCATGAAATTTTTGAAATTCCCAGGACCAGGTACCACTGGAGAAAGTTTGGATGTCCGGTTTCTGATCATGAGTATAACAGACAGTGCCTTCATTCACTGGGTTTCATGCAAATGGTGTAGAACAGAGATGCCAGTAAGTTGGAGCCTTCTGAGTAGTGGGCCTAGAGCAGTGGAGGGCAGGTGTGTGATAAAACATCTGTGGTGGGGCCATGGGGATCTTCCATTGTCTTCCAAATGGCTTGTGACTGACATGATGCAGCCAGCAGACCCTTACATGTAAAGGCATCTTGTTATTTGGAGAGGTTTCAGGGCAATGTTCAGAATCAGGATGTTATGGTCAAGGGAAAAGCTATGTGGGATAGAAGCATGGTTGGTGCATTCTCTTGCAGACCCTTACCCACCACAGGTGACAGAACTCCCTCCAGCACTGTACCAGGTGAACTACTTGTATTTCGTGAAGCAAATAACAAACTCCCAGTGCAGCAGTAAGAAATACCACGAAAAGTGGAGGATGACCAAATGGCTTCACAGTCCACACAGAGAGAAACTTAGCCCCCAGTGGACACTGTTAACCTACATAGAGAGAAATCAGCACTGCTGCCTCATTTTCAGTGGAAAATAAGAAACTATGTCCTCCAGGTCACATACATGCACACCCAGCTTTGATGGTCTCACTACAAAGGAAGCTCCTGACAAATACTTATATTTCAAGTGCGCAACCTCAGAGGCAGTTTCTCAAGAAGTCTTTAGGCCAGCAGAGCTCCATGTTTGTTGAGTGTTTACCCTGTCCCTTACTTTTGGAAACTCCTCTACCACCTCCAAGGTTGTGAACTCCTGAGCGTATTCCATTCCAGATATGTATTCACAGAATTTTTAACTCTTCTCCTCTAATTGTGTCTTTTTCAGGCGAGGGTAATGTCAAGGCATTTTTCTGTATGAGAGTGCAAAAATTTGTGTGCAGCATTTATTTGAAATACTGAATCCCTGACATTAACCCATATCCTAATAGACTCTGACTACTAATCCTAATATGATGGAGAAAAATAACTCAAACAAAATAGAAATACAAGCATTTCATAGGAGGCATGGTGTATAGTTGGACTTGCCTTTTGCATTATATAGGGTAGGAGTAATAAATCTAGTCAATTTTTAATTGAAATAGTTTTCCATGTGTTTTTAAAGTTAACAAATATGTAAATTACTGTCTCCCATTCTCTCTAGCTTATTCAGAACATGTGTTTTTATATGCACATATAGAATCCTACCTGGTTATCACACATACAGTCTCATGAGGAGGCTGATTGGCAGATACAAATTGTAAGAAATGACCACTCCTCGTAAACCCTGTTGGAACTGAAAATACAACCCATGGGTGACCTTCCTATTTGAACAACCTTATACAAAAATCCATGTTCAGTGAAATTAATATTTTTGGATCTGATGATGATATATATTTCACGATAAATTTCGATTGGCATATATATTGCAATTTTTAATGTCTCTCTCTCTGTGTGTGTGTATATATATATATAAGTATATATATATATATATATATATATATACATATATATATATATATATATATATATATGCACTCTGTCTAGATTTTTCAAAATATGAAACATGTGTCTTATTGTAGACTCCCTAAATTCATTTATATTCATGTATGTGGATTTATAATCAACTTTTCACAAGATTATTCTCAGAAATACTCATCCACCTAAAATACATACTTGTTTCCTAGTACTGAAAACTAACTTCGTTGAATGGTGCATACATATCCTAACATTTCTACAGTAACTGACCCTGTTTAACATCAATTCAAGTAGATTACTATGGGACATGATGTGTATTTTGAAGTTCATTTTTATTCAACACTGGTACATTGCTATTTCTTCAGTTTATGCACATCATAGGATACATATTTCATCCACAAGTTAGCAAATTGATAGGCATTTGTTTCACTTTCAGTCACTTCCTGCTTCAGAACACATGTATTTCTCCATGTTTCTTGACTGATATTTTCATGAGACTTCTTTCCAAACACATTATTTTCGATTTCCGTAATCACTTTTGAAGCAAAACCCACACACCTTTCATGATAACCCATAACCCTAATATTACCATTAGATGTATAACTCGTTGGAATGAATGACTGTATATCAATATTAGATTTCTTATATATTTTCAGATATCAATTCAATTCATTATTTAAAGTGGAACCAGTTATATTATTTATTCACATGATGGTCAATTGATGCATTATCAATATATTCTATGACACAGGGTATACCCTTTTTACCCCCAATACTAATTTATATTTCTTCAAAATAGTGCTCCCAGAAATGGTGGAAGAAATACCCATGTCACCTGATCTACATATACATTTTATCACAGTAATATTCTGGACACATAAAACAAAGGTCACTCCTATGATTGTACCAAAGCCTAAATGGAAAATGAGCATGGATTACTAAATGCACCCATGTCCAGGTTGCCTAATGCTCTCAAATGTCAATCCTATTGGTGACTACATATTTGTTTCTTTCTAACATTATATATCCAAACTCAACCCTGTTGAAAATGTCTAGTCCTATGACTCAGTTTATACTTTGCCTGATTTCCTAATGTCTCTATTAATATCTGCTTTCCTCCATATTTTCCCCAGTTCATCATCGTGACTGACTCTTCACATGTGCTAACATTTACATTCACTCTCAACTGAAACCATATTGCTAAAGAACTTTTGGTCCAGATCCTATACTCACTCTTCTTCCTAAGACTACTATCTCCTGTTCCTACCGAGTATTCCTTTTTGACTTGATGTTCTCTTCTACATTCAATCATTCAAGGTACATGGTCCTATGCCATTGTATATCGATTTATCTGAGACATCTGTTCAGAACGTAATTCAACGCTAAGTATCCCAATCAAGTTCCCATGCCCTTCTCGGCTTCAAATCTTAACTAGATTTCTGTTTTCATACTTATATTTCACCTATAT
The DNA here is from genome assembly GCF_048772815.1 of Callospermophilus lateralis. Taxonomy (NCBI): domain Eukaryota; kingdom Metazoa; phylum Chordata; class Mammalia; order Rodentia; family Sciuridae; genus Callospermophilus; species Callospermophilus lateralis. Next base: position 985,535 of record NW_027513355.1, on the reverse strand, counting down.
ATTCTTGTAAATATCGCGGGTTCCCGATACTGTTATTCAACCCTCAGAATGATTCCTCACCCAAATCGAACCTGTTATTCACCCTAATCATACATTCTTCCCTCAATCTAACTTTACAGAAGAGCAGGGAAGGAGTTGGTATTTCAATACAGGAATGTAGGCGATCTTCCACCTATTGAGAACCTCAAATGTCCTACATAAATGACACCTGGATAAGTTGTAGGCAGCTATGAAAGACCTGAGAGAGCAAAAGTCATCTTCCATGGAAAACAACTTGGTCAGGATGTAGGGATATGTATGAATCAGCCTCTCACTTATTAATGTAGAGAAGATGGACCAAACCAGGCCTGTGTGGAGAGCTGTTCCTGTGTGCCTATGGTTGATATACCATTCTAACTTGTGAAAGTGTCACAGGAAGCAGGGGCAGCCTCCATCTCATGGGACCCTTGGAGTCAACTCTTAGGACAAAGTGGTTGCCAAGGCAGTGAACTCATTCAATTCCTGAAGGAAGTGACTTACGTCACTTCCGTGGTGATCAAACTCTCTGAACTTAGATCCAGTAAGTCAGGCACCCAGAGCCAGTCCAAGTCCCAGTCTTAGTGGTCTCACTTGTTTTGATTTTCCAAGGATAGAGTCAATCTTTCTTGATACCTACCGATGTGGGAATGGCCAAATAACAGGAAAGCTCTCAAGAGGGGCCTTTTCTGAGCAAGCAGGTAGAGGCTCACCCCTGGCTTCTGACAAGTTCACAGAGTTGACCAAGGAGACCTAATCTCATACAGGACAGGCCATCTCAGGGGAACATATTGTGGCCCACCAGTCAGAGGACACTCCGGATAGTCACAGACCCATTTGAGGGAAGGAGGTGCCTTTGTTATGTGGGTGTGGTTTTTTGGTTTGTCTCATATTCTGAGAATATGTAGGAAAGGTGGTTTGTTTGGTTTGTAGTGAACTGTTTTTAATAAGTCATTTGACAAGGCGACTGTTTCTATGTCTGTGTATCGCACTGTGTCCGTGGTTGTAGACATTAGAAAAGAGAATGATTCAATGGATGTGTCCTGTCTGGTAGAAAGCTTCCCAGCATTCATCCTGCCCGATTTATGTATGGACTTTGGCTTGCCTTATCGATGGGCAACACCTGCTAATTTCCTAAGTTGCTGTTTTCTTCCTGAATTCTGGCCACTCTCCAGAAGAGGCTCATGGTTTTGTGTCCAAGATATGAATCACTTCCAAGGTCTGTGACATGGCAATGTTCTGGATAGCTGAAGTGAATGGCGAGAATCTCAGAAAACTCAGATCACTGTGACCAGAAAAGTCTCAGTGGATAAACCCTGCTTTGGGACTTTTGCTTACATATTGTTCTGTTACCCTGAATGTCAGGTAGTTCTTTGCCTCAGGCCACCCCTTTGTGAAACCTGAAGAAAACAGTTTTCAAATGGAAATGAATGGAAATCACCTGTGGCTCTTTGCTTAATTGCTTTGGAAAGGGATGTGTCTGAATCAGCCTCTTAGCTCTGTGTGAGGCTGTTGATTAAATTCTCAGCCCCTTATGGATCTAAAGAAAGATCCCATGTGTGCATCCAAAACCAAAATGGCCGAAAGTACAGTCATTGCAGATGAAGTCTTTCGCCTTCCTCTGTAAGGTTCCTGACCTCTATAAAGTGAGAATAGGGAAGACAGACCAAGCCAATTGATGTCTCCTTTTGGAAAAATTGTACCACCAATGAGAGCATCAGCAAAATTACCCTAACACTACCACAAGTCGCTGCACCAACAGATAGTTCACAATGCATACATGTTAGTTCACAATGCATACAAGTGATATATATTCCAGGCAAGTTCTGCAAGCAGTTCAGTGATGGCTATTGCAGAAGCTGTAGATTGGTTTTATCTTTGTCTTCACCAGCACTGGGTTGAAGATTGGAATTCTGGCAATAATGGCTAAAGAAAAAATTACTTACCATTCCAGAAGGCACTAAAAAACCCAATTATCTTAACAATTTACATTATCTTGAAGAGAATTATTAAATATAATGAAAAGGAAAGGTGAAAGTCAACAAACAGTTCTGCTAAACTCCTTTTTTTGTTCACATATTAAAACAATCCTCAACAGTTGTTTACCCAATTTAAATTAAACTATTTAAATCACGTGAATAAAAAAAAATTGGATCCATTTTTTCATGAGCGCACATCATATATGATATATGGATATATGTACATTCAAACATAAAACACAAAACACAAGTGTGCACAAATAATATAATATATACAACACATAACATAATAGTAAAGGCCTTATAACTTTTTACAGGTGAAATCACCATTGGAATGTCTAAAAACTCTATAGTCAAAAAATAGAACTGATCAGCAAAACATTAACCTAGGTCTGTATGAGCTCAAAAAAAAAAATAGAAAATAGAACTTCATGATGTGGGAAAGGGCAATAATAAAATAGATATTGAAAAAAGCATCCTGGTTCTGTCGCAGATGTAAGGATAGCCAAACTGGAGTTTTGGATATCAGCTGTTATGAATTTGAGCCAAATCATCTTCTTTTTGGTCTATAGAAATCACTTTAGTTAATTTCTCTGGAATCCATATTGCCTGCTGTTCTTCCTGTGGAAACACACAAACAGACCCCTGACTAAAGACAATCACTGGGTCAGGACTTTAGTTAATCTCTCCAAAATCCAAATCAGCTGCTGTTCTTCCTGTGGAAACACACAAACAGACACCCGACTCCAGACAATTACTGGGTCAACACTTTTCCATTGTCCTATTAGAATATCCTTCCAAAGGACCTTGGGCTTATGCACATTTTTTGGAAACATATGCCTTTCCACAGCACTAAGTCCTGATGAATCCAAGTTTAAAAAGTTTAGAGTAAAAAGCATTAATTTAAGTTTATCTTTGGGGAATATATACCCCTTCTCAATTCCGTCTTTGTGCTTTAATAAGTACATTTTTATTGTTTGATGTGCTCTTTCAACTATGCCTTGTCCCTGTGGATTGTATGGGATTCCTGTTATATGAGTAATGCCAAATGATGAGCAAAATTATTTAAAAGAGTTAGAAGTGTAACCGGGGGCATTATCTGTTTTTAACTGTTTTGGAATGCCCACAGTGGCAAAATTTTGTAAGCAATGAGCTATAACATCTTTAGTTTTTTTCTCCAGCATGAAGGGAGCCCATTAAAAATCCAGAACAAATATCAACTGTAACATGCAAATATTTTAATTTTCCAAATTCTGACAAGTGTGTGACGTCCATCTGCCAAATATGGTTAGGTATCAATCCTCTAGAATTGACTCCAAGATTAACTTGTGGTAAAAAGGTCACACAATTTTGACATTTTTTTATAATTTGTCTAGATGTTCCTTAGTTTTTTTGAAATGCTTCTGTAAAGTATAAGCATTGACATGGAACTTTTTAAGAAAATTTATTGCTTCTTCTAGTGTAAAGAAAATATGTATGTATGTCAATTGTAGTTTTATCTGCTAAATCATTGCCCAAACTAAGGGCTTTAGGCAATCCTGTATGTGCCCTGATATGTCCTATAAAGAATGGATCTTTTCTGTCCCAGATTAGACTTTGTATAGTGGAAAGCAAAGAGAAAACAGTAGAGAAAGGGGAAATCCTACCAGCATCTTCAAGGGATACTATAGCATTAACTATATACTGACTATCGGAAAATAAATTAATTACAGAATCTTTAAAAATCACAAAAGCTTGTAATACTGTACTAAGCTCTGCCTTGTGAGCTGATTGTTTTGGTACTAAAAATATAAAAGTTGGATCAGGTGTAACTATTGCTGTTGTACCATTATTTAACCCATCGGTGAATATATATGGAGCATTCATGATAGGTGTTTTCTTGTCATTTTTGGAAAAATTACAGGATGCGATGACCAAAAAGACAATAAAAGATAAGATGGTAAGTGGTTATCAAATGAAACATTAGATTTACACACGATTATTGCCCAAGTATTTAACTAATTAGCTAATTCATCAATTTGATTCATAGTATATGGAGTAATAATTTTATTGGGTGAAATTCCACACACACTCTTTTTGCTGCTTTTATTCCTATGAGTATTAATTCTCCCTCAGCCTCAGGATAGCAAGTAATAATAGTGTTAGAAGAATAAGATAAATGTATCCATAATAATGGACCTTCTTCCCAAAATACTCCTGTAGAAATATTTTTTTTGTTGTTAGTACAATAAATAATAAATGCAAAATTATATCAACTCTATCCAAAAGCATATTTCCCATATATGTTTCAATGATTTTTATTGCTTTTCTTGCTTCAGGCGTTAACATTCTGAGTGAATTTGGATCTCATGGTCCTTTTAGGATATCAAATAAAGGTCCCAACTCTCCTGTTGGTATACCTAGATGAGGCCTTATCCAATTTAAGTCTCCTAATAACTCTTGAAAGTCATTAATTGATTTGAGTTGATCTACTCGTATTTGAATTTTTGGTTGACTGACCATGGTTGAGGATAATAGAGCTACTAAATAATTAATTGGAAAATTTAATTGTATTTTACCTATTGCTATCTCTAGGTTATAATTTTTTAATACGTTTGTAAGTGTGGCATACCATTCTAGCAATGGGTTTTTAACTTTGTGTGCTAATAATACATCATCCATATAGTGAAAAATTTGTATTTCAGGAATTTGATTTCTAAGTGGCTGGATTACTTTGTTAACATAAATTTGACGCATAGTTGGGCTGTTAGCCATCCCTTGAGGGAGTACTTTCCACTCATATCTCTTGTCAGGACCTTCATGATTCAGTGCAGGTATAGTAAATGCAAAACTTGGAATATCCTCAGGATGAATTGGAATTGAAAATAAAACGATCTTTAATATCTACAACGAAAACATACCAAGTTTTTGGCAAAGCACACAATTGAGGAATCTCTGATTGAGCAGGTCCCATAAAAACCATCCCATTATTAATGGCTCTTAAATCTTGCAATAATCTCCATTTACCAGATTTCTTTTTAAGGACAAAAATGAGAGTATTATGGGGAGACACAGAAGGTTGTATATGTCCTTCCGCTAATTGTTGTTTGACCAGGTCATGGGCTACTTGTATCTTTTCTTTAGTCAGGGGCCACTGAGGAACCCATACTGGTCTTTCTGATTTCCAAGTAATATTTATTGTCTCAGTGGCCCTTTCTGAAAATCCAACCCATATCTATCTGTTCCTTGATCTTTTTGTATTGGTGTTGCTATACCTTGTTCTTGCTTTTCTAATCTTTTTCCTTTCCTAAAATCTTGTCTAGCCATAATAGTGGGTGAATTTTGATTGATGTTATTTGTTAATGTCAAACCTAATTGATCTAGGACATCTCATCCTTATAAATTTACGGGAAGATGTTCCAATACATATGGCTGTATAGTTCCTTCACATCCTTCAGGATTCTTCCAATCTAATACCGTTGCACTTTTATGGGGATTAGTCGCCACTCCTAGGCCTCGAAGCGTTTGAGTGGCTTGTTGTAATGGCCAATGTTTTGGCCATTCTTGACGACAGATGATGCTAAGGTCTGCACCTGTATCCAGTAGCCCATTGAATTCATGTCCTTGAATATTTAGTTTTAGCATGGGGCGAGAATATAAATTTAAAGAAAGCATAGCCCAATCTACACCTGTGGAGCCTAATCCTTTGGAACCCCTTTCTACAGCATAACTGTAAAATTTATCATGTGGGCTGGGTATTATTATTAATTGTGCTATTCTATCTCCTGGAGAAATTACTGATATACCCTTTGGAAAACTGGCTATAATTTTTATTTCACCTTCATAATCGGGATCAATTACCCCAGGACTCATCATAAGTCCTTTTAGAGTAGAAGAGCTGCATCCCAATAATAAGCCTACTGTTCTTTTGGGAAGAGGTCGTTTCACCCCTGTGGGAATGATTTGAACTCCCATCTCTGGAGTTAGTATTGATCTGGCGGAGGCACAGATGTCCAACCCTGCGCTCCCTCTGGTTTGTCTGATGAGGGATCTGATGAACAATGTGTCGTGGGCACTACACTGATGGGGTTGCTGGTTTCCTCCAGTGCTCCATATATTTGCGGTTTCGGGCCCCAGAGCATTGGGCCCCCCTGTCCATTTTTTGGCAATGGAGCCCGATGCCTTTCTTCATGATATCGTGGATAAACACCTGGTGCTTGTTTGTTTTTTGATAATGAAGTACCCTCTATGGTGGTTTGAGAATGGTATTCATTAGCCCAATGTCTCCCTCTACGTCATTGTGGCCAAATACCCGGTATTCTAGTCCTTTGATACCTAGTTTTGTTAAACCCTCCTCCTATGGGGCAATTCCTTTTAAAAAGTCCTGTTTGTTCACAATTGTAGCATGTTCTTGGCCTGTCTTCTAAAGCCTGTTTTACTAAAGCTGCCACAATTTGCCCTTTTTCATTAATGTCTCTGGCATCTAAAGCCTGTTTTATTGCAGCTGCCACGACTTGCTCTTGTTCATTAATGTCTCTACCAAATTTAATAAATGTGTTTAAATCTTCATGTTTCCATGGTCTAATGATACCTCTGCAGCAATGATTCGCTTGGTCATAAGCCAGTTGTTTTAATAATGGCATTGCTTGTTCTGTATTTCCAAAAACTCTGTAGCTGTTTCAATAAGCCTATCTACAAATCCAGCGTAAGATTCATTAGCTCCTTGTATTACCTTAGATAATTGACCTTGTAAACCTCCATGTCCTTGTAAAGTCTTCCATGCCCTAACTTCCTCTACAGCAATTTGTGCGTATATGCCAGGATCATATGGAATTTGTTGTTGCTGATCCTCATAAGGTCTCTTTTCTAACAACAAATCTAGATTTCTCTGAGGATAACCAGCTGCTGCATTTCGCCTAGACATCTCTTTGCAAAATTCCTCACTGGCAACCTTTCATAATAGGTATTGACGTCCATTTAGCACAGCTTTACACATATTAGCCCAGTCTGCTGGCGTCATGTTCAAGGTGTTAATGGATTCGACCAAGCTTACAATGAAGTGTGCTTGAGGACCATATGTTGTTACAGCCTCTTTTAGCTGCTTCACTATTTTGAAATTTAAAGCATGGTGAATTCGCTGCCCTCCTACCTCAAATACAGGGCATGTTAATACTTGAGATCCTGTCTCAGGATCCGAACTATCAACTGTTGGGGTTGGGGGCCTCCCAGCACATGGAGGTGGCCTTGTTAGTTGGACATTTACATCCTCTGGTGACAGAAAGGTGTTAGTAGCAGTCTCCTTTTTTAACTTTGCCCCTGATTGCTTTTTATGCTCTAAACTTGGTTCCTCTATCTTTGTCTGAACTTAAGGCTTTGGACTAAGCAAACCAGATATGAACGTCCACAATGGCAATGTGCCAACTGGCATAGTCCCTCGGCTGCTCTTTTCTAATCCTTTTAAATCTTCACCATGATGGTTCCATTGTGATATATTTAATGACTCCTCCTTCAAAAGCCATGGGCTACATTTTTGTATTGTATCAACAAATGCCCTGACTCTCCTTGATATTTCTGAGATGCCTCCTTTCTCTAACAATTTATTTAACACTCTTTCAGTTTGTTTTTTTACTAATTTCTGATCCCGTATTTCTATTATAATACAACCCAACAAGATGACGCCAAACAAAACTGAGACAGAATGAATTAAAAAGGGAACAACAAAAAGTCATTATAGCCTTTCTATCCTCCTGACATGTGCATCCGTCCTTTATACCTATCTGTTCCTCAGATGTAAATAGTTTTTTCTCAGATGTGAGTGGTTTTTCTTCCATCCCACTCATCTCCAGGAACAGGCAACTTAAAACAAAAGTGAAGCAAAACAAAGGAGTCATCTTAAAATGGCTACCCATCCTTTCACCTTGCCCACAGGGGCAAGCAGTTTACCTTATCACTTACCCTCAGTCGTTCCCCATGTGAGCCACAAAATGCTGCAGTCTGGCTGGGCATGATTCAGGAGCCACTTGTCAAAAAAAAAAAAAAAACTAACTTTATTTTTAGAACCACACACGGCAAACAAAACAACTCCTCAGGAAAAACCCTCAGAGCCCAACTGCCACTACTGGCTTCCTTGTAAAGTCTCTCTCACACACACAAGCCTCTCCACTTGCCACAATCCTACTGCTCTTGAGGCCGATTGGCTGGGTGGAGCCAAAAAAGTTCCCCAAGGAGCAGCTCCATGGTCTGAAAGGGCAGGGAAACAGCCCAATGAGCATCACCACAGAGGAGCCAATCAGCTAGATGATGCTGAGGTCGCTGTGAGCCAATAATCAGCCGGCAGCTGGAAATTTGCTGGCAGCTGGAAGTTTGCTGGGGCCCCTTCAGCTGTGGCTCTCAACAAATTCCTGTCTCATTTCTCTGTAGCCTATTCAGCACATGTATTTTTATATGCACATATAGTATCCTATCTGTTATCACATGTACATTTTTGTGAGGTGGCTGACTTGGCAGATACAAATTATGAGAAGAGATCACTCCTCCTAAACATTGTTGGAACTGAAAATTCAAAATATGGGTGAGCTTCCTAGTAGAATAACATTATACATAAATCCATTTTCAAGTGAAATAAATATTTTTGCATCTGTGGATGACATATATATTTCATGATGAATTTTGATTGGAATACACACTCTACAAATTTTTCAAAATATGAAATATATGAGTCTTATTATACACTCCTTAAAATCATTCATATTCATGTATGTGGATTTATGATCAACTTTTCACAAGATAATTCTCAGAAGTATTCATCAACCTGAAATACATATTTGTTACCTAGTACTGAAAGATAACTTCAGTGGATGGTGCATACAAATCCTAATATTTCTACAGTAATACCCAGTTTAATATCAATGCAAGTAGTTTCCTATGGGACATGATGTGTATTTTCCGGTTCATTTTTATTCAACAGTGGTACATTACTATTTTCTCAGTTTATGCACATCATAGGATATATATTTCATCCACAAGTTCACAAATTTATAGGCATTTGTTTCAATTTCAATCACTTCCTGCTTCAGAACACATATATTCCTCCAGATTTTTTGACTGGTCTTTTCATGAGACTTCTTTTCAAACACATTATTTTCGATTTCCATAATCACTTTTGAAGCAAAACTCACACATTCTTCTTGATAAACCATAACCCTAATATTACCGTTAGATTTATGACTGGTTATAATGAATGTATGTATATCAATTTAAGATTTCCTTTACATTTTCAGATATTAATTAAATCAATTATTTAAAGTTGGAACCAGTTACATTATTTGTTCACAGTATGGTCTATTCATGCATTATTTCTATATTCATAGACACATGGTACACCTCTTTGTTCCTCCAATACGAATTTATACATCTTCAAAATATTGCTCCCACTAATGGTGGAAGAAATACTCATGTCACCTAATCTACATATACATTTTATCACAGTAACATTCTGGACACAGAAAACAAAGGTCACTCTTATGATTGTACCAAAGCCTAAAAGGAAAGTGAGCATGCATTACTAAAAACATCCATGTCCAGGTTGCCTAATGCTCTCAAATGTAAATCCTATTGTTGACTATATATTTGTTTCTTCCTAAGATTATATATTCAATCTCAAGCCTGTTGAAAATATCTCATCCTATCCCTCACTTTAAACTTTGCCTGATTTCTTAAAGTCTCTATTGACATCTGCTTTCCTACATATTTTCCCCACTTCTCATTGTGACTGACTCTTCACATGTGCTGATATTTACATTCACTCTCTACTTGAAAACCTATTGCTAGAGAACTTTTTGTCCAAATCCTATACTCACTCTTGTTTCTAAACCTAGCAACTATCTTCCTAATCCTACGGACTTTCTTTTTTTAATTGGATGTTCTCTTCAACATTCAATCATCCAAGGTACAAGGTCCTATGTCATTGAATATCGATTTATCTGAGACATCTGGGCAGGACATAACTCAAAGCTAAGTAACCCACTCAAGGGCCCAATGCCCTTCTGGGCTTCAAATTGTACCTAGATTTCTGTTTTCATACTTGTATTTCACCTATATATTCTTGTAAATATCCCAGTCTCCCAATACCATTATTCATCCTTCAGAATGATTCCTAACCAAAATCGAATATGTTATTAACCCTAACCATAGACTTTTCCCTCAATCTAACTTTACACGTGAGCTGGGAGAGTGTGATCAGGAAAGTCTCAGTGGAGAAACCCTGCTTTGGGCCATTTGCTTACCTATTGTTCTGTTGCCCAGAATATCAGGAAGTTCTTTGCCTCAGGTCACCCCTTTGTGAAGCCTGAAGAAAGCTGTTTTCAAACGGAAATGAATGAGCATCACTTGTGGCTCTTTGGGTCAAATGACTTCTTCAAGCCATGAAGAGGTGCTTGGGTTTTCTCATGACGCCAAATCACATAAAGAATCTATACCTATCAGTCAGTAGTAGTCAGTCAATATTGCTCCTAAAAATGGTGGAGAAATACTCATGTCAAATGATCTACATATATATATATATATATTTAATCACAGAAATATTCTGGGCACAGAATTCAAAGTTCACATTTATGATTGTACCAAAGCCTAAATGGAAAGTGAACATGGATTACTAAAAATATCATGTCCAGGTTGCCTAATGCTCTCAAATGTAAATCCTATTGGTGACTACATATTTGTTTCTTCCTAAGATAATATATTCAACCTCAACCCTGTTGAAAATGTCTAATCCTATCACTCACTATATACTTTGCCTGATTACCTAATGTCTCTATTTATATCTGCTTTCCTACATATTTTCCCAATTTCATCATTGTGACTGACTCTTCACATTTGCTGACATTTAAATTCATTCTCTAACCGAAAACCTATTGCTAAAGAACTTTTGTTGCAAATTCTACATGCACTCTCCTTCCTAATCCTAACTACTATCTTTCTAATCCTTCTGACTATCCCTTTTTGACTGGATGTTCTTTTCTACATTCAATCATCCAAGGTACAAGGTCATATGCCATTGTATATCGATTTATCTGAGACATCTGTTCAGAAGTTAATTCAATGCTAAGTATCCCAAGCAAGGGCCCAATGCCCTTCTGGGCTTCAAATCATACTTAGATTTCTGTTTTCATGCATACATTTCACCTCTATATTGTTATAAATATCGCAGGTTCCCAATACCATTATTCACCCAGCAAAATGATTCCTAACCCAAATCGAACCTGTTATTAACCCTAAACATACAGTATTCCCTCAATCTTACTTTACAGAAAAGCAGGGAAAGAGTTGGTCTTATAATACTGGAGTGTAATGGATCTTCCACCTGGTGATAACCTCAAATGTCCATGGCGAAATGATCCCTGGAGAATATGTAGGCAGCTATGAAGGACCTGAGAGAGCAAAAGGCATCTTCCAATGCAAACGGCTTGGTCAGGATAAAGGGTTGTGTCTGAATCATCTTCTATTCTTAAAGCAGAGAACATGAGCCAACCCAGGCCTGTGTGTAGATCTGTTCCTGGGAGATTATGGTTGATATAAAATTCAAACTTGTTAAAGTGTCACAGGAATTAGGGCCAGCCTCCATCTCATGGGAACCTTGGAAGCAACGTTTGGACAAAGTGGTTGCCAAGAGAGTGACCTCATTCAGTTCCTGAAGGAGGAACTAAAAACAGTTCCATCACACTTCAGTGGAGATGGAACTCTCTGAACTTGGGATCCAGGATGCCAGGCACCCATAGACAGTCCCAGTCCCAGCCCCAGTGGTCTCACTTGTTTGGATTTACAAAGACAGAGTCAGTCTTTCTTGGTACCTACAGATGTGAGGAAGGCCAAATGCAAGAAAGCTCTGAAGCAGAGCTTTTCCTGAGAAAGCAAGTAGAGGCTCACCGCTGGCTCCTGACAACTTCACGGAGTTGGCCAAGGAGACCAGATCTAAGACAGGACAGGCCATTTCGGGGGAACATTATTGGCCCACAAGTCAGAGGACACTCTGGATAGTCACAGACCTACCTGGGCGAAGGAGGTGCCTTTTTTTTTTGTGGTTATGAGTTTGTGGTCTTGTGTCATGTTCTTAGAATAGGTAGAAAAGTAGGTTTGTTTAGTTTGGAGTGGACTGTTTCTAGTAAGTCGTTTGACAAGGCGAGTGTTTCTATGTCTGTGTATCACATTGTGTCCGGGGTTGTAGACATTAAAAAAAATGCATCAATGGATGTGTCCTATCTAGTAGAAAGCTTCACAGCATTTATCCAGCCAAATTGATGAATGGACTGTAGCTTGCCTTATGGATGGGCAACACCTACTATCTTTCTAATTTCCTGTTTTCTTCCTGAATTCTGGCCACTCTCCAGAATAAGCCCATGGTTTTGTGTCCAAGATATGTACCCCCTCCAAACTCTGTAACATGGCCATGAACTGGATAGCTGAAGTGAATGGCGAGCATCTCAGAAAACTCAGATATCAGTGTGACCAGGAAAGTCTCAGTGGAGAAACCCTGCTTTGGGCCTTTTGCTTACCTATTGTTCTGTTGCACTGAATGTCAGGAAGGTCTTTGACTCAGGCCATCCCTTTGTGAAGCCTGAAGAAAACAGTTTTCAAATGGAAATGAATGGGTATACCTGTGGCTCTTTGCTTAATTGCTTTGGAAAGGGATTGTCTGAATCAGCCCCTTGGCCCTGAGTGAGGCTGTGGCTTAGATTCTCAACACCTGATGGATTTAAAGAAATTTCCCATGTGTGCATCCCAAACCAAAAAGAGCAGTCTTTGGGATGAAGTCTGTCGCCTTCCTCTGTAAGGGTCCTGACCTCCATCAAGTGAGAATAGGGATTCTTTGAGTGAAATGAATTTTTCCAACTTACAGAGGCTAGGCTATAGGTGCTTGGGTTTTCCATGACTCCAATTCAAATAAAGATTCTAAACCCCACGGTCAGTTGACCTCAAATTGGAGAAGTGGACCTGAATTAATGACAGGAGTATTTGATTACTCCAGGTTCACAGCAAGTGTCCAGGCCACCCTGACTTTAGGCAA